>NC_134837.1:73290928-73637912 GCF_004210375.1 Tachypleus tridentatus | reverse complement strand
GACATTTTAGAACATGCATTCTTTTAAGTTACATAGACAATAAAAACATAAAATTATGAAGGTGTTATCATTATGTTAAATTCCCATCCCTGCTATTGTTATAAAAGTTAACTCCAAGTATCAGTTAGTTTGAAAATAAAGTGATTACTTTATAAACTTATATGTGTATGTTAGTCAATACTTAGTTTCTTATTGGTAATTAATAACAAAATAAAGCCATATCTAAGCCTTTTCTGGTTTAATATATACACAGAATGTTCTTTAACTACAGTATCAATGTTTCACCTTCACACAGTTGTCTTCTGCTAGTTCTGCCAGAGATCAGCATGCCACTAGCTTTGTGAAAACTCCCGCTTAATATCATGTGAATTTTCACCACTGCATGATGGTATCATGTACACTGACTTACCCTTTGTACTTTCAATCAAGAATCTTTATTTGATGGAAAAAGTAAGAAATGTGCATCTGAAGGATGGGTGTGGAAGTGAGTATTTACTACAAATACATTTTCATATAATAAATATATTAAATTATGAAACAAATACTTGCCTCCACACAAAAAAAATCTAGATTTCTACATTGAGAAGGCAGAGGGACCAATGCATAGATTACTGAGATGAGCTCCCTTCTAAAGGAAACCCATGTGGTGTGATACCTAATGACAGGAGCTCCACAGAAAAGAGGCAAATAAGCCAGATCTGTATTGACTGGATGGGTGAAACTAGTACATGGTCGTCTAAGTACTTACACAAAAGATGTCAGACAGTCAGTATGAGTAGTGAGATTGGGGCTTATTCAGAACGTACGTTATTTACTCACAACCTCAACCATTAGACTTGATGGGTCAAGACTAGATGTGGAAGAAGGGCACTTGTGATGAGTATCTATGTTCACATCTTCTATCAGTCTCTTGAGGCCCCATACCAACATATACTATCAGTCTCTTGGGGCCCCATACCAGCTATGGAAGGAGGACAATGTATGAATGTGTTTCAATACAGATACTTATATATACCTATACCCAACAAACCTCCAAGCCCCTTGCCAGCTGTGGGAGTAGGGTATATGAGAGATACATCACTGGTATGTATAGCGTGTTCAATTCAACTCTACTACCAGTCTCTTGGGGCCCCAAACAAGTTACAGGAGCAGAACAATGTAGGAATTTGTTTCAATGCAAATACTTATATACACCTCCACTCAATTAGTCTCTATGGGCTCCTTGACAGCTGTCTGAAATGTAGTAGGGAGCAATAATAGTGCTCATCTCAACTATACTGAACAGACACTGTCTACTGGAAGAGGACTTGAAAAATATACATATTGAATGGATCGGCACAATAAACTGTATCACTGTCCATATGTAGTTTGTTGTGTGTAATATGCCACAGATACATATGAGGGGTGTCCCACACTTCCATCTCAGTGTCATCACAGTAATGGGGCCCCCTTGTTCTTGCCCTAGTGGATATAACAGTGACCTGTATAAGCTGAAAACCAACAGAAGATACAGAGAAGGAGATGAATGTGTGAAGAGATTCAAATGCCTATTTCAAAAAAGCTTGACCAACAGCCAGTATATATATAAAAAAAAAAAAAAAAAAAAAAAATGGAAGAGAATAAAAAGGATGATGAATAGAATTTGAGCACCAACACCTCAAGACAAACATATCAAAGGATGAGTTGATATGCCCATCCTAGAAAAGGAAAAGAAGAATGTTCATAAAAAACAGAAGTTCCAGGATATGGAAAGAAGAAAAAATAGGAACCCTTAAAGTTAGAGGTCTGTGATAAGGCACACAGAACTATTCAACAGAAAACAAGCCAGGTCTGGATGGCCCAAAAGGTTTAGTGTGTAAATCTGAAGTCCAGAAGGATGAGATGGATAATGGAGTAGGTAAGAAAGGAAGCCTGGAGTAAAGAAGGGTGGCAAAGTGTCCAACTAAGAGTGAACCCCATGGAAGATATGGGGGTGCAGAAATTTCTTCATTAACAAAATAAGGACTGGCTGAAAAAGTAGCTTACAAGGAAGCTCTCTGCAAAAAATGTAAACATATGAAAAAAAAACCCCATGGAGTAGGAACCAAAATTATGGTTAGAGCAAGGAAAGACCATGGAAAAGATTGAGTGAAGCATGATCAAGTGAGCAACCAGTAAAAACCAAAATGGGAGCACACCCAACAAACAGAGAGAAGATTAGTATGTTGATGGTGAGAGTGGACACCAGACCAACATAGAAATGTCAGAAAAAATACTTCAAACTGAGAGAAAAGCATTAAAAATGGGAGCAGACCTGGCTTAAGATGTCGAAAGTAGGATGGGCATAGCCCAGTCACTCTGACAACATAGAAGAAAGGCTCACGACAAGAATACCCAAAGTCTGTAGGAGATGCATGAGGACATGCTCCAAAAGTAGGAGGGGTTTAGAGAAGCCACAGTTTCAAAAAGAGAACTTCTCATGGAGGGAGTGAACAAGAAAATAAATCATAGTTTGCAGGCAAAGAAGATAACTTGAACTTGATTAAAACAAAAGAAGAAAATGTCCAAGCATACCCAACACTGAGTGGGTGTGAAAAAGGACCCAGATCTCAAAACAAGACTTCCTCCTCCAACCAGCAGTTAACATAAAATGATTAAAGTTAAAAAAAAAACAAACTCAGAATAGTTTAACAGTCAAAGAAAAGAACACAAGCCAGGCAGTGAATATGGCAAGTAAAGGCCTACATGAAAATAACAAATACAAGAGGGGTCAAAACAAACGAAAAAGCAAGGAATGGAAACAGGGGAAAAAAGGGATGGACAGGACAGAGAAAGGAAGAAAGTATGTAGAAATATGTCTGAAATGGTGTCCATGGCTGACCACAGACCTGATGAAAAAGACTAAGTGGAATCATAGTTCAAACGTTTTTTTTTTAACACTCCAAACAAAAACTGGATTTTGTTCTGTTATCACATTTCATAAGTAATGTTTAATTTCTCATTTTACTACATAAAACGTAACTGCTTCTCTATGTCAAAGTACATCAACACCTTAGTTGTCACTTTTACATGAAAAAAAATGTATCAATCTTGCCATCTTTTAATTGGATCTGTTGTAAAAATGACTATTATTCAGTTTTATAGAAGTGGAAACCATGTAACTTTCAAAACTGTTTGAACCATTAAATCATTGTAAAATTACATGATACTTGCATGTTAACAAAAGCTGAACAGGCATGCCCATCCTTTCGTTTCCCTTTGCAGTAACCAAAATCTTTAGAACTTCCCATGATCATTAACTTTCCTGGATGATCCACTGTCAAGCTCAAGTTATCAAATTTCTGTAAATAAATCAAACAAAACCAAAAAATCTGAGTAACTCTGTTATACAGCATTGCAAATAAACCTGGGAACAAGTACTTTTCATGAATTGTGAAAAAAAAAGCTCAGACTATTACTGATAGTTTAGAAACACCTGCTAAGCTCTTTATTTTTCAAATAGTATAATATAAGTACAAAAGAGTCATCATGACTCAAGATGAGTCTAACAGTTTTAAAACAGTACATTTCACTCTAGAATTCATTACAACAGCAGCAAGTTCAAGTTCACAAAAAGCTGAAAAGAATCAAATGACAAAACTTCATCTTTACCAAAAACCTTGGAAATGATTCCTATCTTGGAGAATGTATTTATAAAATGAACCTATCATTTACTATACTGTAGTTGAACTTTAGCTGATCTTTTTCTTCTACAAAAACAGGTTACTCAGAACTATTAGAACTATTTTGACACTGGCCAGAAGCAATATCAAACTACAAAGGAAAAACAAAAACTTAAAAGCATTTATGAGGTAGAAAATATTTTCTAAAATGTATCATAAATAAGAAATATTTTTATTCCACACACACACACATACTTTCATCTATTGTAACTTTTCAGTTTCTCACATATTATTGAGTTCAGTACTGAAAAAGTTTTAGGTATTTTCTCTTACTAACTATGCAAACAAAATTATATTTATTTTCCTCCATAATAAAAATCTGGTGTTTAAAAATTAATTAGCCACCAGATTTACATTATGATAACAATTCATTCTGGCAAATTACAAATGTTCTTGTTTACCCCAAACTATGACTATTTGCTACCAGAAGACAATGTAATTTTTCAGAAGGTAACAGTTATAGATAGCAACTATTAAGATAAAAACCTCACACTAAAAAACAACAACAAAGGATTATACAAGACCTCTTACTGAATTTTCTTGTTTGGGCATTATTGAAGCATTTAAAATTCCAACAACAGTGCCGATGCTTGCTTTCCAATGCTGCTGATAAACTTCTCCAAACAAAAATAGACTTATAATACTACTGCAGTCTCGAAGGTCACTCATTTTCCAAACTGAAAATGTTTTTCCCTGTAGTTTCAATAACAAGAACCACGATGTTTATTTTAAAAAATTCACTGTATTGCCAAAAATACTCATCTTTAAAAACACTCCATAGATATTAAGTTATTATGCAATAATATTTCTAATTATCTTAATATAAATATACAATCATATCAACTTGTAATTCCTATTGAAAACATATAATGAATACAGTCTTCATGTATTTCTGAACCTTCACATGGCTGATGCAACCAGAGGGAAATGATTTTTGACATTGTGTAACTAGCACAAGAATAAGGTCAACATTCTCCAAAGTTGGTAATATACATGCTACACATTGACATATGCAGCAAAATGTGTGAAAAATTTCTTAACATGAATTGTTTACATCTCTATAATAATAATAATAATAACAAAATAAACACATTACAAGTGTCTAAGTATCTTCAACAGTCACATCATCTTATAATCTTCATCTCTCAAACCCTAAGCAATATGTACTTATCAAATTCTCTATTTTAGACATATGTGTTAAAACACATTAAAGTAAGTTTACTCAAGTGTCAAGACTTTTGTGGGGATATACAATATAACTGACTGAAAATATCACATTTTCCCCAAAGATAAAATAATTTAAGTTTTGGATCACTCACAATTTTAACTTCAACAATAGCACAGTCATCTCATGAGGGCAAATGATGTAAAATCATGGGACTTGAAAAGGTAAGTGAATTAATACTTGGGACATGAAAATGATTATGGCAAGTAGGTATAAACATGTTTCTTAATAGTCAGCTCTCACTCTGTCATATTGCATTCATATTATCAGTTGCCAAAATGTTTCCTTTATTGCACCTTTCTGGATTATAATATGAGTTGAACCTTATACTTTAATATTATACAGCAGAGCTGTTTTTAAATTTTTAATTTTATTTAAAGATTTACTTTTTAAATTTAGCATTTAAAACTGAACCACTATCTGATCTTACTGTTTTTGATGATGTTTTACTATCTGTCTTATGTGTGATGACTCCTACTGTTACCCAGTCTCCTTCAATATCTCCTCCTCTCATACAGTTCCGAATAAGAGACATTCGCACCATCCTGCGACCTTCCATTCTAGCCTTCATGATGGCAGAAGATACTAAAGGTTTGCTTAAATATAATAATAAATTTCACTTGAAAACGTTTAATAATTATGAGAATTAACTATATAGAGTTAAACATTCTATATAATTCATTACTTGAGGAAAATGTTATAAGTAAAATATAAGATCTGATAAAATAACCTTTATACCAGTTATTTTTACTGTGGTAACATTAAAAGTTTGAATCTCTCATTGATATCTCACTACTATACAGTTCCAAAAAATAGTACAGTCCTCAATAATAACTGAGGGTAGACAAACTGCAAATTTCTAATAGTACAGGGTGGAAAATGGAGTTTTTAATCCTCTGTGCTTCATATCACATGATCTTCTGTGATCTTCACATGATTTAAAAAAGTGTGTGAACATTTTTTTAAAAATTGAATCTTCACTGATAATGAAATAAATGCACTGTAATGTTAATTTTATCAACAATCCAAGCAAACTGCCAACCTGCCAATTTCCCTTACATTCAATGGAAATGCTTCTAATTTGAGTTTTAAATAGGCCAAGGATAGTACACTGCTTTATGACACAGCTCTCAACAGGTCACAGAGTACTATCATTAAATGGTCCAGCCCACACTTGCTTGACATGTAACGACTAATGTGAGCAATTAGTTACTAGGGAAGCAAGGTGGCCATGATTTCTCTCAAGCAAGCAAAAATGGAAAATTTCTCTGCCTTGTTGGCCAAAATTTAATAATCATACAGCGCTGAATCAGTATCATACAGGGTGAAAGAGTACCTTAAAATAAACAATCATACATGTATGATTATTCGAAACTCTATAGTATTTCTCTACATTTAGAAGTAAATTAGAACCTATGTAGTGTTTCAGTTAAACTGATTCATGAATTAAACACTTTTTTCCCTTCTTTCTTTTCACTGAACATCTCAAATTTTCTCTTTTTCTTTCATCTATCTTTCCTTCTGTGAATGTTCTGGGGAAGAACAATTAAAATGTAAAGGTGTTGATATCATACTGCAAAAAAGGTACAAACCACAAATGGATGATGAATCATTCAGATCATTAAACCCTATGTAGTTCTTCACAGAAACAATACTAAAGAAAACACAAATACTATATTTTTCCAATGATTATACTGTGTTTGAAGAGTGATTGATAACTAAAGTAAATGACTAGTAATTGGATGACCCATGCCCACATCCCTGAAGGGATGCATTTGTGAAAATGTGTAAATTTGGGCAAAGAGGAGGAAGTAAAACACCCATCAACATGCAAGTCCTGTTAAAAAAAATTCTCAGGATCTCAGTCTATCACCTCAGAAAGGAGACTGATGGTTGATAAATAATGCAAAAGTAAAGTAACAGTAGTACAAAGGTGGGAAAACTAGGCACAGGTAAAATGCACAGAAAAATCAGAACCTCCCCCACACACGGGTAAAATTGACCCAAAATGCTTAGTCAAGAAACGGACAGTCAGTTTCATGGTAAACAAAGCAAAATTATCTGTAATCCATAAATGGTGAGGTATGCTGGAAATCTCAACCAATTGTGAAGTAAGTTGCTCAGCATGAACCCAAATATCCAGGGAAGGTGGGAAAACTAAATATGTAAAAGAAGAACTATCACACAACAAAGAAGACAGGGAATCATAGGAAATTGGGAAAATGGATAAAAATATCACACACCTAAAAAATCAAGTTTAAAAGTACTGTATTAGGCCTAGCTGATTCTGCAGGTTGGGCATTGCAAGACGTGGCAAAATCTGGTGATGGAAGAAGGCTATCCACAGCCCAAACAGGTTTGGCTTGTTCAGGAAGAATTGAAGCACGTTTAAAAGAAGGTGGTTGATCCCTATAACACACAATTTCTTGGTAGATAATCACTGATAAATCCAATGACAGGTCTCCCACACCTGCATCCTGTGAAATAGTGCTTTAGGATGTGTCAACGTGTCTCAAGACCACTGGTATGGGTATTAAAACTTTTAAAAATAAAGTAGAGAAGGTTTCAACTTTCTCAGATCATCTTCAGGTAAACAAAGAGAGTTTACAACTTACCGTTGCCAGGCACATCTTAGGGACAAGAGTAAATATGTACAGGATTGTAAGGGGCTTTGCAGTAATGTTAGGTTATTAATTAGTATAGGTATAAAGGAACACCTTCTGAAGGAGTTGTTTTTTTTTGTTATTTGAAGTAGGTTTCAGGTCATCACAAATTACTTTAGGATGTATGATACTCAAAGTGGTAACATGAACTTCAGAATTCATATCAGAAATATGAATCACACAAATATTTTCCATAGACAAATGTAAATGTGAGAAGAAAAAAAAAAGGAAACTTACGTTAAAGCTATCTTCAACATAACAAAAAAGAAAAATTAATTAAGAAATCCCACTTTGGAATTCAACCTATTAAATTTAAATGTATGAAGCACACAAAAAGCACCAAAAGTAAAAAATTCTCTGAACACAAGTACTGCCAAACAAGGATAAGTAAAACTGAAAAGAAGGAGTCTCTTTCTTATTGGTAGGGATTGTCACATGATGATTTATAAGAAATACTTTGGAATCAGTCAATTCCAATGAAGGAGACTAAATGTTTGTAGCATGCACAAAAATATTTTTGAGTACAGAGGGCAGCACTGCACAAGAATAGCAATAGGTAATGTACTTTATTGGAAACTTGTTGATTTCAGAGATTTAAGTTAAATTTAATCTCTAAGTTTTCTTCTTCTGGTCTTTGTCTAAAATTACAAAGTAACATTCACTTAGGCATTATTAAACTAAATATGTTATGATTAGTCAGTAAGAAGGTTCCATTACAACTATACTAAAGCATTTAATGACAAGGAAATTAGCTTTTATCATTCCTGATAAATTATCTGAATGTATCCTGGTTACTTTCAGGTTAAACTGGAGATCTATAATATACAAATTCAAGGAACCAAAAAATAATTTTAAAGTACAGGATTCCGTGATGATGAGAAAACCCACATGTAGAGAAAAATATACATATAAAAACAGCTAGTATGGGTTAAGAAAATTTTTTAAGTAGAGGAGCAAACAACATTTTGACTTTCCTCGGTCATTGTCAGGTTCACAAAGGATTAGTACAGGAGTATTAGAGCATTATTTAGGAATGAGTTATTATATGAGTAAGAAGCCAAAAAAATATAGAACTTTGTTAAAACTTCACTTGAAAAAGTACCACTGATAACAGAAAGAGCAGTGAAATATGAAGATCTTTTGATATAAATTATAGAGGATGATAATATATGTCTGTAGTTTTTTAAGATAGAAAGATGAGTAGTAAATCTACAAGTGCCATTTCAAAAAGTTGAAACTTTTTAATTAAAAATTCCAATTCTAATAGTTATAAGCTTGTCTCTCCATTTGAAATATTATTTGCAGGAAGATGTGAAAATCAGAGGTGGATATTGTCTGTATCACACCTTGCTATTTTCTTGATGTATGGAATTAAACACAAGAAAATATTTCTTGTAATTCATTGTTTCTCAGAATGGCTGGTATGGGTATTAACACTTTCATTGATAAGCAAAGAACAACGTTTCAACTTTCCTAGGTCATCTTAAGTACATTTTTTTTAGGTTAGTTCTCCACTTGTTGAACAACAGATAAAATTTGCTTCTTTTAAGTAAAATCTATAAATTAGTGTTTAATCAATCTACTTTGAGAGAAAGCAACAAGACTAAACATCAGCTAAGGGAAAAAGGATTGTCTACACATCCACAGTGAGCCCAGACACCAACTTCCATTAAATGTTTTTTTAAAAATAGGTTCTGCTAATTCAAAACATCTACAGATGCATTATTACACACTAAAGAAAAATCACAGTCTAGCTTTCTCATTCACAAAAACTTTTGAACATTCAATATGTGAATTATTGTAATTATAGAAAAATAATTTATCCAATACTTGTTAGTCCCATCTGTGAACACTAAACTGGTTCCTAGAATCTTATTGACTGTTTTCAAAAGTCAAAGGCATTTAACCACTTCTGATTATGATCATATACTTACCATTGCTCTCACATTCTCTAAGATCTAAACATATAAAAATGGCACAGAAAATTTTTCAGATGATTTGTTTGTTTTGAATAAATAGTTTTGCACAAAGCTACTCAAGGGTTATCTGTGCTAGCTGTCCCTATTTTAGCATCATAAGACTAGAGAGAAGGCAGCTAGTCATTACCACTCAGTAACTTAAAATGATTTTTAATAACATACTATTATGCATTGCTGAAAAAAATGTAATCACTGTGAGTAATGAACAAAACAGCCCTGTAGAGTAAATCTGATATATCTACAAACATAAATTTGACAAATTTTTTATACTATTAATGTAAATTTTTATTACTAAGAAAGCAATAAAAAATTATTAAACTTACATAATTCGAATCCCAGAGTAAGGATCAGTTTCGATGTTTTCTTCTGGTGACTTTCCACTCTTTGGTGAAGTTGAAGAATGGAAACTGGACATTTTAGTCCCTATAAAACAAAGTTTTAAATTAATTTTTTTTTCATACAAATAAAATTAACTTCATAGTTTTCCAAAATGTGCATGGGTGGTTTCCTTGTGTTCTCATAAATGTTTACTGTAAATACTTATTTTACTTTTTATAGAATTAGTTAATTACATTTATTATTTACTATATTTATTTCCACAATAAGATATATAAAATTTTAGTATAAAAAAATATAGGACTAAAGTAACATAACAGATAACCTTCTGCACGTTAAAGACTGTATTTACTTCTGATTAAACCTAAAAAATTACAATATCCAACTGTCTTCCTGTTTTGTTTTCTACGTTTTTTTTAACAGTTGGACTTGGAAATAAGATGTTTATAATGGCAGCAAAACAAAAATGCAGCCTAAAAAACATGTAAACATTTATAAAGAGTTTGCAAAATATCAAAACACTAAAATTAAGAAAGAAATTAGTTTTAAGAATTACTGTTATAATTTATAGCAGACATAAAATATATTTATTACCAACATTAAGGCTAGAAGAAACATGGAATAACAATATTTCAACAAGTTACCTATACATAAACTTGAGAAAATTTGAGCACTTTACAAGGGAATGTGAAATACCAATGCTTGAAAACATGTCAAGCACACAAAAAGAAAAGCATCTTATAAGACGGTTAACACAAAACCCAACTAAACCTAAAAAAATAAAAAACTACGTTAATTTAAACCCATTTTTCTTTTCTTTAAATCAAACTTACAAGAGGTTTTCTGTGATGCCTGATTCTTCTGTCTTGGCAGATGAGCTATTCTTCTTTTAATCAGTTGGCCCATTTCTGTTAGTTGTTTAACTTCTGTAGGATAACGGTTACTTTCATCATCAGAGCTGTCTGTATCACCCGTGTGAACTTCACTACTACTTCTTTCAGATTCTGCCATGGACATTTTATTAGATTTTACAATTGTTGAAGTAATACCATTTGTTGAGGAAGATTGCACATGATGATGAGGATCAAATATGTTTTGTGAAATGTCCTTTATTATATTTGAATGAATGTTATTTTGTTTGGAAGTTGTTTTTTTATTCTGCACAATGTTTCTTGTTGATGAAGTTAGTGATGTATCAACAATAGAACTTTGTGAAGTGGTACCAACTGTCGCCTCTTCCTTCATCTTCTTTTGGGTTAATTCAGCTTCAAGAAGTTGCATTTTCTCCTTCATCTTTCTTAATTCCTCTTCAAGTTCATTATAATTTTTATTGTCTTGATTGTCTTGTTCTGCTTCCAACCTACTACAGATATTATCAGTCTGTTCTCCTGAAATAAGGACATCTTCCTTACACGAAGAACTGTTTCTCATCATTTTTTCACTCTGTTCTTCTGACTCTGCATTCAAGAGTTCCACTAGTTCTTCTAAATCTAAACCTGTTCAGCACAAAAATACAATACAATGAGGAAATGTATGTGTATGTTGAGAAATACAGAAATTTGTCATGTATCCTCTCAGTATTTCTCTTCTTTTTACTTTTCATGACGTGCATACATGAAAATAACTTCAATTCATTCTTTAATGACTAATTCAAGCACAAATTTAAATGTTTAATGTTTAAAATCAAATTACCTTGCTTTGAAGAAATAAACATATAAAAAGGAGTGTTTAATTCACTAATAACAATTTTTTAGAGAATTCCAACACATGTACTAGCAAATTAAATGATAGGTCTGTATGATAATAAACATATTTATAATCAAAGATATCTGCATAACCATGAAAGATACCTTACACCTAAAAAAGTTTCTTCATAATATAAAAGTGCATATTCGATCCACAGCATGTGACTTCTTTTTCAAACAGACATATTTATAAGTTATATGCATTACCAAGTTGCATTAATTTTTTGAACTTGTTTTCCTTTTAATTAATAGATTATTCTTGGCTTAAACATATCTTCATTTGGATTGACTAATAATGAGATAATCAATCTTCAAATCATTTGGTATTTCCTCAAAATCAAAAGAAATTAAAAAACATTACATTTAAAACTTTTCTTTAGTATTCTATAAATCATAAACACATGGGACATTTATATTAGCAAGATTTTCACATTTTTAAAAACTTAACAAATTTACAAGATGTAGCAAACTTCATAGGCAAATTCTACACATCCTGTTTAACAGTAAAATTATTATATTTTTAATATAGAATTTATTCACAAACTTTACCATGAGTCTATGAACAATAAAACTTGTAATGTTCTTATTTTTCAGAGATGTTGCATGTATTCCCTAACTTTCATTTTTAAAATGTTCATTCAAACATAAACCTACTTGGACAACTGACTGAAGTCAATATTTTAATCCTTCTTCTGAAATCAAATCACAAAATCTTTAAAGGACTTGAGAGAATACTAACCAAAACCAAGTATCAAGGTTAAGTTACAAGCAACATAGCAGTGAAATACATAGGTTAAAAACAAACAAACTGGCACTAACTTTAGGTAAATGAAATCAACAGAAATAAAATAGATGTTTCCATTTTGTTTAGATATGGGACTGTCATGTAGAAAAAAAATTAATGTAATTATAAAGTCATTTTAGCATTTTTGACTATTAATTGTAAGAGCTTTTCATATAGATTATAATTCTATTTGAATATTTTGATGTGTATACAACTGTGTTTCAAAAAGCAAAACAAAAATGGACTCTACTGCCAAAAAAATAAAAACATCCTGGAATTTTCTCATCACTTACCATACCACCAAGTACACAGTATTCAGTTTCAAACTAGTTTTTCACAGAACAACTTCATACAATGCTGCATGACTTTACAATGTATATGCTCCACAACATGAATATTTTCACAACCTACATTTCTTAAACCACATCTCACACTGTAAAAGTTTGATCTACAAAGCCATATAATTAGTTTGACTTTAAGATAAGGTTTTTGTTAGGAATAATGTAGATAATTAACATAAAAACTTGATTCATTAACCCTACAAAGATTCAATGAACAGGCTTTCTTCTATCACTGCTTGCTAGTTTCTTCTTTATTGTACAAAGACATTCATTTATACAAGATCTGACACAACAAATTAATTACTAAGAATAAATCTTATAACTCTGGAAAAAGAGAATAGAAACTGAAAACAATAATTGTTGGAGAAATGCAGTGAAAGGTAATTATTGAAACAGGCAGTTTTATAGCTAGTTATGCAAGGCTAGTAGAGTTCTTTAAAAGTCTTTTTGAAGCTTTTGTTGTTAATTGTAATAATAACCACATTAATGTGTATTTTAATTGTTTAGCTTCATTATTTACAAAATTCATGATATTCCTAAGGTTCTAATCCTGGAACTCTATGTCCAATTGAAGTCATGTAATAAATTATAGTCTGAAGTGTTACTTTTTTGTAGCTTGTGTAGTCAAGGAACCTGTGTGTTGTTTCATGATAGTTGCATTGCTTCCTGTTTGTATTTTATTTGGAGGATACCATGTGAATGTCAGATGAAGCAAAAATATTTTCTGTATTTTGATACTCCCTTTTACTAATCTGTCAGTTACAGAATGTTTTCAAAATATGCAATCTTATGTGCTTTTGAGATTTATGATGATCTTGAAGAGCAAAATTTTCCATTTTGAGAGAATCAAGATTTGACAGTGAAGTTGTATTTGTGTTTGTCTTTCACTCAAGCCTTCTGCTGGTCAGTTAATGGTTTTCAATCTTTACGCTTATTTTTATTTTTCTTTAACTTTATCTTCTGTATTCTCAAGATGGCTGGTATAGATATTAGCATTTTGACTAAAATAAAGTATAAAAAAACATTTCAACCTTCTTAGGTCATCTTGTGAACTTTATTATGTTCTGTACTTTATTTTAATTAAGGTTTTAATACCCTTACCAGCCTTCTTGAGAATACATTTTTACTTCAAGTGGATTTCTCATCATCATGAATGTTTTCTTCTGATCCTGAAAGCCACATAACAGAATTATATGTAAAATAAACAGTGTTCATTTGTGTTTATCAAACTTTTTTCTTTTCTTCACTAATTCTCACATTATCATTCTTTCCAGCCAAATCTTCAAACATCTTGTTATACAGGGAGTTTTAAATATGTGTGATATTATTTCTTTAAGCCAGTAACACTACAGTGTTAATGTATTACAACATTTGGTTGCATGACCACAATTCAAACTTGGGTTACTGCTGCCACAGTACAATGCTCTAACCACTAGACTGTGAGCAAAAGATAAAATAGAAAACCTCTTGAACAATAGCAGTGGATCATCAAACAGGTTCAAACTGCAAGTAATAAGCTCTTCTTCCTCCTCACTGCCAAATGAAATCCCCTTTCAGAGTACGGTAACCAACAGTACAACCATGCATATGCAGCTAACTCTAACACATTAAAAACCACAGGTCAACAACATAAATACCCCACCTAGTAACATTATTGCAGCAATACTAATATACATACATAACCCAAATTCAAAAACTAAACCAAACATATAACCCATAATTTGAGCCACCATCTATGAGGGATTCAAAGACTATAAACATGGTACTTTAAGTGACAAACTTTTGATTTAGAATAGTTTGAGCTCAAGTCTCAAGTAGATAACTTTTAAATGTCCACATTTGTAAAGGGTTAATAGTTTGGAGTATTTTAAGATTTTGTTGGATAACTATATAATTGGAAAAGGTTAAATTCAGCTAGGTTTGACTCAAAAGATCTGAAATGGGTTTCATAAATCATATCTGTCAACTTTATTGTGTATCTTATGAGCTTACCATCATTAGCAAGATCCATTTTCACCTTATACTTGTGTGTGCTGAGCCCTTACTGTTGTTCACTGGTTGGAAATCACCAGTTTCTTATAGACAGAAAAAGTGTTGTTGCTGAAATACAGAAAATTACAATGTAATTTTCAATATATTGACAAAAATTTTATAGCTTTCAAGGAAGAAGATTCTACAGTGTGCTGAGTAAAACACAAAACCCAAAGATGTTTCACTTACTTTAATCCATTAACCTACATAAAAGCCAGCATGTGTCATGTCACAGCCTTATGTCAAAATGCATTTATCAAAATATAATAGTTCAACTGTTGTCTGCCCATTACAAATTTAATGACAGGGGTGCAAGGATGCTGTGACACCTTCTAAGTGTAGAGAGTGTTGTATAATCAGCCTAAAGAAGACAGTGTGAGATCATCTAGCCTGAAGCCAAGCCCATAAAATTTATTATGAAAGTAAAATGATCAATTCAGTTTTAAACTCAAATAATTTCTGAATTAAGCTATTTTTTTATATCAATAATGTCATTAATATGAAAAACACAACTCTTTAATCAATAGAGCCTCTAAGTTAAGAAATCAACAAAAACATTTTCCAATTTTGTTGTCTACACATTTCATTTTATACTTTCATTGACTATAGACTAACAATATTAAGCTATACTTTTATTGGTAAGCAAGATGAAATAAAAAAACCATTGTTGGAACATAACATCACCAAAACACACTGGCTTTTCTACATATTAGAAGTTGTTAATCTAACTGATTATGGAATATGCTACAAATTTATTTCATGAATGATCTTAACTTTGAATGGCTCACAAAGAAATTTACCAACATCTGGCTGAATCAACTTCACTTTTTTGCCTCTTCGTTGGTCAAGCTTGATTTTAGAAAATTATTTTCAACATGAAAAGTGAGGTTATAATATACTGGGGGGGGGGGGCAGTAGTACTTGCCCTGTGACTTTTGACAAATTATATTCTAGTGATTAAAATAAATCAGACTAATTGTACAAATACTAATAAAGCAAAACAACATGCCCTGCTATTAATGTTCAAGAGAGTAATAATAAAAATAAATTGTTTTTCATACAAAAAAAAATTAAGTTTGACAATATGTCAGAATAAATCAATTTCAGTTGTTAAGCTATAATAAAAACACCTTGTGTGGATATTTATGCCAAGTATCTAAAGAAGCAAAAAATGTCACCACACATTCCTTTAAATATATTACATGAATGGCTGCTTGTCATACAGTCAACTTTCTTGAAGCTAAATTATGAATATGTTATAAAATAACCTCAGAATAAACATATCAAAAAATTTAACAAAAAAATTCAAGTTTAATTTGTGTAAACTTTAATGAGGCATATTTTTGTAATTAATTATTATAGCAGCTTGAACAAAATAACATAAATCTGAATTAATTTATTTCTAAAAAACTTAATGTAAACTATAATCTCAAATTCAATAGATGAAAAGTTAAATAACAATTTTTAATCTGTTTTTGGACATTTTCTCAAGACTAGTCATTTTGAACTAATAGACTAAAGGAAAAACAGCTACTCAACAGTACCAACTGTAACCTTTTGTCAGACTATTACCACTATAACCAACTCACAACCATGACTGAACACAACTTTATAGTTTTATTTTGAGGGAAATTAATGGGACTACACATCTACCATTGACAACAATCAGCCCATTACTAAAAACTATAAAAGAAATTATTCACATTAGAGTTATGACAAATTAATTTCTACTATTTAAAACAGAAACAACTAAAATTAATAATCACAGTAATGCATAATAAACACACATAATAAATTTTTGCTCATATTCAGTAACTATATTTATAATTGTACCAAATGCTAGAAAATTTTGTTGAAGAAAACAGATATTGTATGTACCTCAACTATGATCATGGCCAATTAAGCTTATGTTGAATATTACATTAAAAACATAATTAATATTAATTTTCAATCATAGTAAGCTATGTACATAATATGTACCTAAACTAACTAAAACAATACGAAAAATCAACATACCAATCAGTATAGCTCAATAAATATAACTTTCTTACATTTCTACTTACGAACATTAAAATACAGTTTCATTAGTTGGGTGTTCTTACTGTTCATGTTAATAATATTTTCAGACATAATTTCAATAATATCTCACATTTACAAGGTTCAGACAGCTTAGGTCATCCTACATACACAACACTCACAATGTAAAACGATTTCTAAAATAAAAATATAGTAATAAAAAAAAGTTAAAAGATAATGTTCAATATACTAAAAAAAAAAACATAACTAATATTGTTAATGAAAGTACAATAAATAAAATATGATACACTTAACTTTGTGAATATATAACATAAACCGTTAACTAAACCTGAATAATTACCATCATTTATTTATTAAAACTTTAATTTCATTTCAAGAACTTACATTAAGTTAAAATTATAAATGAAAAACATTTTATAAAACATGACCCAAACTTGAGGCTCGAGATTTACTTTTGTTTTGAATTTTAAGTTTTGTAATTGTTTTATAATAAGGTAAACCCAATAAGTGAAATCAATAAACTACAATTTAAATTTTAAATTTTTGAAGTCTGAATTTTGGGTAATCAGTAATTTAATCAGTAAAAGTATAACTAATGCAAATATATTACTTAGTAGCAGTTTACACTGAAGAAAGACCAAACAATTAAATACCGCTCAAGAGAACAAACTAAATGACATATATATACACACAGTTTTACTTACGCTTTATCTTTTCAAAAACTCAAATTTCAAAGCTTTAAGTTTAACAACACAAACAACTTACAAATGATAACCTCAATTTCAATACATTACAAAGTGAAGCACCACACAATATTTTTCTTTCCCGCCACTACGACGTTCCGCCCTCTGTAGAGAATCATAAATAGTTATACTATTTAAAACGGCACTTATACGATATCTTGTTTCGTTTGTTTTGTTTATGAATTTTGCATGCTATTCGAGGGCTATCTGTGCTAGCCGTCCCTAATTTAGCAATGTAAGACAAAAGGGAAGGCAGCTAGTCATCACTACCCACCGCCAAATCTTGGGCTACTCTTTTACCAACGAATAGTGGGATTGACCGTAATATTATAACGCCCCCACGGATGAAAGGAGAAGCATGTTTGGTGCGACCGGGATTCGAACCCACGACCCTTATATTACGAGTCGAACGCCTTAACCCACCTGGCCATGCCGGGCCTATACGATATCTACATATACACAGTTGAAATGAATACAACACTAAAACTACACAATAAATAATTTAATAAAACAGGAACCAGATCTAAAATGACTTAAAATGCTTCTGTGTTATTATGCCAACGAAATATGCATAGTCATTTCAGGGTTGGTTTCTGTTTTAATGAATTACTTATTGTGTAGTTATTTTAGCGTTATACTTGTTTTACCAATTTTCAAAATGTGGCCTAGCCAGTTACCAATACAATAAAATTATAACATCTTTTGACATGCAATCAATATTTGTGTAGATAAAACCTAAAACTTAATTGCCTACCATTAGCAATACCACACTTGTCAACTTTACACTAAAATCCCTTTTGACACTGTTAAAGTTATTCCAATCCCCATTATACTTATACTTAAAATTATGATAACCCACACACATTATATTGCGTTGATTATGATTAAAACCCACCTGACATTTATTTTCCAACACACTAAATGATGTAAGTTATTTTGTGAAGTTGCAGCAATCTCTTCATACTTGACAACACTAAAACCCTTAATATTATGAGAAAATGTAAGTACTTTATTGACCATTCCGTCATCTATATCACTGACGTAAACAGAAAGAGCACAAGTCTTAAGAGGAGACCTTTAGTGCCCTACTTGTGTCTGTAATCCAGCCTGACTGAACTCCATTTATAACAACCCTCTGCTTTCTTCCATCTAGCCATTTTTCTATCAAATTAGCTATCTTATCCCCTTCACCTAAAGATATCATTTTAACACGCCTTTAAAATGGCACCTTCTAAAAGGCTTTCAGAAAATACAGAAACATCAAATCTATACCTTTATCCTCATCTACATAATCAGTGACTTCTTTAAGTAATCTCAAAAGATTTGTAATACAAGAATTTCCCTGAATGAAACCATGTTGTCTATCCAATAAAATTCTAAACGCTGTTAAATGGCTTTGAATTTCGCGTTAAGCTACAAGAGAACTATCTGCGATAGCCATCCCTAATTTAGCAGTGTGAGGCTAGAGGGAAGGCAGCTGGTCATCTCCCACTACTAATTCTTGAGCTAACCTTTTATCAATTAATAGTTGTATTGACCGTCACATTATAACATCCCACTGCTGAAAGGACGAACATGTTTGGTGCAACGGGGATTCGAACCCACGAATCTCATATTATGAGTCGAGTGTCCTAGCCACCTGGCCATAAAAGGCCAACATGCACATGCATTCACTCATACCTTTCCTAATGTCGAAATAACTCTTTTTGATATATCTGTCAATAATAGTGACAAGCTGTAGCATAGAACAGTCCTTCTCAAAACTGAAGGCAGATAAAGAATGAAGTCAAGAGCTAAATGGCGCTTTTTTGTCTGTCAATTACGAGCATCGAGAGCGAAATCCTTGGAAGACTTGAAGTATAGAAAAGCATTGACGATTTTAGCCAATAAAAATTTCAAAAATACGGCCAATGTAGTGTTTAAGCCAAAAGAAAACACATTAAAGTTAAACAAAATACACTGCATTTTAAACAAAAAATCCAAGGTACAAGCTACAACGTAGGATTACAAAATGTATCCTTGGCCTTTGAGGTGACTCAGGATGTAAGACCCACATTGCGGTGGGGATACACCGTCTATCAGTCTCAGCCTCCAATTCTCTAGTCTCACATAAGAAATAGACACAATTATATTATAAATTAGGAGAGCGAGATGTGGGTGCTCAAGCCC
Organism: Tachypleus tridentatus; assembly: GCF_004210375.1. Taxonomy (NCBI): domain Eukaryota; kingdom Metazoa; phylum Arthropoda; class Merostomata; order Xiphosura; family Limulidae; genus Tachypleus; species Tachypleus tridentatus. The sequence goes on along the minus strand of NC_134837.1, from coordinate 73,618,158 downwards.
ACAACGTCCCACATCTATACTACTCTTCACAGCCTGCAAACAGTTGTGGGAAGGTGACTGCTCTTCCAAATTAAAATAAGAATAAGAAAAAGACAAACATAAAAAGATTAAAAATAAAAAATAAGGAAATAAGATACTATCATTCGAGAGTAAGTAAGATGAAACTTACCTTTTGAAGTCAGCATTCCTGCACCAATAAAGTAGAGGCACCAATTAGCACGACACTGCGGGAATTATGAAAAATAACAATATTTTGTAATCAGTATTTGTAAATTAATATATCCAATAAATTTTTTCCTTTGAAGATATTAACTATACATATATTTTTCTATATTTCAATATAAGTGGAACATATAGATATAATCCAATGCCAAAAAAAAGTGGTTGGTGCTGTATCATTCCAAAATCTGTAGAGATAGAAAAACAGATAAACAAAGATTCACTTGATCTCAATATCATACCTTTAATTCACTTAATCGCCCCTCCTCCAATGGCACGGTAATATGTCTGCGGACTTATATTACTAACAACCGGGTTTTGATAGTTTGGTTTGTTTAGAATTTCGCACAAAGCTACTCGAGGGCTATCTATGCTAGCCGTCACTAATTTAGCAGTGTAAGACTAAAGGGAAGGCAGCTAGTCATCACCACCCACCGCCAACTCTTGGGCTACTCTTTTACCAACGAATAGTGGGATTGACCGTCACATTATACGCCCCCACGGCTGGGAGGGCGAGCATGTTTAGCGCGACGCGGGCACGAACCCGCGACCTTCAGATTACGAGTCGCACGGCATACGCGCTTGGCCATGCCAGGCTTCATAAAAATCAGATGCTGACAGAAAGTGCTAACCTATCAATTTTATCAAACAGTATTTTTATTTCTTCACGTGTCTATATGGAGGAAGTTATAAACTATCTTCCATGCCAATAGCCTCCCACTCCTAGCAACAGTGAACACACTCGTCAATAAGAAAAGTTTTTAACTACACTTCCCAGCAAATTGCCAATTAAAAGTGTCAACCTACTTGGCTGTCACCTTACACCATTATATTTACCATTGCTATGGACATTTCCATTGCCTATCGGCTTTAACTGAAAAAAACATTTTTTAATTTCTTTTTATATCAGCAAACTATATTTTACTTTACATTTTCTCGCCATCGAAACTGGTAACATTACTAAGACTCAAGATTTGTTTAGCAGATTATTACCCCTAGATCATGTCTTACATCAAGGGAAATACACGCATTTGATATTTCATAATATTTATATTCACTTTGCACTGTGGATTATCAAGAAATAAAGTAAACAAGCCAGAGCTGTAACAGATGTAGGAACAATAAAAGATACAGTTGTAGAAGAATAACGGTTGTCGTAGCATTCTATCGCTGGAAAAAAAAACACAAAAAACAAACTATTTTGTCAACAACAGCAAACCAATTAATAAAATGAAGAGGTAGCCTCAACTGCTCTAGATTCTAGTGCATAACATTTTAAATTCAATTAAGAATTTATTATTTGAAGTACATAATATTCTTATCTAATATTTAATCTATGATTTTTGACCCAAAAAAATCTTAATTTTTCGTATATCTCATGTAAAAAGTCGACTTGGTATTTTCGGTAACCTAAGAGAGCAATTTCTCACCTCAGGTCAGATCACAATTTATACCAAAAACGTGTAAAAACAAATGTTTGTTTGTTTTTTAAATTTCGCGCAAAGCTACACGAGGGCTATCTGCACTAGCTGTCCCTAATTTAGCAGTGTAAGACTAGACGGAAGGCAGCTAGTCATCACCACCCACCGATAACTCTTGGGCTACTTTTTAAACAACAAATAGTGGAATTGACTGTCACATTATAACGCCCTCACGGCTGAAAGGGCGAGCATGTTTGGCGTAACGGGGATGCGAACCCGCGACCCTCAGATTACGAGTCGCACGCCTTAACACGCTTGGCCATGCCGGGTCTAAAGGTGTGTGTTTTCTTATAGCAAAGCCACATCGGGCTACCTGCTTAGCCTACCGAGGGGAATCGAAGCCCTGATTTTAGCATTGAAAATCCGGAGACATACCGCTGTACTAGCGGAGGGCAAAAACAAATGAAAACAGATATATAGTCCCAGGGACCGAGCATGTGACAATTTATATATATAGTTTTAATACTATAACTAGAATAACTTAAAATTGTAACATCAAACTACATTTCTTTATTCTAAATACTTTTAAACTCGTTACAGTAAAAATCTATTTATACTTAAATTTTGTTTTATTGACATTTGAATCGTGTGTTACCACTATTCGCGCCATTATAAATTGTAAATCATTCGCAAACGATAAGTGGTAAATTTAGAGATTTATGATGCTAAAATCCAGGGTTTGATTAACCACAATGGACAGAGCACACATAGTCTATTTTGCAGTTTTGCGCTCAAACACAGACAACACGCATGTATAAATTAATATGTGATATAACATTAGTTTTGTAGATCCAATTAAAGTTTCTCAATGGCTCAGTGATAAATTAAAGACTTTATAATGTTAAAAATTGTGTTTTGATATTTGTAGTGGGTACAGCACAAATAGTCTGTCATGTAGCTTTGTATTTAACAAGAAACACAAACAAACATTTTTTTTTCATGGTTTGCTTTCCAAAATACACTAGTATGTGAGTAATATTTTAGTATTTCGGTGGTAGACCAAATTTCTTGTAGTGTTTAATACATGATGACGATAAACTCACTTAAAGTAAAAAGTATATTCGAAAGATGGCTGGTATGGGTATTAAAACTTTAATTAAAATAAAGTACAGAACAACGTTTCTACCTTTTAAGGTCATCTTTAGGTTAACCTTAACCTGAAGGTATTACTCCTTTAGCCAAAGGTTTTAGGATCGTGTTTCAGTCCCAGAGTTTCTTTTCACTTATCGATTTTTTTCAGTTATAATAATATTTGTTAGTAAGAATGCTTTCATTGATCCATATTATGAATTAAGTAGGTATGTACATAGATATAAGATGGATAGAAAAAGAGAAATTTCAAGATATGCAACTAGTGTTATTTTTTAATAGTTTTTATCTTTTTTCTGTTGTAATTCCACTATCCATCAAGATCAATGTGCTTTATTTTACCTTTTAGTTCAAAGTCAGGAATATGAGAGAATAAGAGAGTTGTAGCTTTGAAGCATAAACTTCATATTATGTCGTTCATTAATGCGAACTGTAATACCGACGTATGTAAGTCTTGAATCCTTTTGTAGTATTTCACACACAGCTTTTATATGCATTATGAACTTGGTTAGGTTAAAACATATTACACTGTAATGAATAGTGACCGCTATAATATACAGGGTGTTCGGAAAGTCACTGTGCACTTACATATGGATATGATTACAAAACTGCACAGTGCTTTCCGAACACCCTGTATTTTGTTTACGCATAATTTCAAACAGGATAAGCCAATAAACACGTGCTGGACGTCATAAAGTTGTTCGAGAAACATTATACAGACGAGATCGTGACTGATAGTAATTGAATAATTTTTTCTATGAGATTATGATAATAAATGATCCTTGGAAATGTACTTGCTCATTGCCTAATATCATTATTTAAACTTTGTTTTTAGCGATGGTAGAGATACGACATAACGTGCGAAACTTGTGACCAAATGTTTGAACGGGTACAGTACTCATGCAAGTTATTGTTTGACAAAATGTGGTAGTATGATTATGTGATTTCAGTTTTGTTTTATTATTTATTATGGCTGGAGTTTGATATAACGTTACAAAACGTAAACGTGTTTTAAAATTTGTATAAAAGCTATATGAGTTTTTGTGCGAATGTTTAATAATATTTACACAGAACTAACTAAATTTATTTCATCTCGAAACAGTTGGATTTGGAAGTAGGTTTTGCTGTGACTGATATAGTTAAGCCTAATTCATGAACGAGAAAGTTAAAACAATCGCCACTCATGAAACTTGGGTGTTTGCAAAATCGTGTAAGTTATGAAATAACTTTAAATCGTATTTCATTCCTAAGGAATAAAAGATTAAACATTAAATTAAATTTGGTCTGTGGTGTTCACGTTAGTCAAGAAAACAGTTTCTAAATGATTCTGCTGACTGGTAGCTCTAAATTCCAAGACTAATTTTAAAATTTTAAAAGACTTAAAACTCTAACGTTAATGTTGTTAATGAGTAATGTTATGACGATAATTTTGCATCGTTTTTAACTGGTAATAGTAGTAAGTAATGTTAGATTATAATTTGAGATACATAGTTTAATCTTAGTGGGGTCTCATGAATTATTGAATTAGCAACAAGTATGATTAAAGCTCTGATTTACTATGTATAAAGTACGAGATGGGTAACAGTAGCAGCTTTGAAACAATCTTATCTACTGAAAAACATTGAAGCATTTGACATATTTAAGAATATTAAGTGTTGCAGAAAGCCAAAGAGATTTACCATATTGATCAAGGGACATAACTTCATTTACTAATACTAGATAGCTGAGAAGTGAGCATAATTATGAAATTTTGTAAATTTACTGACTGTGTTTGAAATAGCCTTTGTAATCTTAATGATTTGCTTCACTTGTTTACTTTACATTGCATATATGTATTATCTTCAAATTGATAAGATGCCCCAATTTTGGAAAGATTTACAGGCTGTTGGAACATTAAAAAAGCGTATGAAGTAGTTTTTATATTTATAATGATAATAATAAAGACTACTGGAACTATGAGCTATTCACTTTTTCATTAACTGTCAATTCGTGTTTGTATTCAATAGAAGTAGAATTTAATTATTTGACTTAGGTCTGCTACAGTTTCTGAATCATAATCAAAACTATGTCAGAAACTTTGTTTTCCAGTAAATGTAAATGTTATAAAGCTAATAATCTTGTTTCTTTTTCATGAAGTATTTTGATGGCTTTTGCTGTAATTTATGAAACCTGTCTCAGTATAATGACTAATACTAACATTGTAGTATTCGTGACAGGAAAAAAAAGCCTGAAAACAAGTTTGATAAATCACATTGAACAAAAAGTAGTGCTACAGCTGGTTTACTTTTTTGTCATTTATAGATATTGTACTGTTTTTTTGTTTGTTTCTATTTGTAAGTTCAGTAATTAATGTTTTGTTGACCTTATTATATTCTTATCATTTTGGGTGTACTTTAACACTTTTCAAGTTATTAGTATTCATATCAAATGCTACAAACTCAAATACTTTTGGAAACTTTTTGATATACCAAGAATGTCCTGACTTCCAAACTTCTTAATCGAACAGAAAATCAAATCTTACACTGAATTCCCAAATCAAAGTTTTTTGTTTAACCTTTTCCCTTAAACTAGCAGACTGTAAGCTAGTGGAGAATCTGTTGCACAGATGTAGAAACATTTTTGAGAATAAAACTGTCTCAGTTGGAGATGCCTGATATTTTTTGGTCTTAAATTTATGATTTGATTCTACTGTTGTTAGAATTCAGTACATGGAAAAAAACTGATACATCAGTTTCTTTAATAATTTCAGTTAAGTTGCCATTGACCCCTTGTTCCTCTCTCTCTCTCTCTTTTTTTTTCAAGAGAGAACTAATTAAAAAAAATTGTGTACTGTCTTCATATGACAAACCACCCATTCTTGGGATCATTTGTTATAGCTCTCCTATGAATCTTCTACAACAACTGTCTTTTCAAAGAAAATAGAACCATAACTTTAAATGAAGTGCAACAAAATGGAAAACTATAATGTAAATAGTAAGATATAATAAATTGCAAAGTATGATATTTGTATTGACTTGTATAAATTATCTAAAAATACATTTTCTCCAGTTTAAGAAAATGTATTGACAAACACATCTGTATGTAACATAATGTGGCCTGAAAATTATATGATTGTTCTTCCTCTTCATGAAAAGAAACATTTTAAACATAAGAATTATACATTTGAAAGAAATGTGTAGTTAAGGCTATCAGTTGAATAAAAAAAAAACTTAAGCAAAAAATTTGTGATTCAGTGAAGCCAGCATGTAACAAGCTAAAAACATTCATTGTTCATGTAAATCTACTCAATCTAAAAAGAATCTGAATGTGATTTTTGAACTAAATATCATGATTCTTGAGCTACTTCTAAAACCCATTGTACTTAATATACAGACTTTAACTTGTACTGTTAATGTCTTGAAAGCAGGAAACTTTTGTTATGATAGTAGTACATAATAAAAATACTTTTGTCAAGAGGGTATTTCCAAATTGAAATCTTATCCCATTTTCATTTCCATTTAGACTAGAGCATTTAGACTTGCATTATTTTTTAAGAATGTTCACAATATTTGCCATAAGTACCGTAAACAACAAAGATACTTTTATAATTCCTTAAAAATCTTGTATATATGTGTGACCATATATATACGTTTCATGACATTTTTTCAGCCATTTTCTCAAAAATTGAAATTTATTTTAACTCCAGATGACCTGTTCTGTGCCATCCTTGGTCAAGCTGTACTGCTTTAGACATTGAAAAGTTCAGATCTTCAATAACATAAAGATCTGACAAAAGTGTATACAGCCAATCAAGATTATCTCTGCACCTGTAGAACTAACTAGAGATTTAAAATGTATATAAGGTTTAAGTTAATGTGACTTGCAAAGTGCAATTGGGAAAATAATTTTAAATGCTTATAACTTTAAAAACTTTAACTTTGTCCTACCAAAGAATGATTGCATATTGGCTTCCAAAGTTTAAATTAATTTTCATTGTAGTTTCTATTTCTGGTTTTTTCTTTCATCCACTTAACAAAACACCCATAAACAAATTCTCTAAATGTGTAATATTTTTAAATATTACAATAAGAGATGAATAGTTAATTAACTAATTACTTGTGAGCATCCATTACACTGATCAATGCTACAGAAAACAGTCTTTCAAAGTTATGATCAAACCTATTAATTTCACAAAACTTTTTAGCTAGTGTTTTTTAATTATTGTTGTTTATGATTATTCCAACTGCCCAGTAATTGAAATTCTGATTAAGTTCTTAAATATAATGAAGGAAAATACTGAAACTGATTATTATTACTTTGGTTTATTTTGGATATTCAAGCAACTTAAATATTTCTGTTTTGTTTAAGTGCAAAGCTGTATAATGGGCTGTGTATACCCTATCTATCTCTGGTATTGAAACTTGATTTTGGGCTTTGGTTTTATTGTTTTATTTGCTATCTTATGATAATAATTTATTACTTGAATGCAGTAAATTAAAATATGAACAATTAACTGAATAGGAAATTCCACTAATTACCCAGCTCTAATATTGTTTGTAATTTCAGGTTCCAGAGTAACAAAAAAATCAAATTTCTAGACTTTTTAAGCTACTCTTGTGGTTTTGATCTGTAACTTCAAACATGTTTATATTGTTAATTTAGTTAAAGAACCTAAACAATATCACCAGAATTGTTTACAAGATATGCTACTCTGCACAGCAATTAGCTTTTATCTTGCACATTGCTATAAGACTTATTTACGTAACAACATGCTTTGGACTGAAACACATTATGTAATTCTCATTAATTGACTCATTAACTCTGATTGTTAATTTAGTTAAAGAACCTAAACAATCTCACCAGAATTGTTTACAAGATATGCTACTTTGCACAGCAATTAGCTATTATCTTGCACATTGCTACAAGACGTATTTACATAACAACATGCTTTGGACTGAAACACATTATGTAACTCTCATTAAATTTGATTACACCAATAAATTTAATGGATAGAATTGTTTAAAACGTGACAAAAATGTTCATAAAAGTATGAAGTTTAACAAATAAACTATTAAATTTTGTTTTTTTACTATTTCTAATAAAAATTTATAAATGAAAATAAAAAACAAAATTTAATAGTTTATTTGTTAAACTACATACTTTTATGAACATTTTTGTCACGTTTAACAAATAAACTATTAAATTTTGTTTTTTTACTATTTCAAATAAAAATTCATTATTTAACAGGTATTTGTGCTCAGACTGAATAGTTTACCCGCAAAGTAATTTTTCATTTTGAGTATAAAAAAAATTGTTCATTATGTTACATTTTTCACATTTCACATGCATATTCTCTATAACTTGCTAAATGACCATCAAAAGTTCTTTCAAGATAAATGTTTATTTTCTGTTTTCACTATCATATCTCTAGCTGTTATCAACATACAGTGCAATGAAATGTTTAAAATTAAAAAATAAAATGTATACATACCTTTAAACTTTTACTGAATATTCTTAAAATATCTTCTTTGGATCATACATATAATTTCATGTCTTTACATTTTCACTTATAGTTTTTCTTTTTCTATTCTTAACACTGATTATTTAAGTTAATACATGTCAAATGGTACTTGGCCCGGCATGGCCAGGTGGGTTAAGGCGTGCGACTCGTAATCTGAGGGTTGCAGGTTCGCATCCCGGTCGCGCCAAACATGCTCGCCCTTTCAGCCGTGGGGGCGTTATAATGTGACAGTCAATCCCACCATTTGTTGGTAAAAGAGTAACCCAACAGTTGGCGGTGGGTGGTGATGACTAGCTGCCTTCCCTCTTGTCTTACACTGCTAAAGTAGGGACGGCTAGCATAGATAGCCCTTGAGTAGCTTTGTGGAAATTCCAAAACAAACAAACAATCAAATGGTATCTGCAGGCACTATAATAGCAGAGATACTTTAGTGTCCAGCCTAATCTTTTATACATGTGTGGTGATGTGAGCCTTGCAGGCTGAGAGGAATCTTTGGTTATTAGAGAAAAAGCATTCAACTATCAAATATGAATTTTAAAATACCAATAATGCATAATTAATTAAGACATAAAGGTAAACCCTGAACACAATTTAATTTTCTCTCTAATTATAACATATTTAGGTAGAAATAATTGGATTGCTGGTGTGAAGAAAGTAATAAAAAATAGTGATTTTTTTTCACCTTTCTGATGTTATATTTTTGTAATTCCTATATCAGCACTATCTTCAGTGCAGACATCTAGTTAAATGTTATGGAGAGTGGTGCAGCATTTTTAAAGTTAACATCTCTGTTTGAAAGTTCATTTCAGATAGATGTGAACTTGTTTGTACAATTACTCATCATTCCAATGCATCTCTTTTGCCTTATCAAAAATGAGTACTTGTTCAGATACTGGTGTATGTGAAGATTACTGTGCATGGAAGAAGTTACCTTCCTATTATGTTACTAATAAAATCAGTTTGATGATGACTATATCATAAAAACTGGTACAATACACATTAAAATGTGTAGGAGTGGGAGTTTCATTCAAGGCTTGTGACATACATAAAAATTATCATGGGACAATACTATGAGACAATAGTTGCTCATTCTACAGAGAGACATCTACATGAAATACATTTTAAGGTTAGGAAAATGGCAAAGCTCTTCATTTTCTTTGGATAATTTCCATAAATAGCTCTTCGTAGTTAACTTGTTTATTTTACTACAATTAAATATTCAGCTGAAGAGATCAAGTTTCTCAGTAGTCACATCTAGATCTGTAAAACTTGTATTTATTTCTTATAACTTACAGTTATGGGCAGATATTTATATTTATTGATTTATTATTCCTTCTTTATAGATGTGAGAAGAAATGTCTGACCAAGAAGTATTCATCAACCTTACTTGTGAACCAAAGGTAAGATTACATAACTGGATCAAAGAATAAGTTACAAATACATTTACAGAGTAATAAATTTGAAAAACAGTCTTGTGAAAACAGTTGTATTGTAAATGATATAATTGTAATAATCTGTAATTGTTTTACCTCCAGTTTGTGATTGTTCAAAAGTTTAGCCTGATATGTGACATAATCTGTAATTGTTTTACCTCCAATTTTTGATTGTTTAAAAGTTTAGCCGTTTGTATGGCTGCATATTATTTTGGAGACTAGGATAGTATGGGGTTTATGTGCTCAACGGAAGCAATGTGGAAGCTGTTTGAATGTATTATCAGTTATAAAAGCATGTTGAAGTTGGAGGATATTGGAACTAAATTTCACTTGTGATTCTTCTTTAATTTTATATTTACCAACTGACAGAGTTGTAGTTGAGTAATATCCTGGAACAGTGTACTTTAGGCTTTTCTGTAGATAAATAACAAAAGTTAAAGAGATATTAGCTAAACTCTTGTGGGATTGGAGAGGATATTATTGATATTTCTTGATTTTTTTTTTAAATTCTTAAAGATAAAAATGTTGAATCCATTTGCATGATACTTAGAATAAATTTACTGAACAATATCTAGTTTTGGCTTTAAAAAATAATATGATTTAATATTTTACATGAATATTAATGTTATAAAACACTTGGAAAACATTACTCATAAAATCAGAGAAAGAAAAAGAAAACTAAGAATTATAATTCTCAATGGATTATAGTTTGTTAGGAAATATAAATCTTTACTTTAGGATGGGCAGAAAAATATTAGAAAACATCAGTATGTATGTTGTTTACAAGTAGGATATGAATAAATCTAAAGTTTGAAAATATTTTTCAGTCTTTTTTATGAATTACAATAACTAAAGGTTAACAAATCACAAAGTATCAGTTTTAGTATTGCTATTATTATTTCCTATTAAATTTGGGAACATGATAATCAGTTGATGTGAAAAGTGCTTTCTGTGTGAGAATTGTATTATATCTGGACTATGAGAATTAGTAATAATAACTTGTTTAAGTAATTTAAAAATTAACTTGTGTAAAAGATTTTTTTACAATTAAAAGCAGTACGATGTTAAAATCTTACAGAATAAATAATTACTAAAAATAGGGACTTACCCGAAAAGACTGTACCTGTGATTCAGTGCCTGTATGACACTATTTTCAGGAGTAACAGTAGAAGTAAGGTTGGAACTTGTATAACATATAACTACATAATCATTTGCATATTAAAATGGTATCTAGGCTCAAACTATCTGTCCAGTAGTTTATTATTTCCATATCTGGAATAGCTTTCTTGTTTAATATCTTTGTTTTGCTTTTTCTATTTCTATAATTTTCTTGTATCTAGTTCTGTTTTAAATTCTACCTGTTTTATTAATATATTATTGTTCCAGTATATAATTTCTGATGTTTGTGCCATATGTTCTGCTAATACTGATTCATTCATCTTATATTTTTCTACAATGCTTTAATATTCCTCGAGCCTGCATTTTAAATTTCTACATGTTTAGCCTTTATAAACTTGGCCACAGATGCAGTGAATTTTATAAATTCTACCTTTATCAAGTTCATCTATTTTGTACTCATGAGATTATTTAGTTTACTGGCTGAGAGAATGTCACACTACATTCTATTTATTTTTCATTATATTACTTATTTTTATAGATAAGCTTTAAACATATGGTAAACTCTACATTTTCCTTCTAACCTTGCACACGTTAACATTCGTAGTTTATAGAAATGTATGTGACATAATCTATTGATAATTTTGGATGTATATATTCCATCTATGGAGAGTTAAATGTCTTACAACATATAATTATGTAATCTGTTATAGTTTTGTGAGAATTTAAAGAATTTTTTTTTCTTTGTGTTGTTTACACAAATGAAGATTAAACTATTTTTACTTAAAAACTGAAAAACATTATTATAATTATAGTATGAACATTAATGCCTATTTGTCAGCTTCAACAAAGACTTTAAAATGTTAAATGTAATTTTGTTACAATTATAGTTTTCAATTCTTTTAGTCTTTGAACACTTAATTTTGCTGGTTACTAAGGTCAGTAAAAATTATCACATTTTAACATGGTAAGTTTTGAAGCTAGCATGAAAACAGTTGCATTTACATAAAAATATCTGGTTAATGTTATTAATGACCCTCATAGGGTGAAGATACAGAGAAAAAACCTGAAGTAAGGGGAAAGAGTTGGAAACGTGAGCGTGAAGAAAGGGGAAGGCGTCAACAAAATCAACAGCAGCAGCAGCAACAAGAAGATAGCTCAAACTGTGAAACTGAAATAGAATCATCAGACAAACATGCACTTGAAGAACCAGTTATTTTGGTTGAAGAAAAGAGAGGTTGGGGTGATGGCTGGAAAAAATTAGAAGGTACACCATGGACCATATAAATTGTTCTATGTTTTTTGGATCAATTAAGCTAAATAACTTAATAACCTTTGGTTATTAAATACTATTTATATAAAAAAGTTATTTTTCACTTTGGTTATTAAATACTATTTATACAAAAAAGTTATTTTTCACTTTGTCACCATAGAAACATAGCAGTTTTTTGTTATTAGCAGTAAGGAACATGATATAATTAAAATTTTGTGCTACTGCAGTACCACTGTTATTGTGGTCAAGTCTAAACACTGAATGTGAGGAGACTGAAATTGTATAAAGTGGTAATCAGCTGAATTTACTTTTCTAATAATTCTGCATTTTAGCAGAAGATGTTTGGACTGTTAAGTGTACATAGTGCTTGAAGTGTGGAATAGAAGGAGTGGATGGTATGTGAAATTATTGAAGATAAAAAATTGATAGTATAGTTTATGAAATTCTTGAATTTGACAAAGAAATGTGAGCTTAATTATTTTATATATAATTTTAGATTAGACCAACATCTGTCAGTTTCAAATAGTCACTCTGAAGTTTTATCTTCTGATATGGTTCATTATCTCCACTCACACAAATAGCTACTTTTGTTCAGTTTTGCCATGTATACATAAGCCTTCTATTTCCTCTTATCCCCTGCTAGTGCAGTGGTGAATCTACAGATTTACAATGCCAAAATCAGGGGTTCAATTCCCCTTGGTGGACTCAACAGATAGCTTGATGTGGCTTTTCTATAAGAAAAACACACTATCTCCTCTTTGTTGGAATTGACTGATTCAAGTGCATTTCCATGCAAATCACCGTGTGTCAACTCTCCACTAATAAGAGTGCAACATACTCATGATACATTCAACTTTCTCTATTCAAATCTATCAATCTATCACTTGTTTGGCAGTATTTGAGTTTAGACATTTTTTTTTAGATGCTCTTCACGTGAATCATGATTTTAATAGTTAATTTCTGAAGTAAGATTTCTTTATTATCATTCTCTTCTTCTATTTTCTTCTATCTCCTTGGTCTCAGATTTTTCAGAGGTTTTATTTGACACCATATATTTTTTCCAAATCCCACAGGTATTTACCTCTCCTATACTTTACCTGTGGATGTGTTACTTCTGGATTTGTCACCTGCTGCGGTGGACTGCTTTTCTGGATGGGAATATTAATGCAGTCCTATACTGCCTCACTTTGGCTACATTTGAACCAATTGTTTTACCTTCCCTTATGTCTTCCTTTCTTCTCCTGTTTGTCTGTGGACATCGGTGGTCTATTTATTTGCCATTGATGTTTCATATTTTCTTTACCCTTCTACATATATTCTTTCTTTAATTCATTTTCCCTTCCTAACTTTAGCAGATCATGAGGATAACTCCTCCACTTAGCCGTTTTCCCTTCCTTTGATTTCATACCTTTATCTTTGTCCTGATTCAGATAGACTTCTTTGTTTTGTATGTGCTCTTCTTCATTGTACTGCCCCATGACTTCTTTATGTGGTGTATATTTCTGCCTCTTTCTCCATTGGAACTCTCCTCTGTTTATGTTTTTGTCCTTGCTTTGTCAATTAGGTTTGGCTTTTCCTTTCACTGGATATTTCTTCTTTATTGTCTTCTGTCCATATTTTGTTCAGAGTGTTTTTTCATCTTTGTCATCCTTTTGACTTACTTCTTCAATCAGGCATGTGAGCTACTCATATATTTGTTTCTCACTATTTGTTTTGAATCGAGGTTTTTTTTTTCTTCTTTGGGTTATTGTGTACCATCTACAACAATTCTAGAATATCAGAATTCAGTCTTTGGTTGGATAAGGTTTTTTTTTCTTATTATTTCTCCTTTTCAGAGCCCTCTTTGCTTTTATTAGTGGAACCTACTTTGTGGTAATTGTTGCTTAACTAGGTATTCTTTAACTGTATAAATCCTCATTGTCAAGCTGTGTTGACTTGCATAGCATGTATATATAATTCAATCACTGTGCATTGCATACTACAAGATTGCTCGTAAATTTATTGTTACAATAAAATTATTTCATAAGTTTGCCTATCCCTGCCATGTCTTGTATTGAATAAACTGGTGTTGTCTGCTTTTAAAAATAGGGTTTCATGATCACCCATTGCACTATCTCAGGTGTTTTTTGTACATACTCTCCACTGAATTTTTACCCCATTTTTTTTTCAGTGGAGTTTTAGAGTCCTTACCACTTTCTACTTCTAAGCTGTGAAGGTATTCTCCTGAATGGGTTAAGGAAATACAAACAAAATATAGAAATGATCATAAAATCATTTAGTTGAGAGTAGGGCAGTGATGTTCTACTGAAGTAGATGACATATTTTCCAATATGTGAAAAACAAACAAATGGGAGTGAGACATCAAGAATTACAGTTTACCCCTTCATTTGGGATCCTTCATCCTGCTCCCACATGGTTGTTAGTTCCAAGTGGCTGGGTTTTTTATTTCAAATAGAATCAATCAACATAAGTCTTTGCTTGAGTATTACAGATGTTTATATTCTTCCCTCATTTATACTCCATCAGTGTTATGGATTATAGTGGAGGTAACTGCAAGTTGCTATGGTTCTTTCATTTTCACTGTCTCTTCATGTTTTCTGGTCAGTTATATTTTTGAGAAAAATGAGAAGGCTTGTGGTATGCATAAAGTTTTTTGTTTTTTTTTTGCATATAGAAAGCAGCACTGAAGAAGAATAGCTACTTATGTGAGATAGGTACATGTTGTAAATACATTTTCATTGTAGGAAAATTAAAAAGGTAAAATGGTAACCAACTCGATGAACAAAAATAAAGTTTGATATTTATACAGGTGAGTTTAGAGATTGTGCAAATGAAATGTTATGGCTTTCAGTCAAAGAAAAGTGTTTTTAATCTTAACATGAACATTATTTTGCTCTTGGAGCTGTCAATACTTGGACTCCACATATTCATGGACAAATGGTGAGTGGAAATAATTAAAAAATCAATTTTTTTTTCACAAAAGACTTGTAATGTTTACTGAGATATTACCAAATTTTGTAAATTAGGCTGTTTATGGAAAGTAAGAGTGGAACAAACTTGTTTGATTTTGTACCTTGTAATTTGTTTCATTGCCACTTTATGTCAGATATTTATTTTAGCATCAGGCAGTGTGAAAAGTACCAGAGCAATTTCAGGTCTACTAAAAGATAGCAGTTTAGATTTGGGCTCTTCTGAAAATAAGTAGGATGGTATCCTGCCTCATCCGACCCCACTCCAAGCACTGCTTATAACCTGTGTATTGACGTTGTGTATTATTGGTCATTAACTATGTGTGTATAGGTGGAGTGTCAGTGTGTGCATGTTTTGGTCTTGTACAGAGTGCTGTTAAACATGGTATTGTGTGTTTGGTACCATTTATCAATATTTCATGTTACCCAACATTGCTGATTTTGCAACCATTTATATTAGAAAGAATGCCTTATATAATATACAGGGATACTTTGATATGTACATTTAGGAGATTGTAAATGTTATTCAAATGTAACTTGCATACTGTATAATGCACAAAAGTATTCTTGTTATTCACATGAGCATAAGGTAAACTTGTGTTTTAATTAGAGTATTACATTGAAGGAGGTTTGTGATAAATATGAATGTTTATATGTTTGATCAGTTGCACAAAGGTAGTTGATGAAGTAAACTTTTAAGTTATTTCAAAATGGTTTTAAGAAAAGTAATTTATCTTTCAACATTCAAAATATAAATTTATTTATTACCTTCTATTTATTTTTGAAGACTCAGTTCAACATAAACCTTCCAGTCAAGACATTGAAGAAGGTGATGAGTTGAAAGAACAACAGATGTTGCAGGTAAATTTAAATTTTTTTTTAGATACCACATGTTGAAATATCAAACACACAGTTTCTTTTTAGGTAGAAGTATTATAAACATTAAAACCAAGGATTACAAACTTTTCTTGACAAATTTTACATTTATAATACTTTGTTCAATACCAAATCAAGCCATGACAAGACAGTTGTATTCTAAGCACTGTGTTCTTGGGATCAGAATAACTTTTGTAAATTACATCTTTGCACTTTTGTTCTACTTAAAGTACTTTTTTAAATTTAATTCTTGCAACTTTTATAAAGGCATATTTGTTATTTTATTAATTTTTATAAAAGTGTTACAGTGATTTTAAGAGTCTTTCTTAATCATTCATTCTATTCAGTAGCTTTTTTGTTAGGTAAAAGTGTTTATTAATTCTGATATACATCACCTTTTCTTTCACAAATAGCTATTCTTCATTCAGTGTTTCCTGGGGGACTTGAATGGACGTCATCCCCTCTGGGATTGATTGGAGGGGTAGCTCTGTGGAGCGTATACTGTCTGATCACAATCTTTCTCTTTTCAGTACTGGTTCTTTCACTTATTTTCATGCACCTAGTCAGACCTTTACCGCTATTGATCTCTTGGTTTGCTCCCCTTCATTATTCTCCCATTTTTCATGGAGGGTTGACAATAATCCACTAGGCAGTGATAATTTTCCTATACTTTTGAGAGAGACTGGCCGTGGTCGATGCCACCCTATCCACTTGTCCTGGTGGAAGCTGGATCAGACAGACTGGTCCACTTTCACTGCTCTCACAGAACTTGATCCTGCCATCATGAATCAGCCATCAATAGATTGTGTGGCAGCAGTAACTGACTGTATTATACAAGCAGCTGCTCAGTTTATTCCTAAAACCTCGACACGTTTTCCACAATATCCTCATCCATAGTGGAATCCTGCTTGCTACTTGGCATGGAAGGCTCAAAAACGGGCCTGGGATACTTTCTGTAGATATCCCACACTTTTGAACCGCATCGTTTTCCAATGGGCCGTGCACAGGCTAGTTGAGTAAGACGTCAAAGCCAGAAGGAATCTCAGATTAAGTTCACAACTAGCATATCTTCTACCACCAGTTCCAAGGTCATATGGGACAGGATTGGAAAGGTCAGTGGGCACTACAATTCTGTCCCCCCTCTCCATCTTACTCTCTGATGGCCAAGAGGTAGCTAATGTCCAGAGCATCGCCAATACTCTAGGTGAAAGCTTTTGCCGGGTATATAGCACTTTTGCTTGTTCCTCCACCTTCTTGGCCATCAAGACTCGGGCAGAGCATTCGCCTCTTTCCTTTTGAACTGACTGTCTCTTTGACTATAATTGTCACTTTACACTGGTGGAACTGAAAATGGCCCTTCATTGTTCTGGCAGTATATCTGTTGGACCAGATTATGTACACTAGGACAT
Organism: Tachypleus tridentatus; assembly: GCF_004210375.1. Lineage (NCBI taxonomy): Eukaryota > Metazoa > Arthropoda > Merostomata > Xiphosura > Limulidae > Tachypleus > Tachypleus tridentatus. Next base: position 73,600,793 of record NC_134837.1, on the reverse strand, counting down.
CCTGTGCTATCTCTCTCCTGCTTCTCTTGATATTCTTCTAATTGTTTTTAACTGGATCTGGCAGGAGAATGTTTTTCCTGATGCCTGGCACCAGGCTATTATCTTACCTTTCTCTAAGCCTGGAAAAGATTACAAGATTCCTTCAAACTACCGTCCAATTGCTTTGACGAGCTGTCTCTGTAAGACCTTACTGAGGATGGTTAATGCTCGTCTTGATTTGTTCCTCTAATCAAACAACCTCTTCTCGCCCACCCAGTGTGTGTTCCGACGACAGCACTTCACCACAGACCACCTAATTCGACTTAAAACATCAATCAGAGAAGTTTTTCTCAAACGCCAACATCTTGTATCAATATTCTTTGACATTGAGAAGACTTATGACACAGCATGGAGGTATGGCATTTTGCGAGACCTCCATATATATGGGTTACGTGGCCATTTACTCATGTTTATTAACATTTTTTAATGGACAGGAGATTCCAAGTTCGTGTGGGTTCGACACTTTTCGGTTCTTTTGTATAAGAACTTGAGGTCCCTCAGGGCTGTGTTTTGAATGTCACACTTTTCAGTATAAAGATAAATGCCATCACTGAACAACTCCCTCTAACTGTTGCAAATGGGCTCTATGTCGACGACTTTCACATCTCGTGTCAGTGGTTGAACATGAGGTATATTGAGTGGCAACTACAAACTGCCCTCAGTCGTGTACTGAAGTGGACTATGGTGAACGGCTTTAATTTTTCTCTCTCTAAAACCGTTTGCATGCACTTTTGCTACCAACGGGGTATCCACCCTGATCCTGAACTTCGTATTGGTGAAGTTTTACTGCCAGTGGTCCATGAGACCAAGTTCTTAAGGCTTATCTTTGATCGTAAGCTGATTTTTATACCACACTTAAAGCAGCTACAGGTCAAATGCACAAGAGCACTGAACATCCTCCGTGTTCTCTCTACCACCAGTTGGTAAGCGGTTCGATGTTCTATATTAAAGTTATATCGTGCTTTTATTCTATCAAAACTCGACTATGGATCAATGGTCTATGGCTTTGCCAGACCCTTGGCCTTAAAGATGCTGGACCTCATTCATCATCAAGGAATTTGACTCTGCACTGGGGCTTTCTGCATCTCCCCAGTTCAAAGCTTATATGTAGAATCTCATGAACCTTCTCTGCACCTTCGCCGTTTGCAACTGTCTTTACTGTATTCTTCGAAACTTCGTTCCTTACCAAAGCATCCAACCTGGGGATGTGTTTTCCTTCCTCAGTGAGCCATACTTTTTCAGACAAGACAATCTGCCATTGCTCCTTTTGGCCTTCGCATCCAGGCGCAATTGGGTTTGTCCTTGGATGACATTGCAGAATCCACTGGTCAGCCCATCCCACCATGGTTTATTACAGCCCCCAAATGTGACCTTTCTTTCAGTCATCTGAAAAAGGTGGATACTCCTGATTGGAAGTACCGCCTTTTATTTACTGAACATCTTTCGAACAATCATTCCATTCCAATTTATACAGATGGTTCCAAATCAGGTAATTCTGTGGTCTCTGCCATGATTTGTTGCGGTTTGGTGGTTGCACGTAGAATCCCCTCTACAGCTTGTGTATTCACTGTTGAACTGTACACCATATCTCCTGCCCTGGATTATATTGAAGCTGAGCAGTACTCCAACTGCACTATTTATACTGACTTGCTTAGTTCTCTACTGGACCTGGAATCTCTTCACGTTGGCTTCCCACTAAGAACCTCTGTTAAAATCTGGGATAGTATCAGACTTGAAAAAGTGAATGAGGTGCTTATATGCAATACCAGGATAGAGCGATTTTGATGTAGGTGGAGAGTATATAATTTAATCATTCATAATGCTCTGAAAATTAAAAATATGTTTTATATAATTGAAACAAAACTTTTGTTATCAAAGCTTACATTGCTCCATGTTTTTTTTACTTTCATTTCACCAAGTAGCAGCATGACAAAAAGTTTCATTGTCAAAAAAGTTGTTATATTTGATTGTTCCATTAAAATTTTTAAACTTTATCCATTAGGATAACCAAATTTGCTTGCTCTTTCAGCTGTGAATGCATTGTAATGTGATAGTCAATCCCACTATTCATTGGTAAAAGAGTAACCCAAGAATTGGTGGTATGTAGTGATGACTAGCTGCTTCCTCTCTAGTCTTATACTGCTAAATTAGGGACGGCTAGCACAGATAGCCCTCATGTAGCTTTGCACAAAATTCAAAACAAACCTTCAGGATAACACAAAATGATGACAAACACAAAACTTATTTTCTTTGTCAAGAAAAAATTAAGGGAACTAGAAACTAAAATAATATAAACTAGAAAGTTCTATTTCTTTTCGCTGTGGTGCTGACTTTTTGCAAATTCTGTGTAAGCTTTGTATTTTACATTCACAAGTTTTAACAATTATATCAATTAGCCTTTACAATTTGACATGTGTATAAGTAGCTTAAATTATTGAGTCTCACTGCATGATGCTAATACTTTAATTTGTCAATTTCTACTAGTTTTACTTGTTTTCAAAATATAAATATAGATTTATATATTTACTGTTTGTTTTGTTTTCAGGATACTGAAACAGATGGAGGAAGAGAAGAGGAAAGTAAAGTAAGAAAATGTGTTTGTTTGTGGAACATATACTAACTAACATGTAAACACAAAACATGAAAAACATGTAGAAGATGGTTGTGGTGTTTGAAGTCACTTTGGGGCTCAATTATATTTTTTTCTCAGAAGTGATTTTAAGCTTTTGCCTGTTTCCTGAGTGAACCTTGTTTACTCCTGTCTAAACATTACACATGGGTAGATTTTTTTGTTTTTACATTTACATTAGTATTGCTAACATTGTGGTGAGCTAAGATGCACATTATGAGAGGATATCAATGTAATATTTGATTAGACGAATAGGATTTGAGAAAAGGTCAAACTGTCACCAAAGACTTGTTAAAGGGTACAAGAGGTGTGGTGTAATTTATAAATGTAATGTTCTTGTTTTTTTCTCATTTTAAGTATGATTCTTAGTGTTATAAAGATATTTTTAACTATTTAATGTGAGAAGTTTATCAGTACTACAAAAGTTTTGGTTGAATAGTTACACTTATCAGTATATAAAACATCTTTTTTTGCAAAACCCTTGATTAGTAACAGTAAAAAATTTACATTTTCTATTGTAAATATCATGGATTTACTTAAAAGCAGGCATTGTATAGTAGTTCTTTTCAAATATGTTCTATTTATTAGCAGTATGATCAGATATATTTCTGTATAATTATAGTAAAATGTAAATTTGAATGTTGTAAGAACAAAATAACCACATTCAAGGTAGATTTAACCCTCACATTACAAGCATCCTTTTGTCAAGAGGTTTTAGTGAGCTACATTCAAAATTTAATCAAACTACTTTTTTCTCATGGTATACAAATAAATATAGCATAAAAACATAACCCATTATTCATATTCCAATACCTTATAATATTTAATTTTATAAAGCAAGATTAAAAACAATGAAAATTTTGATATTTTTTCTCTAGGTATTTCCTATTTTTATTTGTTTCCTACCCACCTCAAGAAGTATGAAATTTAATGTAACTTACTTATTATGATGTTATCATTACTCAGGCAAAGCATAATTGCTATAGTCTTCAATCGTATCTGATTACAGAATCATCAAATAAAAAAATCAGATCCTTCTTGCCATGCTTATTTATCACATCCTTTCTTTCAGAAATTGCTGGTAGTTCTTGCTGATGTTCAATATCATGCTATGTATAACCAAAAGAAAGCCAAAGTTTTATTCTGTGAAATAACATAATGTGTTGTTTTCTATACAAAGAACTACCAGTTTCACTTTCTGTTCAAAAATGTATAACCTGTGATAATAACATGTGAATTATAATGTACAATTTGATAACACACTATTGACATACATTCATAAAACAGTAGTTCCATAAAATTTTGAATGCAATAACATAGTATTTAACCCCTGGCCATAGGAAAACCTGTAGTGATAGGATTAAGTGTCGTAGGTAGTCAATAACAACAACAACAACAAAAGGCCTTTTTAAGTACTTTATTTCTTGTTTTTCATTTGTATTTCTTATTTATTATTATAAAAGTTACTAAATTGTAAAAATAAGAAACTTTTCAGGTTAATTAAAGTTAGATTAAGTAAAATAAAAAATGAGTATTCAGTACCTCATGTTGTTTTCATCTCTTTTATCAAAAACATTACAAGCAAAGTAACATTATCAATAATAAAATAGATTTACAGTTATTAATTTTTTATTATACTTTTCTTGCCAGCTGCCATTTAATTGATCAAACATGAGAATTTGAAAAAGCAGTGTAAAGTATGAAGTACTTAAATATGACAACATTGGTAATATAGGTAATAAATTGCAGACAGAACTGTCAAACTCTATAACACACCATTGACAAAACTTTTGTATCTAGATACATATATTGCAGTATTGATATCTAGTTACATATATTGACTATGGTGATTAGATATAAACTTTTAGTGGTTTAACACTGTTCAAAGGGCAATAAAACAATACAATTTAAGTATAAATAGATCAGTACTGTTGTGAGTTAAAATTCATTTGGATAAACAAATGTAGTTTCATATTACAATTTGAAGTCATTCTATGCAATTTAGATTTAGTTTTATACATATATAAACCATAATGTTTTAAACCAAAATAATGAACAGATTAAAATTAAACAAAATACATTGCATTTTTAAAACAATGCAGGCAGTGAAGGGTGATACAGGTGTGAAATGTTGTGGGCTTGAGCACCCACTTCTTGCTCTACTAGTTTCTAATATAATTGTGTCTATTTCTTATGTGAGACTAGCATATTAGAGGTTAAGACTGGTAGACGGTGTATCCCCACCACAACATGGATCCTACTTCTTCAGTCGCCTCTGAAACCTAGGATTGTAACTTTTAACCTAGGGTCTTTTTAAAAATATGCAGTGTATTTTGTTTAATTGTAATGTTTTATTTATGGCTTAAAATTTTTTGTTTATTTATTTAACTTCATTTAAATGTAATTGTTTAATTTCATTATATATATATATATATATATGGTGGTTATGAGGATGGTCAGTTTGACCATACTTGTATAGAGTTAGGGTAGAGAATATAACAGATAAAATATAAAGTTTTACTTAAAATGGTAATTTATTCAGATTTTAGATATTAAGCAAATTAAATTTGTACTTTTTGAAATGAAAAGTGTTTTAATCTTAGTATGGAAATAAATTTGATTCAAACTAGTAAAAAAAAAGACTATATTCATAGACAATTCTTTAGTAAAAAATACTTCACCAAGAAATGTGATTTTTGTTTAGAAAAAAAAAAGACTTGTAATGTTTAATAAAAGCCTGCCAAATATTTTGAAAATACACATATTGTGATGGAAGATATAATATGGAAACTATTTCATGTATGAAACGGTTATAAGGTTGTTTAAATTGGCTAACCTTGTTGTGAGAGAGTTACGTATTTGATGCATTCAGGCTTCAAACTTCTACACTCAACATTTTCTTTTTTGATTTGTTTGAGACACTCTTAGTAGAATGAAGTTCAAGATTGCAATTGTAAAAGTGATTTAGTGTTGAATTTATCTTGTTTTACTATAATATATTGTTGTAATGTAAAAGGAAACTTGAATGGCTAGTTATGGAATTTAGAGGAATTATAATCCAATCAGGTATGTATGGTCAGTCCAGTTCAACTTGACCAGTGTGTTTTATGTATCATCACAGTCATTCACTTTTTTATTATGAATGATAGGTTATAAAATACACCACCTTTTTGTGGTTTATGTCAATGATAGTACTTAAATGAGAGTTTAGGCCCTTTTCTATATTTTTATGGATACCTTGAAAATAAATGATTAGATATGGTTAATTTTTCATACCAGGAATGGGATTCTTTGTTTGAAAATGACTATGCCTAATAATTTTAAGTGGGTGCTCTCTTTATTAAAATTGAATATTTGTCTTACGTTCCAGAAGAAAAACAAAAAATATGGGAAATTGTGGTTAAATGTCTCAACACATGATTGGCTCTGTGATATTTTGTGTTTCCTTTGAAAATACTATTTGTAGTCTGTGGAATACAGTGTTACATTCCAAATTTGTCACTTTAAAACTGAAGAAAAGTTAAATGTGTATTTTATCCATGATTTCATGGTGTGTAGTGATAATGTTGGGTATATCTCCATTCATCTGTAGACATCTATTTTTTGCTTCATAACTGGGGGTTTAAATAGCAGGTTTTAATCAAGCTTCATGGGACTACTTGATTTTAGGCTGTGGAAGAAGTGCATTGATTGTGAGGGTATATAAGTCATATAGTGATGATGATGTGTATCTATCCATCCACCTGTAGATCTCCATTTTTTGTATCATAACTAGAGATGTAAAGATCAGGTTTTAATCAAGCTTCATAGGACTACTGCACTTTAGGCTAAGGAAGAAGTATATTGATTGTGAGGTTTAAAATTCAAAGTAACTAATTCAAAAATAAAAATGTTTGGTTTCTGTGCAAAAGAGAACATAACTATAAAACACACACACAAAAAAAAAAAGAGATGGCTGTTTTTAACATTTAGATAAGTTAAAAATTAAATGGTAACATTGTTACTTAGAACAATGAAATAAAATATAAATATATAAATTTAAATTATTAAAAGAAAACTACAGATACAGTATTGCTCATAAGTTGAATAATGAATAAAGTAAAAAGCGACCAGTAGATGATTTTTGTGGAATTCAAGGACGTATTGGTTAAAAGCTATGTGGTATGTAGAATTTACATTTTGAAAACTGTATTGTAGGCTTACAATCTGGCTAATAATTTTTATGAATTTCTTATTTATTAAAGAATAATTTTGTTTTATAACTATTATGATAGAAAGTGTAAATATTATGATAAAAAAGAGTAATGTACATAGGAAGTTTTTAAACTTCATTAAACTATACAAACATGAAATTAGGAGTAGTGAAGCATGGTTGACATCATGTTATGTGCATAACAAGGGGATGGCTATAGATACTAATGTGTATTGCAATGGAAAAGATATTTGGGAAATCAATCATCCTTCACAGAACCAACATGGAACTGAATTGTTTTTGTGTTAAGGTTTTATGCGTGAATTTCATCATTTGCTTGTAGACACTGGGAGTATCTGTCACATAGTTGATTAGAGACCTAAGAACAATGTTACTGAGTTTCAATACTGCCCCATGATACCCAGGTTTTGAAAGCATCACTAAATCTAATGTCTCCTTATAGATAAGTTAGTTGGTTTGCCATTTTTGATCAGACAATTTGGCGTAAAAGTTTCTTGTACTAAAGGTGTTTGGTGGGTATCGCATGTTGAGGAATAGGTTTAACTTTGCATCACTGAGGCACCCTTACAACCATCAGATTCATACTCATGAGTATTCTAGGCAAGTCACTTAACTGTTTTAATTACCTTGAATACACAATACTGCTTTTACATGTTGTAAACTTTGTGCACCAAGTACAAAATACCACTGCCCAAAGAATGTTTCATGTGTAAAGCATACAAATAGAGTGGTTAAAAAGGTTTTTAACAACTCTTCTAGTTGGAAATTGTTACATATTTTTTTCAATTTTAGCAGCACCTAGAAGCCTTTATTGTAGAGACTTCAGAAAGACTAAGAAGAAAGGCTGAACTGAGGACAGCAAACAGTAATATTGCAGGTGGGGAAGTGATTATTTTTAACCAAATGGAAGGTTTGTATTATGTTAATGGGAAGAACCATGTATTTACTATGTAAAATTGATTGTAAGAAAAATGTTTCTCTTGGAGATTTCAAAAAAATGTCATTGTCTAAGTGTAAAACAATAGTAAATGAAACTGAAGGAAAAAACTTAAAAATGCAGTCTAATACTGTTGACAAAACATTATAGAATTAAAAATTGAAAAAGAAACTAGCAATTTTTTAAATTACAAGTAATTAGTGTATAAATATTTACAGGAAAGTCATTACAGTCCCTAAGTAAACGAAAATGTAAATTGAGAAACTGTTATTACTACATGAGTGACTTGTATAGTCATAAATCTGATAAAACATGGTCTGATAAATGGTAATAATTACTCAAAAGTCCACTAAACCCTACATGGTGTTTGACAAATGAGACTTATCTAATCACTGTATATCCATAACCACACACACACACATTCTATTGTAAGAAGAAATCTCACTGTGTACTAAAAGCTACTTTGATATTGTCTAAGAAAAGATAATAGTTACTGTATATTTGACACTGACAAGTACAGCTTAAAGTTTGTCTAAAAAATTAAGAAATACTTGTAGTAAATTCACCAATGTCTAAATGTTAGTAGATAAAAAGAAATATTTTGTAAATTTAATGTTTTAAAATGATCAGTTATAATGTAACAGACAGCATCTAGAATAATGTATTAATTACTGGATACAAAATGTGCTTTATGTGTTCTATAAAAACGTATTGAATGATACCAATAAAACTTGTATTTTGTTTATACCTGAAAGATATTCTTGAGTGTTTAGATGTATAATTTATGTTGTTTTTTTTTACATGTTGCCAGAATATTTTGAATGTTGTAATTATTAACTTCTTAATTTTTGTTGTTTATTTTGGTTTACAAATTTTTAGCAAACCGTCCAGAAGACTCCTTCTTTAGTAAGTTGGACTCCAGTCTAAAAAAGAACACAGCATTCGTGAAAAGATTAGTGAGTGACTATTTGGTATTTTATCTTGGTACAGTACATAGCTATGTGAATGACATGAACTAAATCAGAACAATTACTGAAGGATCTTATTTGTCCCAATCTTCAATAACTTAATATAATGTAAAAACATAAAATGTGGTATGTGTTTATTACTATTATGCCAGATGTATTGTATGTTTTTATTTCTAATAAAGAGCATAGAATAAATTAATGTGCAATATCTTAATAATTTGGCCCGGCGTGGCCAGGTGGGTTACGGCGTGCAACTCGTAATCTGAGGGACTTGGGTTTGCATCCCTGTCACATTATAATGCCCCCACAGCTGAAAATGCAAGCATGTTTACCCACTATTCGTTGTTAAAGAGTAGCCCAGGAATTGGCAGTGGGTGGTGATGACTAGCTACCTTTCCTCTAGTCTTACACTGCTAAATTAGGGACAGCTAGCGCAGATAGCCCTTGAGTAGCTTTGTGTGAAATTAAGAAAAACAACAAAACAAACTTAATAATTTTTTGTGGTTCTATTTCATATTTTTTATGACTTGTAAATTTTATGTAAATCTTATGTTGCTGTTTTTGGATGTAAACAATACTACATTACTGTAAAGAGTCATTTTGTTGTTAGAAGTTCATATTATACACTCTGTCTCTGTTATTTTTGATATTATATATCATTTGTAACTTATGAATAACTTCATTTTGAGTTTGAAATTACCTGTTGAAGGAGAGCTGGTGATTTGTGTATAACAACAAAATATTAACTATTATAGTATGTGTCATCATGATTCTGAACCACTAACATCATTTTCACTGCCTTTTTATCCCAATATTAAAATCAATGTGTGTTGCTCTTGCAGAATTGAACTGAGACATTTATTTTATTTTGCAAGTGTGTTTAAGAGAACTTGAGAGAAAGCTAATTATATGGTGTATAAATATAATATGCTTTTGGACAGTATTGTTTAATTATGGGGATTAAAGATTGTTCACTGTAATAAACCCAATAACTTGCAAGTTTAATGCTCATTTTAAAGTGGAATTTTTTTTTTTGGTTTTGTTTTAAATGTATTTAAATTGTCATAAGAAGCCACTGTAAATTTAATGTATATAAGTATGGACTAGATAAATCTTATTTGTATGATGCATTTTTCATTTATGCAGAAAAACCTCACTGAAGCTCAGAGAGACTCATTAATTAAAGACATGAATGGACTGAATCTGACTAAATACATCAGTGAAGCTGTAAGTAATTGTTTTCTGGTAGACGTATATCAGTAACTTGTTTTATATGAATAAACTGAATCTAACAAACAAATGGTAATGTTCCTGAATAAGAAGGCTAATGAAGGACATTATCTGCAGAAACATGTTAATCAAATTAATAATTTATGATTATATTCAGTTCTGTAGAATAGCTTATAATGTATGGTATTTGTTTTTTTTCAAAATCTTATGTAAATATAAAATCATATTAAATAGATCATTGTGTAGTTTGTGTGTAAATATGTGTGTGTGTGTGCATGCTTACTTGACACACATGATCAATTTGATCCTTAAAAATAACTATTATTACCATGAATGTAATTATGGTGTAATATTACATTTTTGTTAATCAGTCATCCTTTTTATTGCATTATTTTCAAAAATAAATTAACCTGGATTATTCTGGCTATGTGACAGCATGTTAGTTATTGTTATAAAAAACATTATTTTTATCAATCATTTCTTTACAAAGAACACAATTAACATTTTCCTCTCTCCTGATTTCTGTGATGTATAATTTTCATTTTTAATGTTTAAAAAAATGTTACTGGAAATTTTACCATAACTATTTTTATGTAAAGAAATAAAAAGCCAAAGATTAAAAAAATGTACAACTTATGTAGGTTTTTTAAAAAAATTATTTAGTCCAAAATTAATCAGTTAAGAATGATGACAATCACTATCTTAACAACCTCGTGTTTATAAGACATGTTTATCTTTTTATGAAATTTTCACCCAGTGTATTGTCACTTAGTTCTGTGATATGTGTTTGGTTAATGTTTTTTTTTCACCAATTATTTATGAGATTGTTCTTGTTATACATATATTAATATGAATTTCCTTCTGAATGAACATAACTGCCATGTAATTTTGGTAAAAAGTTGTCTTGTATCTTAACACAAAAGCTGTTTGAGTGATTTTTAATTTTTGTGTACTTGATTTAGTTGATTATTTATTTTCGTTAAATCTTAAATGTGTTTAAAAATGGTTAATTTCAGAATTTTCACTCCATGTGTCAGAATGTTATAAAGTAATGATGCTGACATTTCACCAGGATGACTAAAATTCTGTTTGATAATATATGATTAAAGATTATTACTCAAAACACTGTGGATCTAAGAAACTAAAGACAATTGAAAAATAATAGTTTTTTTTTAAACAGTTCTTATGAATTAAAAAAGACAAAGTTTTTAACATCGACTAAGTTAGGCATAGATTAACTGGGGTTTTGATGATAAACTAGTTCCAAGAAGTTTTCTTTTTATACACAATCTGTTTTTGCTTTTTTTTCGTAAATTAAAATTGTGTCATTCATTTAAAAATACTGTAAAAGCTTATCATAAATGAAATACTAATTATAATATAGTGGTCTGCAAATCTTTAGGTTCAAAGCAGAACATAATGTATCATCCATTGTAATAATGGCATGCTAATTGCTTTTTAGATTACATTGTTAATTTTAAGTGGAATTCATGGATATAAAAATGAAATGTTACTATGTTATAGTCATATTGTTCAGCTGTGATAAATTTTATGTTATAACAACAGAACTAAGTGTTTCATTTATAATGTGATAAAAGATTTAGAATTCATGGAGGTATAATTACATTTCAGGAAAACATAGTGGAGGTTAACAAGTATTTGTTCAGTGGAAATGTGGATTTCTAGTCTTCTTTTATAATGAATTTAACACAAAATTCTGTCATGTTGTGCATTTTCTTTGTGTACTTAGTGTTTTTGTGTTTCAGTTTTTAGGTTCTTTACATTATTTAGAACAATATGTACTTCCAAACTTAAGATTTTTGGATATGTAACATGTAATTGAGTGTTCTGAAATGCTTTTGATCGTTCAGCTATAATGATTACATTTGTAGTTTAATATTTTTCTTGGTGTATAAGTTTAACCTTTCTTGTTTTTGTAGGCAGCTGCCATTGTAGAAGCAAAACTCAAGGTTAGTTGTACGTATTGAAAAAGTAATGTAACGTGTACAAGTACCTTTGTATATTTTTACCTGAACAATGAAGTAGGTCAAACTACTGTAATTGCAAAATCAGTTAAGAGTTATGTGGAATGTAATTGTGACATTTTAAGTTTCTGAAGTACGGATGATTGAATTTTTTTTTTTTTTTTTACTGAGTTGGTGAATATTTGTGAAACAAATAAAAACACATTTCCAATTATTTTTATATTTCTTGATATTATATGACTTGTTTTAATAAAATAATTATTAATAAATTTTACCATGTATAAAAAAGGTTTGCCAGCTACATTCAAAACATTTTTAATTCTGTTAACAAATTCAGTAGTGGAACTCTTTACCACTTTCCTGCTACCTTTTCTAACACTTAGATGTCTGACCTGAACACAGCAGTACAAATTTGCTCCTTGCTCCACCAACGTTATTCTGAATTTTCCACTCAACTTTTAGAAAACTGGCAAAAAGTTCTCCCCATGAAAAAGGATGAGAAAGTAAGTTTGAATATATATTAATATGTTTTATACCTTTATTTTGTTACAAGGCTATACTTTGCCATTTATCCCAGGTTTTTATTGCTGGAAGTAGGACATTTCATTAATCATTAAGAGAGAAAAATAATTTTAGATGAAAACAGCAGAATCTTAAAAAAAATGATTTGATCAATTTATTTACAAAATTCTACTCGAAATGGAAAATAATTTATTGAAATGGATTATGTTCAGATGATCTTGGATATTTATTTTGTATGTTATTGTGCAAAATATTAACAACTGAATTTTAAAATAAGTCCAGAATTGAATCTTCCATAAACTAAAAGCTGGGAATCTGAAATTGTGGTTTAATTCTTTAAGCAAGACCTGAAAATTTTTAAAAAATTATTTAGTAATTGATATAATAATAATTGCTTTATACAGAATGGTGCCATTTGACACAACCTATTTGAGAACGCAATACAAGTTTTTGAAAACTTGTGCATTTTTCTGGTATTCTGCTTTTTACTGACATTACATATGAAAATAGTGTTTGAAAATATTCTAATTAAGTTTTTATATTATTTAAAAGTTAAGTAGGTTTTGTAAGCTGGTAAGTTTTTATTGAAATAAGTGGACAACATCTGAATAATAAATAGTCTGTCATTATTCAGCAAGTTGTTTTTGGTGCAGATGATCTAAGATAAACAGTTTGTAATATTTAATACCATTGGAATGATATTGTATCATAATGCGTAATTTTACATTTTCAGTATGGACTATTAACTCCTCTCTCATAAACAGCTATTCTTGTTTAGTGCTATCCTCTATATTTTAAAAAAAAGTTAGCATAACACAAACCTTTTATCTTCCTTTAATTGAATTTGACTAATTTCAATACATCTCTTAAGAAAATCATCATACAACAACCTTCCACCAATAATGGTGCAATAATTGTGATGCACGTGACTCCCTCCATTCAATTCTATCAAACTGTCACTTTGATTTTTGGCAGAAAATGGAAGTACTCATATGATTCACATGGTTCCATCTATTCAGTTTTACCAAAATGTCATTTCTTGTTTGATAGTACTTGTTTTCATATCGCTTTCCATTCTTTTCACGTGAATAAAATTTGAGATTTTCATCACTTAATGTCTGAAGTGTTATTTCTTTACTAATTTTTACATTGACTTGATTTTCCAGCCTTTGTTGTTTTTCTTATCCTCTTATTTCCACATTTTACATTGAACTCTTTTGTTTGGTATATATATTTCTAAATGAATTCTGAAGTTTATATCTTCTATTAGCACTATTATCCAGGCTGTTGTTTGATTTATTTAACCTTCTCCTAAATTTGCTTCACTTCTTCCTGAGCAAGTCAAATCTCTTCAGGCTGATGGAGAGTTTGATAACCTTTTTTTACCACTGAATTTTCTTGCATCTTCCTGTACCCCACCTAAAGAATCAGCTGGGTCTATTACTGCATTTTTGAGACATAATTTCTTAAGCATATATTTTATCCATTACCCTGACTTGTTGTGATCCCTATTCTTTTTTTTTTGTTTCAAACGATAGTTCTTCCTTTTCATCTTTAGTGTTTTTCACCCACTCTGGAGTTTAGGGTTTGTACTAAGCAAACTGATTCACGTTTGGTTGAGGGTGTCAGCATGCCTCACCTTCTACAGTCTGCAGATCAATTTGCTTTGGTTTACTGTCAAGCTGACTGTCTGTTTCTTGACTCTCAGCATTTAGAGTCTGTTTTACCTCCATGTTGGGTATACTGTTGTACTTAGGTCATGTTTACACACATGATTTCTCTGTTGCTAGATCTTGTTGGTCAAGATGCTTTCTTTTTGGGAGCATGTTTGTTGCAGTTGTGGTCAAGGCATATTCCTTTTTCCCATTCTAGTTCTTTTAAGCCTTTACCTTTTTCTCCTTCCAGAGGTTTCCCATCACATTTTATTATTTGAAGTAGAGGAGTACTTCAACAAATGTGCCAATGACTGCTCAGTGGGTTATGGTCTGGTTGGAGCTCAGTTGTTGAATTTGTTCCCCCTTTGGCAATCTTTCACCACAGATCTGTTGTATATGTGCTTTTGTTGTTATATCACCTACATGGTTTCCTTCTGTGGTGCTTTTTCTTGCCTCTTTGTTCCTTGGCAACTATCCCCTGTTTCATGGTCTTTTTCCTTCCTCCTTTACCAATCTGGTTTGGTTTTTAATTCAATTGGGTTATTCCTCTTTATCATCTTCTTACCATTCTTTGTTCTTGGTGTCATCTCATCCAGATTCAACATCTTACCTTTTCATTTGTGTCTCATATTCATCATCTTTTAGAGGAAATTCTTCAATCAGGCATGTGGACTACTCTTAAAACATCTCACTGCTTGCATAAGATCATAGTTTCTTCCTCTTTGGACTCTTGTCTTCCTCCTGTAGCCATTCTTCAGATATCAGTGATACTTTGACTATAAGTATGTTATTTTTTATTATTCTTTATTACTTTTCAGGGACCTTTTTCCTTTTTTATGATTACTTATTGTTTGGATTCTGCTCTGTGATGAGTGATTCCTGACCAGGTATTTTTTAGCTAGTCAAATGTGTGCTGTAAGGCCACATTAACCTACATATTATATTTCCATGGCAATGCAGTGCACACTGCAGAGGTGAGGTGTTTCACAAGATTGTTTTGGGTTTTTCCTTGTGATGGAATTGCTTAACCATACCATTACAGATTGGATGGGATCTACCCATCTCATAACCATGAAAGTAATTATTCTATGGTTTTTGATAATGTATGGTTTTGTTTTTCAAAGTTTTTTAGATTACTAGTAAATATTCTGAACTTTTGATTGGTTATTCACATGTCATAAACAAGAGTAGGTGTATGTAAGCATTTCCAGAAATGGAAAGAGGTGGTTGGGGCCACTGTGTTTGATTCAGCAAATTGGAAAGATATGAGATTCTTTATTTTAGATTCTAGCTTGTCAATATTGATAATTTGAGTTCTTAATTTGTAAGAAACTATAAAACTTTGTATTTGGGCATCACAAACATCTAATTTGAACTAATTCTGCATTCAGCATACCACATGACACACAAAAATTGATATTTAGTATTTCATTTTTAATAATTACTTTTAAATTAATAAATAGACTAATGGATCATACCAAAATTTGAATTATAATCTACAGTGTCATACAAATTTACTATGCACGTTCATAGTATAGTAGTTCAGTGAGTTTAATTTTGAACGATAGTCAACAAATACGATATGATGTGGGCTTTTACACGTGATCCATAGTGATAGCATTAATAATTTTACCCATACCACACAGTACTCACCCATGGACTACATGGGTAAAGCAGAAAGAGAAAACTGCCCATTCCTGCCATGCCTTGTATTGAATAATTTGGTATGGTATGCTCTTAAAAATGGGGTTTTATGGTCACCCATAGCACTGTGCTGAGTGTTGTCATTCTGTTGGACTCTTTGCTGCATTTTCACCGAATTTTCTTCTTGTGGAATTTGAGAGTCATTACCACTTTCCAGTTCCAAACTGCTGATGTGGTGGATAAGGGAGGCATCCTCCTGAATGACTTAATGAACTACAAACAAAATATGGAAATTATTATAAAACTATTCATTTGAGAGTAGGGCAGTGTTATTCTGCTGGTGTAGATGACATAATATTCTCCAGTATGAAACAAAAATAAATGAGAGTGAACTGTCTTTATTGCAGTTTGCTCCTTCCATTGGGATTCCTTATCCTACTTCAACATGGATGTTGGTACCTTGTAGGTTGGTTTTCGATTTAGAGTTGAACCAATTAACTTAAGTCTTCACACATATGTTAGAGATGTCTGTATTTCTCCCTCATTTATACTCTTATTGATCCATCAGTTTTGTTGGTCACAGTGGAGGTACTTGCAGATTATTATGGTTCTTTCCCTTCTGTTATCCTTTTATGCTTATTATTCTGAGGATGTTATTGTGTTTGGGCAGTTCTGGTCAATTTCAGTTTTAAGGGAGATGGTTTACATTACAAAGACATCTTTTTTATAAGAGATGTAGGGTTCCTGGAGTGATTTATCAATTTCTTATATTTTTATATGCCATTTTCTTGGATTAGGAGGTTTTTGATTTCATTGAGTCTCATGATCTTGAGGTGAAGACAGTATGATCCTTTTTCCTACCTCTGCCATATTACTGGGTTTTGAGTTGTAGTCAACCTACTGGTGGTATGATCCTCTTTCCTACCACCACATGGGATGTTGATGCCCTGTGACTGGGATTTGTATTGTGGTTGACTTATCAACAGTATGATCCTCATCCTACTCCTGCATGGATGTTAGTTTCAGGTGACATGAGTTTTGGATGTATTTGGCTTGCTGTTTATGTCCCATGACACTATATCCACTTTACACCTTGGACACATCCTTTTCATTTTACCCTCTTTCATATTTTTGGGATAGAATTTCATAGATATTGTGTGGTTCAGATCACTATCCAACCTTAGTTCTCTCCCACTTGGATGTGTTCCTCTATTTTTCCACCCGTATACAAGACATCTTTCTATAATGGGTGAAGAGTATGTGTGGTACAGATGTGGTGCAGTCATCCTCATCAGATCTTAAAATCTGATTGTCTTATCTTAGGGCATGTCCTTTGATTTCTATTGAATGATACTTCTTTCTTTCCTTTGCACTTGTCTCTTCACTGATTCAGTGTGGGATTTTAGCTATTTTTGTGAGAGGAGGTAAGGTATCATATCGAAAGTTATAATTTTTGTATACTGAGACCATATATCTGATAGGTAATTACCTCTTATCACACTTCCCACCCTTCCTTTTCACTGAAAACTAGTGTTTTCATCTTCTGACAACACTCAGAATCTAGAGTTCAGTAGTATTGAAAGGGAGTCACATGCATTATAAGAGTTTGCTGCACTCTTGTTTATGGAGGCTGGTTGCATGATGATTTGCATGGGAGACTCAATGGAATAAGTCGGTTCTAATTGAGGAAAGATAAAAGAATTGTGGCATGCACTAATTTTTTGCATATAGAGGGCAGCACTGAATGATAATGGCTTTTTATGCAAGAGGAGGTAAGTACTCCTTATTTATCAGAAATAAATTTTCACTGTAGGGAAATTGTAATTTTTATTACAGAATCCAGTGTAAAAAAATTGGGTGAAATCAGTCATTATCTGGGTGCACTACCCATGGGACCTCCAACAGTGATTAGTGGGATTAATTTTAACTAACATTTTCATAAACGTAATCAGTGTGTTTAAATGATATGAATCCATAAGTAATCCTAAAGTTAATGCTTCAAAAACATTTTTATAAATTATAAGTCTTAAAAGCAGTGGTCTAATGTAATATACCAATTGGTTGTATTTAATTATATATGATATTAGTTTATTATAGTGGTAACTTTTACCATTAGAAAGTGTAGTATCAGTTAAACTTTTATTTTTATTTATTTATTTTAATTAATATGTATTTAAATAGAATTCAGACTTTAAAAATTTTCATTTTAGTATTATGTATTTTCTTTAAGAGTGCATTAAAGCTTTAGTTATTGGAAAGTTTACTTCATAAGGAGGAAAATTAGCATATGGTTTGTATAACAGGTATATCAGATTAGGCATATATACCTATGAATAATTAGGTAGAATTATGGTAATGATTTTGAGTTTTTCCAGTTATGACTTTGTGTGATACAGAAACAATTTTTGCTAAGAAAATATTTTACTTTTAACTAAACATTTCACACATTTTAGATAACCAATCCCAGTAAGATAAGAGTCGATCTACGTTTTTATTCAGAGGTAAGTGAATGAGATGTGCATACATGTTAATAAAATTGGAGATAACCTTAAAAACATGCAAGATATGTATAAGCAGTTTGAGTTTAAAGTAGGTTTGAAAAATACAGTATTGTGTGTTTTATGAAATATTTATACAGATGTGCAGAAATATAAAACTTGTATTCACTTTTTGTGTGGGCATGTGGGTGTGACTTGTTATGGTGAACCACAGTAACTTTAGAGGTTTATAAAACAAATTGTATGTTGCAAATAGATTTAAATATCCTAAAGTGTGAGTAAAAGTAGTAGTGCTTTGCTGATTGTTTAATTTCAGCATTTTTTGAAGAGTTAGAAGTGTCATATTAACTATTAGCATGGTCATATGTTTGACTTTACCAGTTACTTTGAACATATAAGTAATTGATAAAGCCAAAAATGAAATTGTGGTACAGGTGAAGAGGACAATTCTAACCCTACAGATATGGGCTCATGTATATTACATTACCTTGTAAACACCAAAAGCCATGAATAACTATATACTATAACTCATAAATTATTTTGTGTCTTTGTGAAATTTGTTAAGATTTTAGTGAACATTGTAAATTGTTTGTACACAAAAGTCAGATTTGTTTGTGAATTTATCATATCTTTACTGAGTTTGAAAGGTTATTTGAATTCCCTCCAGAACCTCCGAAATCAATGTAAAAATTATGTTTTGGTAAAACTTTATATCTTATCTCCATTTTTTTCTACTCCAACATTATACCTGATTATCTGTTACTAGACAACTCATCAAAATACTGTGAAAAGTTGAAAAATGTGAATTAAAATAATAGCACCATTCTGCCCTTTACAGTATTGAACATGATATTTCAAAGTGCTTGAAACTCTAAGACTATTGTACTTATTTGTGTATTTGACTGTCAGCAACTGAAGCAGGAAGCTACTGACATAAAACAGTCAGTGTTTGTACTGTTAGACTGTTTATTGGAAACTATAACAACAATGTACAAAGTAATTAGCTGGCATGACTTGATGTCTTTCTCTGAGCCTGGAATAAGCATACCATGAAACAAATATTTGTCCTACACAATTTATCATAACACTTGCCTGAAATATAGTGGAGAATTTAGTGGCTTGTTTGTACTATAGTGCTTTTAACAATATTTCACCAGTCATAAAAATACAGTCTGAATTTTGAAAGTGGTTATGATGTAGCTATGTACAAGATTTTTGTATACCTATTTTTAACATATATCTTATTTGACCCTTCTTATACATCAATTAATAAACACCTTTGAGTCTTTGCACAAAAAAAATATTTTCTAGACTTACTTTTATCAAATAGTTTATATTTATGTAATGTTATCACTAAACATTTCTTTCAGGTTATGTAATTTGCTTTAATTTTACTTCAGTATAGATGCTTTGAATAATAAAAGTTTAATATACATATTCAATTATACTATAGTAAAACTTGACTATAAAGTACAAATTTCTAAGTAGCACACTAGTAATTTGCTAAATACAATGACATTTTTGTTATTGTATGTAATGTATGTTTCTATTTAGATATATATTACTATTTATTCATAAATGCTTAAATTTAACTTACTGTTGTTAAAACAAAAAACAATAGATAAGAAACCTGGATAAAGACATTCTTTTTCTAGTACCTAAAATATTAAGAAAATTATCTGTACTCATGTAGTTTTCTCAAGTAAAGGTGAGACAAATGGATATTTGTAGATTTCAAATATGTATTTATAGAAAACCAGGAATTTATCACTCACCAGAATGCCACATAACAAAACTACTTTCTGTCTGAAGCAATTATTTATTTAGCATGCTTCAACTTTTATAGGGAACTTTATGCATCACAAAATTGACAGTTGGCTGTCAGATTCAAGTATTTCTAAATGTATTATTTCTGCAACTTTAAAAGAATAAAAGCACTTTGATGAGTTTGCTAAATATGCTGATGTATTGGCAAAAACAAAAAGCAGGGTATTTTATTGTAGCTTTTCAGTACCTGAAGTTTTGGGTTTTAATTTGTTACACACTAAAGAAATTGTATCACAAGTATAATAAATTGTTTCTCGTACAAAAGAGGATACAGACCTTTCCTGTAACACAAAATAATGAATGAGAGACTTTTTTAATATTTCATTTTAATTTAATAAATTCAAATGTGTAATTTGAATTGTTGATTTATAAACTTTGTTTTTGTGCTATTTTTATCAATGCTTACAATTAATAAAGTTGTTTAAATATTTAATATGACTATAAAATGTGATGTGTGCACTTATAGAAGCCGTAGCCAAGGGAATTGGCTTAGAGAAACCATAGTCTGTATGGTGAAGGCTAGTATTTCAAATGATATCATACTTTTTACTCACAATTCAAGTAATCAGATTTCATTCAAACTTTCACACTATACTGTTTATGTAACATATCAAGAAATCTGATAGCCTGTAGATTGTCCGTTTTAGGGTGTTATACATCCATTACAGGAAGGTTTGTGAGGAGATACATCAGTAGGAGTAAGAAATGGAAAATTCATTGCAATTCTGCTTCCCCCCCCACTTAAAATTATTTAATGAATTTGGTTTATGATTTAAAGTTCAGTTATTAATGCTATTTCTTAAAAGATGAATTGGTTTTTATATTGGTGATTAGTTACCTCATTTAGGTGAGTCATGTTGTTATTAGCATGAGTATGCATCATCATGTGATCTGTAACCACATTGATATTATACATAACAATAACCATTTCATACACTAGTAACAAATAACTTAATGTAATTTGTCATATTTCTTGAGAGAGATTTACAAGCAGTTCTTTTTTGAGGATTCTTAAAATAGTCTAACATGTAGTATATTTTTATAACTTTTGATATGGATGACTTATATGTAAAGCTCGTTATATATTAATCATTTTTTAACCAGTGGTTCTTAATAAGGGAAGTTTTTGGTTTTGCCATAAGTTCTTCTAAAGTGAATAAAAGGTTATTTTACAATTTCTTTTGTGTCTTTTAACTGTTTTCCTTTTTTGAAGTTTAGCATTGAAATAAAATAATAATCAGTCTGTAACTTCACTATTTATATTAAAATTACTTGATACTTTTGGAATATATTCCTGTATCATGCTTTTTCAGTGAATTTAACATTTTAGTTTATCTTTGAAAAAAAACAGTGGTACATATTTTTGAAGCTGCAGCCAATAATGTTATGGTTAATCTTTTTGTTTTATTTTTTGAATTTTAAATTAAAAATTTTTTTGTGTGACATTTAAGTCCTTTGAAATTGGAAGTGAATTTGTGGTTAAGGTTGTTTTTAGAATAGTAGTGTTATTTCTGCAGGGTGTTTGGAAAGTCACTGTGCAGTTTTGTAATAATATTTTATTCAGTCTATTTCAAGCCAGCAACTGATAGCGGTGTTCAGAAACAAAATAAGAAGGATCCAGGCCTGTAATGATGCCAATGGGGGTCACTTTCAAAATTGTTTATAATTTTCATTCATATTTACCTCCTGTATTCTATATTAAAACATGTTTGTTAATAAATATATAAGTGCACATTGACTTTCTGAACACCCTGTATAACATTGATTTTATTACAGTTACACGTATAATAATATATAGTAATTAACACTTGCCATTTGTAGATTAAAGTGTACGTGTTGACTTCTTTTTAGAGTTACATTCAAAATTTAATTAGATTACTGTCATTCAACTAGAAAATCAGATCCACTTTTCGTTACAACACATTTCATCCTATCTTTCACAAATTACGAATAATTTCCTTTGACATTTTATATCATTTTCATTACAGAGAGAAAGTCAAAAGTTTTCATCTATCAAAGACGTTATTTTATATACAAAGAATTTTCTGTTTTGCCTCCAGTTTGAAACCTTATTTTCATGGGAATTGCATCCACAAGTTTTACTGATCTTTTAAAGGCTTTTATTGCTTAGAAAGACAGAAAAATTTTGACAGTTATTGACATTATTTGCTTTGTGCATGTTACTATTCTTGTTCTTAAGTTATTATTTAATTTAATAAAAAATTTAGTGTAGTAGTATCATCAGTACACAAAAAAGTAGGTAGATTCAAGTTTCATTGACAGTTGGCATAAAAAAAACAAAGACCCAGGTAAGTACCATATTTCTTGTTTTCCTATTTATTCTTTATTAATTGTTATATAAATAACTATAAGATGTAAAAATTAGAAACTTATCAAGTTAAATAAGATTAGATTAGGTAAGATAATAGAAAATAACAATTCTTCAAGATGTACATTCATGAGCATCTTTTGCAGTACATAATTTGATGTGGTAATACGAGTTACACCTTCACTTAAGCGATGTATAACTTCTATGGTGGGATTATTAGTTATGCACAGTTCAAAGAGCAAGCTACTACATAAAGCAAAGTGTGTTTCTGGGGAAAAAATACACAGTTGTATATTGTCATTTTTATATCTATTCCATTTCTTGATCAATCAACTGAAAACTTTACAAAATGATATAGGATGACATGCAGGCAGTGGACCCTTCATCTAATTTTATATTGATAGAATTATTGAAAATAATTAAATCTAAATTACCTCTTTTTTATCTTTATATAAATATTTAATATTGTAATATAAAACCATGTTCGTTTATCCAAATTAACTGTTAGTTAATAATAGTATACGTTTATCTGTAACTAAATTTTATATTTTATTACCCTTTAAACCATGACTAACTACTGTCTGCATGCTTATAAATTGTAAGTCACTTGGGGAACATGCAGCTCATGTTATGCTATCAAATTACATTACCCACGAGCTACTCCAATTAGTATAAGCAGTTTGCATGTGTGCCTCGTGAAATTTTTTGCTTTATTATTATTTATTTCACTTAATCTAATTTTAACTAGCCAAAAAATATCCTTATTTTTATATTTTAGTTGCTTTTATAATATATAAAGAAAAACAAGAAATAAAATACTTATCAAATATTCATTTTTCTTGCTCTCATTTGTTAATGAGAGTTAACCCTACTTTTTTGTATACTACTCATAGTATTGCAGTTAATTTTTATTCAATTAAATAATGCTCGAAACAATATAAACTAATAATATACAAAAAGTAGTCAAATTTCATTATTTCTCAAAACTTTTCTGGCATCATAACTTTGTGACAACAGTTGTTACAAATTCATCCAAGTTTGCTGTTAACTTTCTCATGGGAATGCTGTTTGTACTCTGAGTCAAATTGATATTTAATCATTCAGAACATAATGTTACACAACATGTTATTTAATGATTTAAACCTTGAGTTTCTATTGGTTATGGGTAATTAATCATAAGAGTGAACTATTAATGAATTATGAAAGAGAGGATTTGACAAGTTGGTATAGCAGAAGGGTTGTGATTTTGAAGACTATAATAAATGTGGTTCATCTGAGTAGTGACAATTTTATAGTAACTTGTGCTTAATTTTATACTTTTTCCAGGGCTGGTGAATAAAGTGGGAATAATGATAGGTTACCAGAAAATGTGTCATGTGTCATACTAAGGGAAATTCAGGATTTTGTAAAATGGTACTTTGTAGAATTAAGAATGTTAAACCTATATACTATTAAAATATGGTATAATGTAAATAAAATTTAGTTTAATAAAGTATTGAATCTAAGAACTAAAACTTTGTGTCATGCTTAGTAAATAATACCTGGATGTATAGGGTTAATAGTTAGCTACAGTCTTACACTACTAAAAACTTGTTATTTTGTTTGTCATGTTAGTTTTGATTAATAATACATTGAGTTTTCCATGGTTAAGGTATTTTGGCAAATATGTTTTGTTTTTTCCCCATTCAGTTGATATCATGTGGAGTGTTTACATTAAAAGAGGGACTCCCATTACTTGGTAATCTACTGACCATTTTAACTGCTACAGACAAAGAAGAGCACAACAATATCAATATTCTTCTGAGTTTCTGTAAGCACTGTGGGGAAGACTATGCTGGCTTGGTGCCTCAGAAAATGAGAATTCTAGCTGAGAAGCATGGACTAGAAATACCTAAAAGTGATGTATGTTCTGTTTAAAAATATGTAATTCCTATGTTTTATATAGCAAAGATATTAGGCTTGATTGCAAGTTAACAATTGTATTGAAATTATCTATTCTAAAGTACCTTTGTGAGTAGATTCAAAATGTCTTACAGGAATTAATACTTAGAAAAGAAAAGTAGGATGTGAATTTCATTTTTGCACATTTACTTTATTTATTTTTTTGCCTTTTATCATTGTCATGATATTTGGGTTCTGTAATGATTGAAAGGATTCTCATGTTGTGATTAGTCTAGATAAATCTATAGCCTGTGGTTGTCAACAGTTTAAGCATAATAGAATGTCATCCGATTTCACTGAAAATGATTTACTTAAGTAAAAGTATGTATGACATTTTGTGAAAAGTCTGTACATGATGAAAAAAAAACTGATACCATTTTTTAGATCCAATGTTTAGGAATTACTGTAGAATATGAACATTTTGAGATATTAAAACCATTACAGGCTTATGTTGTCATTGCCTACTGAAACAAAAAAAATATTCTGTAATATCAGTTTTATTATTCAATCCCCCAAAGTTTTAATGACTGGTGGACTGACTGTTCACCAGCACTTTAACAGTTTTGTGAAACTCTGGCTACAGTGTTAGTAGAATTTTAATTTATCTTATGTGCAAAAAATATACAGTGAAGAAACAACTGACTATTTTTTCATTGGTACAAACTGGTCTCAACTGGTTTAAACATACTAAGACATGTTCTTGTGCCAGTAAAATAACTTTATATTTTAAAGATGGTGTGTTATGTAAAACATGCATTCTTTAACACAGTGATACTTTTATCAATGATTTCATTATCCCCCCCCCCCCACTGCATAGTTCCACAGAGAGGAACATTAATTTCTTCTATTTGTCCCAGTCTTATAGACAGGAAGCATCTCAAGATTGATTGGATGAATTTTAATCAAATTTGTGTAATGGATACAGGATTCTAAATGTGATTAGCTTTTGAAGGTCATAGATTAAAAGTCAAAGGCAAAAAGTCACTGGTACGTAGAAAATTTGCCCTCTTCTTGTGGATAGTTACTGTGTTATCAAATTAGGGGAACTTAAACATACTGTATAACATGGGTGTCACGTAAACACATTTTGCACTTGTGTAGGTTTGCTTTTTACCTTTATTAAAACTCTGATTTGATTTTTTATATTTTTATATTCCTTCAGTTATTATGGATACAAGTTTGGTTTAGTTTAAGCCTTCATTTAAAACTGCTAGTATATAAATAAAGCAATGGAATTTTTATCATTATGAACTTTATGTATATTTGAATATTTCAGATAGGTTTTAAAAAAGATGTAACATACTGGTAAAACAAAATCACTAAAATAAGTTTACTACCAAATCTTATTTACTTATAATCAATTAGGTAAAAGGTAAAATGTAGCTATATGAATTTCAGCTACCCCAAAGAAGTGTAAGGGCTTCATAACTACAGTGAAGTGGTATGAATAAATTTTTCTGTGGCATGATTTACTTCATATCTTTTTTGCTGTTTTTTTTTCTTGTCTTTATTACAGACAAAATAATGATAAAAGCATACTTTTGGTAACATTGGATTAAACCTTATTTTGACAGCAAACTTTGTTTCAGTTTTAGAATTGAGAAATTACATGAAGTAATTCCCCAAATATGGGAATTCTCTGTTTTTTTTTAATATTGGAAGGTTTGTCATAACTTAGGTTTTGCATTTGCAGAACAATGTTTACTGTTCTAATGATTTAGATATCCTTTAACTATTTTTTAAAGTCGCATAGAGAAACTACTGATGTACTTTTGTGTGTGTTCATTGGATAAGACTGTATGTTTTGGAATGCATCTTTGAAATTCATTTAACAGTTGTTTCTGACAATGCAATACACCTAAATAATTTTATCATAACAAAATGCATGTTCTCAATAATATGCATTTTGACTGATAAAGAAGGTGGTATGACGACTGACTGACACCTTTAATTTCATATTTATGTCATATGTCTGGACAGTTCACTAAATGCATGTGTAACTTATGTTAAACTTTTATTATTGTAGTTACTACCCCCAGATCGCCAGAAAGGTCTTCGTAATCTGCTGAAAGACTACTATAGGTCACTTTGTCGTCATGTTGTGAAAGATCAAAAAACTCTTCATAATATGGAACAACACAACCGAAGAATATTACAGGTATGCTAGATGAATAGAAGAAACTTTTCTGATATTGGTTTGAAAGTAAGTTTGAATCATCTTACCAGTTACATTAATAGTGTGGTATTTTACTATAATAGCACTGTTTAGGTAAGAACAAAAAATGTTTCCTTTGATCATCAAACATGTTTTAAAATATCTGCCATAATAATGATTAGAAGTTTTGTTGTTTTTCAATCTGTTTTAATTATTTTTAATTTTTTCTGAATGCTTTTAATATACAAAGGTTAAGAGGTAATTTTCAGTTATTTTCTCACTTTTCATCTGTGAATCACTTTATTTTAAATGTCCAAAAAATAAGTGGAAATTTCAGATTAATTTTATTAAATATCTGAAGTTGTTTTTATATCATTCATACAGGAGGACATTTTTAATCAACAGTAAAATGAAATTTATTCATAAAAGTACAGAAATCTTTATAGTTAAAAGTTGACATTGCTGTGTTGTATTGAACAATTAGTGGTAAAAATAATGAGTTAAGATGTTTCTGGAATATACAGTTGTATATCTGGATTTTTTTATTATAATTAAAAATCAAATGCTCTGGTATATGTTTGTGTTTATCGTAATTGGAACACACAATTTTCAAAGCAGAGACTGTATGTTAAAATTGTTATGTATAGTATAGAACTTGGAGGAATGGATACTCAAGAAAACAACTAATAAGCCTGTTACAATAGTATAAACAACTTTTATATCAGGTAATCTTTTAAATTTACATTGTAATGTTTCCCAGTGTTGTTACTTTTTACTTACCCCACTAGACCAAAGGAGAATTAAGTGCTGAAAGGAAAGAGAAATTTGAAGCAGCACAACTAGCTTTTCAAAAACTCCTGTCCAGCACTCAGCAATTTTCTGTAAGTATGAATAAAAATAAAAAGTCAAATTTTTCTTCTTTTTAATTTTATTATCATTTGTTTTGTTTACCATCTTAAGTGTACATATATGTCTTAGAAATTATGTTTCTAACAGAAGGTGTCCTAGAATAAAATGCTAATACTGTTTATTTTGTATGATAATTAGGATATCATAGACGAAGATCTTCCTGAGCTTCCAAGAGAAGGTAAGAGGAATGTTTGGATAGTTTTAGTTGCCTTAATTATAAATAACTAGGTCTAAAAAAATGAAAATACTGTAGATAAAATATAAAATTAATACAAGGTACAAATAGGGACAATAGATGTAAGCCAAGGTAATTCTAAAGAACATTCAAGTTGATAACACTGGTGAGTATATACCTCGAGTAATTATTAACCAAAATTGAAACATGAAGGTGAGGAGTTGTTTTTTGTTTGTTTTTTATGTGGAAACAGTTTTAGTTAATATTACAAAAGTACAGAGGTAAGTCGGTAGATATTGATATAAAGAAAATTGTATATGATGTATTTTTTGTTGCAGATGTGAGTAGTCAAGACCCAGATGTAGCAAATTTAGATGTACATAACAGATTTAAGGATGGGGAGGTAAGTTAGTTACTCATTGTTTTATTTCTGTGTTTTAAAATAATGCAGTAACATTTTCCACACAGTTTCAAGTGATGATAAATAAAATATGATATAATTTGTAAAATTCTCTGAATGTTTTAGAAAAGATTTGAATTTGCCTCTGATGAACTCTTTATCTTTTGTGTTTATTTTTTAACAAGAGTCACTGTAGTTTCTGAGCAGTAGGTTAGGTGGATATATAAGTTCTGTATAATTAAAGAAATGTTCAAAGATTAACCACTGTCATCAGTTGTCTGCCAACCGTGTATGGAAGAATTTACAAAGGCACTAAACTGTGGTTCTATTTCTTTGGTTTTGCAATTTGAATGATACATTTGTCAAATAGCTTTGTGGCAAAGAAAAACTTTCTATATTTTTCTTTGAACTGACTATACATAATAAAAACCTATAGTTTACAGTAGAATATGAAAGTTGTGGGAAGATGACTACAACAGTTTTACCTTACACAAATAAGTAGGTGGAGTTGTTTTTCACCATCATCAATTCATTCAAGAATTTTAAAACTCCTTATAACAAGAGTTAAGTGTATATGTAATCAAAATTGTGTTGAAACTGATCTTAACTTTAATCTTTAAAATTAACAACTGTCTTGAGTCTTTCATTCAGAGATATGTAGAATGGAAGAAGTTAACTTTTGAACAATGATACAACCGTGTAAAATGCTAACATTTTTATATTTAGTATCTTAACTTATGCAGCAGTAGGCTTTGATATATCATAATGAAGTTTACGATGTCCATTGTATGTATTTTATCAACAGTGCTTTTGTTTCTTCACATGAATATCAAAATGCAAATACTACCAATATATTAAAATAACATCTTGTACAAAACAACCTGTAAGTGTAATTAGGTATACTACATGTACAGTCTAAAGATAACATGCTAAGACCAACTCCAGTATGAACTTTCTGAAACACTAGAAAAGAGTCTAAAACTTGATAAACTTCTATGAGTTGAAAAGGTGAAGATAACTCGGGGAAAAAAATTGCTTCTGGAAAGGCAAAATTAAAGTTCTTCACATAAGAAAAAAATCAAACAAACTCACTGACATCTGAGTAAAGGATTCAGAGCCTGGCTTTTGATGTGAACCCTATTTGCAGTGACCTTTGTTAATTTTTTTTTCAGTATTGTTGATTTATTAGTGTGATATTTTTATTTATGATTCTGATTTAGCTTTATGCTAACACTTATTCTGAACGAGACCAGCTGTTTGCTGCCATTTTGGTGTTTTGCATTGTAAAGTTTTATTAAAGATTATTATATTCCAGTACAGTATGGTTTAAATTACTTATATTTATGTATTAACTTTTTTTTTCTTCTAATTTCATCTACTGTATACACAATTGTTTTTAATTTTATTTATTTTAGTTCTCACAGGAGCATTGTTTAAACACTATGCTTTTCTAAACATGTTATTCTTGGCAAATCCAGTATTGTTGTTGTAAACCTTTGAATATTTTATGTATTCTTTCAATGTTAATTAAGCCTGAGGTCTTCCTAAAGAGGGTTGAAAGCTAGTTCCAATACAAAAAAAAATTGTTGTATAATACAGGTATAATACAGACATGAACATGTGTAAATATTTAAAAGGAAGTTTTAAGGTATAGGTACAATACTCAACATTTGTAATGTTTCATATAAGATGCTGATAAATTGGTGAAGTAATATGTTGTTTTATTTAATTGTAATTCTAAACAAAGGCAAATATACTGATTTTATATTAAAATCTACTTGTTTCATAATAGTTTTATAAATACTTTTCATTTATGAATTATAATGTTATTGAAATAATAGGTGAGAACCCATATAGTCTGGTAATGACTTTCTGATATTTAATGTAACCTTTTGAGAGGCATCAATCAACATATAAATATTTGACACATAAATAACCTTTTTGCTGATTTGTCTTTGTTTTAGTTTGAAGGCACCACGTCTCTTTGGGAAGATGATGATACAAGAAGTTTTTATGAGAACATACCAGATCTTAAGGCTTTTATACCAGGTGTAAGTCTTCATTTAATTTGTTCATGACCAATATTCCACATGCATAAAACATGAGAGGTAGAACAAGAGAATACAATCTGATTGTTTTTGTCTTAGTCAAGAAGTAAACCATAACATTAATCATTTTAAAATGTACTGACTAGCTCTCTCTCTTGTGTATCATGGAACATATGGCTTATTATCAATTTGTGTATTAGAAACCTGTTAATTTTTTAACCCAGTTCAATAGATTTTAGTGTTCACAGTATATGATGTTGGATTAAAGGTTACTTCATATGTCAGTTTCAAACACAAAGTTTGATATGATTTTTTATCTTGGCCATTTTAAAATATGAAAAGTCTACCACATTTTTTCAAACAAATATTTTAAGAAGGTATGCTGTGTCTTTAATCTGCTAGAAGTTTCATATTTATTTAAACCTAAATACCTCTTAATTACTGAGCTTAATAAATTATAGTATAATTCTCTAGTATCAGTATAGTTATTTATGATTGTTTGGTTATTCAACTGTATATATAAAACCTAGAAAGTAATTTTTTTTATATCCTCCATGTGCGAAATTTTAAAATGTGCCACAAACGAGTTCAAAGGTCATAGCAAGAAGAGAATTGTTTACTTCATCATTTATTGCTTTATATTTTAAGAAAAATAAGTTTAATAATTTATTTTTAAATAATAATATATATACATATAAAATGTATAATAATTGAAATGTGACTGTATATTACAAGATACTAGTCCACTAAAACTAAGCTAAGACAAGGAAGACTGAACATGAGTTTTATATTATTGGATACGTAACATGAATGCATGTGCACTGTATCAGTGGAAGTTATATAATGTTAGCTAGGCATGACTGAAAAGTCAACATATAAATAATAATAAATATATAACATTATGAGACTTAAGCTACTCAGGCAAAACATTTATATTTTTGCATTATGTAGTTATTCCATAAAAAAATGAAAAAAAACCATAACTTATATTTATTTCCAAATTTTTTTATGATGGTTATGAGGTTGCACAAGTGATAGACCCAACATAGAGTACAGAAAATAACAAAGTTTTACTGAAAACAAATGTTTGAAATGTATTTAGCAGGTGATAAAGATTACATAAATAATATTTGAAAGTTTTTGCACAAAGTATAGTTTTCCAAATCATAACATGAAATCACTTTGAGTTCAGACTAGTAACGAAACAGACTCAGTGTTTTCGAAAAATATCTGTAGTAAAGATATTTCATTGAAAAACCTAATTTTTTTGTAAACATAAAACTTGTAATCTTTACTAAAATCTACCAAATTTTGTGAAGATACACATGCTGTATCAAAAGCTATAGTGCAAATATTTAACATGTGCAAATGTGTAAACAAATTTGTGTATATTATACCAAGCTCATCATGAAAGAGTTAAATTACTATGATAAAAAGAAATGATCTGACAGATATCAAGAAATATTTGTTTAAAAATAGGATAGGGTGTAGCCTTGCAGTTAATGTATTCAGACTGGCAATCCTTGTGTTCATGTTGTTTTTCATCTTGTTAATTTTTGTAAAAACTCATTCCACTTTTGAATCATGGGTGTGCTAAAAAGTTACAGTTAAATCACTGTTCAATCAGAATGTAGTAGCTCAAATATTGATGGTGGTTGCTGTTGAATAGTTACCTTCCCTTTAATTTTACAGTTCCAAGTTGCTATATCTTTGTGCATAAAGTCATTTTTCTCTAAGCTAAGATAAACAAAAATAATTGTTTAGTAAGAGTTAAGTTTATTGGGACAAAATAATTTAAGATGTGGAAGTATTGACTAACTGTTTCTATCTGTTAGCCAGTATCCACAGCCAACTCTTTTGTTATTAGATGTTATGTATTATTTTGGTTATTGATCCTTATCTCACAATTTTTAGCCTAGACAGTAACTAAGTAATGATTTTTATGCAGTTGTTTTATTTATTTTTTGTAGTTTTATACATGAAGAGTTTTGAACAAGTAATATGCATGAGCAACAAAATGTGTAATAAAAAAATTACTGTGCCAAATTAATAAAAAAAAAAAGACATTGATAAGTAGACTTACAAAGTTCGTAATCTAATCACAGTATACATAAAGAGAGAGAGACAGAGAATGAAACATTTCAGTTATTGTAAAATAGTTTGAAGCCCATGTTGATTAACTTAACTGTGGCATATCAAAATAAAGCAATTCATTGTTCAGCTGTATAACTTTGTAGTTTTGCATATATTTTATTAAGAAGTAGCAATTTTTTTGATAAGGAATTGGCATTTTTGTCCAGAAATGCATTAATTTTAAAATAGATTTATTTTGAATTAGTAATTAAAATTGTGTTTAAAGAAACGATGTTTAACATCTAGTTCAATAATTAAGAACAAAATTCTCTTAAATGAGATTTCTTTGAGGAGAATGGCTGAAATCAACTAAAACGTAAATGACTATTTTATATCATGAAAAGTTAAGGAATGTGATAGCAGCCATCATGTGATCTGTGTTATCTTAGCATGGGAAAGGTGTTACATCTACCACACAGTAGAATCTATATCCAAAAGTATGTAGATCACTTCAAGGATGAGGTTAAAGAGAGGTCATGAGGATAATTGGAAGAAAATGGGTCCCAGAAGAATGATTGTAGAACTGCCATTTATATATCCTAATCAATTCGATGTGTCATTTGACATGGAGATTCATCAGTGTATTACAGCCCTAACAGGGAGTACAACAAACATGGTACTCCTGACATTACTTCTTCCAGTAGAATACAACAACATTACAGAAAAATTGTTGTTTATTATGTATAAATTGAACCACACCATTACACTTGAAAATGCAGTCTGTGATCTCAAGGTGCAGCATAAAAATTACATTCACAAAGATGATTTGTTTGGAGCTAATCAAGTGAAATCATTAGTTACTTGAATACAGTAAAAGCAAAAGAAGTTAAACAATTACCATCCTGTAGTAATTGTATTACTTTGACTTTGTGCTTTACAGTGTACATCCAAGTGACTTAGGAACAAAGTGTCATAACTCTTAAAATATTTGTTCAATTTTTCTAAAAAAAACAAAACCAAAAACATTATGAGAGTTTTGTGGTTCAAGACACATCTAAATACATGATCGTTAACAGTTTTTGCATAAGAAAGTTTTGTTAGCCAACGTTTCCATAGTAAAAAGGACCCCCCCCCAACTCATAAAAGACCAAACTAAAATGAAGTATAAAATGTAATTACTTGGAATTAAGTCTATCTTGTGTAATTCACTCACAGTCTAAAATATTTAACAGTATTTTCATTGATTATCTATTAATTGCTTGTCTTTTGCTCTTTTCTGTAGTTAAAAAAGTTATTTTTTTATATAAATTTCCAGTACATCTACATATGTTTTATCAATTTTATTTGATTAGATTCTTTTCAAGGATAGTGCTCAGGCTCCAATACTGAAAAGTCAGCTAGAACCAATGGATGCAGGCCTAGAAGAAGGTGAGGAGATCTTATAATAACATTATTTGCCATTTTTGTGTGCCTTAAGATTAAGGAAACTGTGTTTGATGCTATTTAAAGTGTTACACTGAGTGCTGTTTACAAAATGAAATTATGAATATCTTGAAATACTTACTACATTTGATATGATGTGATTGTAAATAACTTGAAGCCTTGCAACATTGATTACACTTGTGTATTTTAACAGTAGTTTGTTCATAGCCCACAAGCAACTTTGAAGTGAGTGAATAAAATGAATATGTTAGTGAAATATTATTTAGCAATAGCTATAGCATCACCCCTGGAACTAAGTAAAGTGAACATGATATTTAACAGCAGTAAATTTTTATCGTAGAACTCAGTAAACTGGAACTTGATGAAGTAGAAGCCTTGGAACTAGAGGAAGAAAAATTGGAAGATTCTGACACAAAGTCTGAAACTAGTAGTAAACAAGATGAAAAAGACTTAACAGAGACAATCTTGCAGGATGTAGATGGTAACTCAGATTTTTTGTTTTTTATTTCTCAATGAACCATATATTTTTTTATTAACATGGCAATTGACAGGAATATATATACAGTAAATGAAATAATTATGGAAACACGCAAACATTACACATTCATGAGTCACAAACAGACAGTTATGTCAACTGAATAGTGAATGTACTGATGATACAAGGTGATACAGAAAATACAGAAGAAAAGTGAATAAGCTGTATTTTGTATGTGGGCCATTTTGTTCACTCAAAGTATTACACCTTGTTGTCATGCTGCCATATGTTTTATCAATATACAATCTTAAATGTTGTTCCAAATGTACTGTATTACTTCCCATAATTCAGCCAAATTACTTTATCATTTATTGACTTCAGATTTTACATATTAGGAGAGTTTGTACAGGCCAAACTGTGGTTATGAGTGTTTCATCATAATCATTGCCTTCAAGAGAATGTTTTGTCACATTTGCTGCATGCTTGAAATAAATGTATTGTTGGAAGATGAATTTTTGTCTGATTTCTGTTTTTGGAGAAATAACAAGGTAGACCAGTATTACATCTACTCTCAGCATTCAGGGTCATCAGTTTTGTGTAGATAACTAACACTAATAGTTGAGAAGGAGCTTCAAATTTGAACTGATCTCCAAACAGGCTTGCATATTGACTTTGTATAGATAACTAACACTAATTGTTGAGAAGGACCTTCAAAGTTATATTTATCCCAAACCATGCTTTTCTCTGGACCACTTGTTTCCACTTGTATTCTCACACTGTTAAAAATCACTTATTTCTAGCTGTATTCATTCCACTGTTAAAGATCTTGTTTTCACTTGTATTAATTCCACTGTTTGTGATCCATTGCCCATTTCAGTTTTTTGGTTTCGATAAATTTCCTCACTGGTGGTTTTGAAACAACTTTGCCACTCTTGCTAATGGGTATGTTACTGTTTTAAAAATAAAATTTGCAGCATGATATATATACACAACTTATTTATCTCATAAATAATTTTGAGATACTTGACATTTCTAAGATTAAGAATGCCATTTTTGTATGTCCTCTTCACAGTTTTGCATATAGCTTTTTCTGAAATGTAGCTTTTATATTTTAATATACATATATATATACACACACACATATATTTACTTTTGTGTTGCAATTTTAGGACTTGAAGCTTAGATTGTTATGGTTTTAACACTTCTTTATTTGCTGATTCTCTATTTTAAAGATTTTCCACTATTTTAGCTCTTCCACAGATAATAAGTAGCATATCTTCTCACAACCATATCATTACTGCTACTCAAAACAATTTTGGCTTCACGTGTCTTTGCTCTCTGAAAATCAGTATCACACATTTTAGTTCCTTGAATCATTGTATACAAGTCTTCATTATCAGTTCAGTTTTGGAGGTACATCTTGTGAAGTTTCATTCATATAGCTACACTAAAGCCAAACTTGTCAGCCTGAAAAATTGCTGAGCCTTTTGTTTTGTCATAATCTGACTTAGTCTTTATGTAAGAAAACTCATGTGTGGTGTCATTGGTTTCTTATTTATATGGTGAATATTTTGTGCATTTGATCAAACTTATGATTACTAGGATTGAATAGTGTAGGTCGGATAGTTTTTTTCCAGTTTTAACCACTAATAAGAAATGCTGGTTTTGTGTGTTTCAGTTAACTTCCTCCTAATAAAACATTGCAAGTGTATATGTTACTGTTCTTTTGTTTTATTTTCTATGTATGTTTAACCTGAGATGAATGGTTGGCTAATCAGTGAACACCAAGTTCTTTCTTTTGGTTACACATTTCCAGTAGCACTGTCATAGAGAATTATGGACGTTTCTTAAATTATGAAGGATATGGGAAAGGCATATCCTGTGGATTAAAGAAATATAATGATATCTAAGTAATGTGAGATGATAAGATATTAAATTTTTATATTGTGGCTTGTAAATATGTGTATTGTGTATTTCTTATGGTTGAACAATCTGAAGTCATTATAAAGAGAGAGAAAAAGTTCAGAAATGAGAATTCATGGTTTCTTTTGAACTTTGTTTAATGCAAATTGAGTTTAGTATGAAACATTGCTATGAATGTAAATAAAGTCATGATCTGTTTCTCTGAAATGTAACTTTATTACCTTAATATTATGCTATTACAGCTATGTCAGAATCTGTGACAGCAAAATATTGAGCTAATAAAGTTACACTTTAGAGAAATATGTTGTGAGTTTATTTACATAAAAAAAATCATGAGTTCACTGTGTAATATGACTTGAGTGCAGAGTGACAATTTATTTTGGTATTTCCTCTTGAAATTAAAAATTAACCCTATCACCACAGGTGCCACCAGTGCCATTTTAAAACCCCTTCTGTGTATGTTACTGAGTTACATTCAAAATTTAATTAAACCATTTTAATATGAATGTATTTTAATGATGTTACTATTATCAAGTATGTTATAAATTAAAGTTAAATATTATCTTAAGTTTTATTTTTTATTTTAAAAATAAAAATTTAAAACAATTAAAACTGCAGGTTTTTACTGTAGTATGATCCACTTGTAGTTATAAATTTTAAACTTTACAAGCTGTTATACAATACTGTATGAAAATAATGTCGACTTTCTGCATAGAAGGTCAGATTAAAGTTCCACCTTCTTTAATTTGCATCTAGAAAATCCCCAACAGTTTCTTGATGGTGGTTTTTTACATTATAATATTTCCATGCTTGAGGTCAGTCATGCAAACTTGTAAAGTCAAAGCTGTTTTGCCAGGTGACAGTTTGAAGTTGAATGACATGCTTACAAACAAAAAGAGGAGATTTCACGCTACTCTATTATAGCCTGAAGAAATCTCTACCTGTGTATGGATTTGTAGCATAAGATAGAAAAGGAGTCCATTGTTCTCTTGAGGTGTAACTAATGCTTGGTGTATGTTTCTTGTCTTATATGTATTAATATACTAAACAGTTAGATTGTATTCAGGGTTTACATTTATATTTTAAGTAGTTATATATTATTTATGTTTATGAATGCATAATTGAAAATTTTATGATTGTATACTTTTAACTCAATGTAGTTTGAATTGTGGAAATGTCTAAACAATATGGAGTTATTTGCACATGCAAGTGTTAGTGAGATAATTTGTGGATGACCTTTGCCCTATAATAACTATAGAACACCACCAGGTCACACTGGCGGGAACAGGTTGGCATACCTGCATTAAGAATAAAAGAAAATTAAATGTAAACTATAAGTGAAAAGAAAAAGACATGAAATTACAGATATGAGAAAAAGAAGATCAAAACATATTTTAGAACATTTAAAAGGAATATATATATATATATATATTCATTTTATTGTAAGTTAATGATAATATTTACAACTTAATTATATAATAGAGAAAATGGGAAATAAAGTGTAAGACATTTACTTTGAAAAACATTTGATATTTGTTTAGGAAGGTCTAGAAATTACATAAGTGTAAAAACTGTAAGATAATAAGAGTATAATAATTTTATACTCAAAATGAAAATCACATTGCATGTGAACTATTCACAGTCCGAGTGGAAATAACTACATAAAATGATGACTGTTTTGTTAGAAATAGTAGAAGAAATCAAACTAAATGTTTATTTTAAACTCTATAAACTTAGGACCATTCAAGACAAATTTAAAACTATTTCATCAACTAGTTAAACTTTTATAATGACCTTCCATGACACTTACATACGTGTAATTGAGTAGGTCATAATGATAGGGTAAAACTTAGTTAATATAAAAATTGTGATTATAAACTATATATACACATATAGTTGTGAAGATCATGCCAAGTTTATAAACATATATTTATAATAAAGTATTTTAAAATTTGGGTCCAACTGGAAAAAAACAACTCATGAACTTCACACTGTGACCTTCTCATACCTATAGGGTTAATAAATTTTACACCAGTGTTCCATTTTCTCCATTTTAGTATTGCATATGTTTGTTGCCACAACCATGATGCAAGTACTTTCACCATTGGCTTGCATTTTGCAGTGAAGCATCAGCCTATATGCTAATGTAGTAATTGATGATACTGTTGCTTGTGGGATTTATTCTTTACATGACACAGGTTGAGGTTTAGTATCAGTATTAATACAGCTAGTGATATTCTGTTCTGTAATATCTTTCATGTCATGTGCTCTCTCTGAAGTCATCATAGCACTCGGTTATTTAGCTGTGTAAAAGTTAATAAAGACCTTAGAGTTTGAGTGATCTTGAAAATATCAACTGCAATTGTTCTTTGCAATCCTTTGTTTTTTTCATTAGCTCTAGAAAATGCTAATTTCAAACCTTAGAAGAAATAAATAGGCTATTGTACTTTATAGAGCTGTTGTATGCTGAGATATTTGTTGTGCTTTTCCTCTTTAGTTTGTAAAATCAGTGGATCAGAAATTAAAGAATCCTTAGATTCTCTGGTTTTCAAAATTGTGTAGTAGACCATTTAAATTCATCACTACCTTGTTAAGATACAGAAAGAGCTTAGCTTTAAACTGGACTTAATAATGAATTAACATTTCCATGGTTTTTTACTCAATTATGTGCTGTAATAAAGTTGTACTTGTGGAGATTTTATCACAGTCATGGTTTCTGCAACAAAAAGTACTAACTGTAAATAACCAGTTTGGAAGGTAAATTGGAGGGTATGCTGGTAGTGGTGGAAATGACACAATCTGGAGAGCTGGTGTTAAGGTATATCTTTCTAAGAACAGTTTTTTTTTAAAGAAGACAATTGGCTCCAGTAATAACTTTGAGAAATGATAGTAGCAAGAAATACTTTGATTTATGTGAATTGTGTACGTCTTCAGACTTTCTTGGATCAGTGAAAACCTATCTCCTTCTCACTTGTAATGAAAAGCACTGCAGGAAAAAGGTTCATATCTCAGGTTTATGTTGTACTTATTAGACAGACAAGTACCTTCTGCTGGTTAACACTGTGACATGTAATTTTTTCTGAACATTGTGATTTCATCAAGGTTAGTTACTATGCCATGAAATCCTTTTAAAATTTGCTTCATTAACATTCTAAAAATTATTAGAGCATTGCATATGTGTATTTTAGGTTTCATAATAACAAACCTTTTGTAAATCCTGTTTTTCTTTTTTTTCTACTTTTTCTGAGTACTTGTAAATATTTAACCTTTCATGCTACTAACTTGCTTATGTACTTCTTACTGCTAGTGAGTCTACATATTTCAACACATTGAGAATAACTAGAAAGATCAATGACTAAAACTAACTCAGTATCAGAGTTAGTATTTAGGTACTGTGTAACTGAATGAAATACACAGAAACTGGCAGATGTTTATGTTTTTGCCCAGTGTGTGTACAAAAATATTGTTGCTTATGCAAATAGATAATTATAGAAAACCAACAGCATGTTTGACCATTAACTATTAGGTAAGTTCATACATATTATGATTCTTTGAATTCCTTTTTATTTACTACTTAAAAGAATTCAAAAAACATTTGAATTTACTTTACCATCCACATTTTTAGGTGTTTGAACTAGTTTTTGACAGAAAAAATATCTTCATACAATGTTTCACATTGGCATCAAAATCTTTAAGAACCACAAGTTGAAGTTGGGTCATCCGTCAACAAACCTTCATGAAAATAATGACACAAAGTGACGTACTACTTTGAACATAATACAGTAATTGTATATGATCTCTTTAAAATTATTGCATTATGGTTTTGAATACTGCCCTGTCTATACTGTGTTTATGTGTCTTTAGAAACATTACTTGTTAACTGAAACCCCGTGCTTAATAAAATGCTATATTTATTTTAGAATCAGATGAGAATTCTGGCATAGTTGCTACCAACAAGATGATCCTTGATGGGTTTTTATTTTCTCTTCTGAACTGTGTTAACAGAGAAATGATTGACCAGGTAATATTTTCTCTTACCATCAGATAGAGATTACTTCATGGAGGATTTGTAATGTTAATAAAAAACATACATATATTTAAAAAAAAATGTTTATTCAGATTTCAGTTGCAATATAATTATATGGCATTTTTAAATAGTATGGACTTGAAGAACAAATTATGGGTTTCATGTTCACATGCACGTGAAAAGTTTCTGTAATGTGTGTATAAAAGTGGTAATATTCATTGAGTTTTATAACAGTTTAAGACAAAACTTGAGAACTGAGATGTTGTTCATTCATAATGTTTGTTTATTTTATGTTTTGTAGAAGGTATTTGGAAAATGATTAATAAATTAAGGAAAATGTCTACTAAAGTGACTTGAACTCCTAAATTATTATTTTTGTTCATTTTTGATACTTAGAAAGAATGTGTTTAGCTGAGAGCATCTATGCATCAGTATTGTCTGCAGTACAAATTTAGTTCCTAAAAGCTACTTTACTACTGCTCACGTATGTGGCTATTCTCATTCGGTGCTTCCCTCAATTATTAGCACACTTTTTTCTACATGTCACTACCCATTACTTCCAGTCAGTTCACACGATTTAAGTGATTCACCCGTGCAAGTTGTCATGTGACAACCCTCCATCAAAAGATGTGCAACACTTACACATGAATCTTGTGACTCCTCCTTTCCTATTCAACCAAATTATCGATTCTCATTTGGTAGTGCACATGTTGTGATATTTATGCTTTCTCCAAATTTTTTTGTATCAGTTTTTCTCAATGAATTTATTATTTATTATGGATGGTGATATTTGTAACTTATTCCAAGATGGAATTATTTTATATTTCTACCCAGTTACAGAGTATAATTCATTACACATTTCTCTATTTTTTGTTTTTTTCTGTCATTCATTTCTATTCTGTTATTCATTTTCAATTATGTATTCCAAATTCAAAGTTACTACTTCAAAGATTATATATTCTTCCAGCACATTTACATAGGATTCAGATGGCAATCCTTGACTGGAGAATTACTGGCTTCAGTTCATTAGGAGAGTGATCATTCAATGAGCTGAACTTTGTCAAGCTTTGACTCAAGTTTGGGGACCCTCGTATTTTTAAGTATAATCTGATGACTCCAAAAAGATAAGACAGTATACTGTTGTGGTTTTAAATATTTTTACTGTTAATATTATTATCTGTAGTTATTAGGCTTCAGTAGCATTTGTTAGATTTTATATTATATTTTTTCTTGGTTGCTCTGTTGTTACATTCTGAGTCATTGCCATCTTTATTCATGTTCCATGTCTGGCACCTTCCTGTCCTACCTGTGGGTTTTTACTTTTATCCTGTATGCACGATGCTGGTTGGAGTTCTAGATTTGGCTCAATCACGTGGTTTTTCCTTGTTTTAATATGTTGTCTTTGATCACAACTGGTGGGCAATTTCTACAGGACCAAGAATGCCTATGATGCATGTTCTTATTTTTCATTCCTTGGGATACTGTCTCTGTTTTTTCACCATGTGATTTGGTACTGGCTTTTGTGCCTTGCCCTTTAAATCCCTTTCCATTCTATAAATATTTCATTAAGTGGTCTGTGTTTCACTTCTGAATTTTGGGGAATTTTACTAACACCACTACTTGGATGTCTGGATTCAGTTAGATCCCATATGGGAGATATCCATGACATACTCACCTGCTTTTTTTTTGATATACAAGCAGCTTGTGTGGTGGGATTTTCCAATTGGATAAGTTAACTTCCAGTCTTGACTGTTTGTGGAGTGTCTTTTTAATCACCCATCTTCACTGAGACCATCCATATTCCTCCTCAGATGCATTCAGTGGAACTTTATATTTTCTACATTAGTACATTTGCTATCTTACACCTAGTTAGGTTCTAATCCTTTGGAGAATGTGGATCCCATTGAAACACTTCTCCATTTGGATCTGACACATTTGTGATCTTTTCAGGAGATTTTGCATGAACAATGGTCTCTTTGTAGGGATCCTTTGGATTCTTTTCTCCTTCCCTGTTCAACGAAATGTGTTGTTAGTTGAAATTATCCCCTGTGTTGTTGGATTTGCTGATTCCTCTGCCTCATCCAGATTTGAATGTCTTCTCTGATGCTCATTTCTGAAATTGAGAAGCATAGATTGATCAGCAGGAGGTTTCAGAACAATGGCCAGTGGATGTAAAGTCTTATTTTGTTAAATTCCTGGCACTTTTGGCAGTTCAGTGTGGTTTAGTTCACATTCTTTCTTGTGTATGGATTTGACTAATTAAAGTTTAATTCTAACTATTCAGTAGTAGTGGCTTATATCACTTGCCAAGGGGGTGCTTGTTCCTTTTCTGGTAGATAGTGGATTTCCCTGTTTGAAGCCACACACTTGACATACGTCTACTGGTATGTTGTGTTCTAGGTGATTATTTTTCCTCTTTGCAGATCATATTTCCAGCCCTGGCACACTTTCTTCAAAGGAGTGGCCTCTTGATTCTCAAATTTTCTGTGGCTCCACTCAATTCCAAGTTCTTTCTTTTTTTTTGGTTGCTGGTTCATCAACCACTTGCTGTGGTTATTGGTTTGTTTAGACAAAACTTGTTCCAGCTCTAAACTTTATTTTTTTTTCATTTCCTTATTCTTCTTCCCAAGATAATTGTAGTCATCCATGCTACTCTGCATCAGGTCTTTCTAACTGATACTTCTTGACTAGCACAGATCTGGTTTTCTTGGCTGTTTCAGCTCAATATGTTTTTCTGTCCTGGATCGATTTTACTAACTTACACTTAAGGGGTTCATGTGGTATGTTTGTTTTTTGCCATCTTCCACCTTTATTCTCTGTAGAATTCAAATGACCTTGCACATGTTCTGGATTGCTTTATTGCTTTCCATTGACTCCATTTCCTGTAATTTCTTACCCTTGCACTACTCTTTTGTAGTTGATTTATTTATGTTCCTCTTTTATCCATTGCATTCAGCTAGTGATTTGATTAACCTTTTAATCCTTGTCTATCTCTTCCTGCAATCAATTCCTGGTGTCTTCACTCCATTCAGGCACCTTGCATTTTTACCTGCACATCTATCCTGTCATCTGTTGGGGGTACTTCATCTATTGAACACTGGGACTACACTTCATATGTTCATCTCCCATTACCTGCTTTGAGTAGTTGTTTCTTCCTTGTTGAGGTACTGTCTTCCAGCCATTGCCATTCTTCACTCTCCAGTGAGACTGTAACTGGAGAAGTTTTCTTTTCTTTGTCATATATATTATTTTACAGGGGCCTGTTCCTCTTCGATTACCATTCAATGTCTTTATGTCAAAGATGTTACTGATTTAAGGTAGTTCTGGTCTGTTTGAGTGGGATGTACATATATAAATACATTTAAAGAGAATATTAATACAAAGAGTTAAGTAAAATAAAACAAAATCACAAGAAAGGACTGCATTAAAAACAGCAAATCCAAACCTCTCACTGATGTTAGTTGTTTTTTTTATAACCAAAAACAAGCTAAAACAAAAATAAAACATGCTGCACAAATTGAAAGGATCCCAGGGTACAGGCTATAATGTGGGCAATAGAATGTTCTCTAGGTTTTGGGGGTGACTGTGGAATTGGGAACCACATTGTGGTGGGATATGCCATCTGTCATTCTTAACCTCTATTCACAAATCTTACAAAAATAAATTAAAGGAATAAGTAAAACAATAGATATATAATTCAGAAATAGGAGAGCAAGATATAGGTGCTCAAGCCCACAATGCCATCT
This sequence comes from Tachypleus tridentatus, assembly GCF_004210375.1. Classification (NCBI taxonomy): domain Eukaryota; kingdom Metazoa; phylum Arthropoda; class Merostomata; order Xiphosura; family Limulidae; genus Tachypleus; species Tachypleus tridentatus. Next base: position 73,557,002 of record NC_134837.1, on the reverse strand, counting down.
ATCGTTCTTAACCTCTATTCACAAATCTTACATAAATAAATTAAAGGAATAAGTAAAACAATAGGTATATAATTCAGAAATAGGAGAGCAAGATGTAGGTGCTCAAGCCTACAATGTCTCACATCTGTATCACCCTTCACTGCCTGCAGACAGTTGTGGGAAGGTGACTGCTCTTCAAAGTAAAGAAGAATAAGAATAATAAGTGAAAATAAGGTTCTACCATTTGGGGTTAAGTAAGTTAAATAAATTTAACTCTTGAATTTAGCATTCCTATAACAGTAAAAATGCACTAATTGGTAGCCTACTAAATGAATTATACTACTATAAAGGGGCCCATCCAGTTATCTAAATTTACTAGTACAACTCTGAACCAGCAACCATTTAAGTCTATTGTAACTATCACACTCTGAACAAGCATTTATGCATGGTAAGGTGTAGATCCACATAAAGTAGTGCCAGGTTGTTAAATGACTATTCACAACTGAAAATATTTATTGGCGAATTTTAGTAAAATTTATTTAATTTTTATTTCTTTATATTTATTTAATACATTCTTATATTTATTACAGAATATTTTAATAGTTTTATATAAAGTTTCTTTATTAAATCCATTCAATATTAATTTTTGCATCAGTATTTCAACATTACTAATAAAATACTGTAATTTATTACAAAGTTTTACAAAATCTGAATAACTATGAAGTTATGCTTATAGCAGAAGGGTATGGTACATTACTATTAAAAGAGTGTAAACCATATATTGGAAAGACAAAATATTTTCTTTTATCAAAAATATTTATATTGATATTCTTATCAATTATTCTCCTTCCAGTTGACTGAACTTGAGTTGAACGTGGTATGATTCTTTTTTGTATCCTCACATGGATGTAGTCGTTGGCAGTTGAGTTTGGGGTGTTCTTGAATTGCTGTGTACAGTTTGTGGCTTGAGGCACATCCCTTATTTTACCCAGATTTTGTACACCAGGAGATTGAGGTTGTAATTGTGGTTAGGATCACTGTACAAGTATTTTCTCTCCCATTTGGATGTTCTCGCAATTTGCAGCTCAAATCTGTCGCCCCCTTTCCACATTTGGACAAAGTATGTATCTGGTACAGAAGTGATATGGTCTCCCACTATTCATTAGAGTATCCTTCAGCTGCTTTCAAGGATGCTTCACCTATTCAATGTGGGATTCCAGTTATGTAGGTGAGATGAAGTAAGGCACCTTGTCACAAGTTATAATTTTTTTATGCTGAAAATTTATTTCTGACATGTACTTATACCTGCTTACACTTCCTCCCCACTGTCAACAGATTCTTTTATTTCTGCCTTATCTCAAAGTGGTTGTTAGGTAAAATAGCATAAAGGGAATGACAAATCATGTGGGTGTGTGGAGGTTTGTTGCATGATAACGTGAATCAAGGGGTGTGTGGGAGGAAAATGCTTGTGGCATGCAAAAACACTTTGCAAATCAAGGATAGCACTGGAACAAGAATTACTATGTGTATGAGTAGAAGTAAGTATAAGCTAGAAATACATCTTCAATGTAGAAAAATTAATGACTTGATGTAGGGGTAAAGTATTGTAGTTTCAGTTATTGTGAAAGCAAAAAGAAATTGCATTTCAAACATTTTTTTTCTAGGCTGCTGTAGACTTTTGTATGAATTTAAACACAAAGCCCAACAGGAAAAAGTTAGTCCGGACATTGTTTTTAGTTCCACGTACTAGGTAAGAACTGGCATAAGTTTGTATTTCTTATATTATCTTTTGATGGTCCTTTAAACAAAGACAAACTTGTACTAATTTAAAGTCATTCTAGATCTAAAACACTTTAAAACATATTTCAAAATTATCATTTTGTTAATAGTTTTCCATTTGTTTTGTGTATGAAAACGTTTTTGTAGAATTGGCAAGAAAAAAAAAATTAAAATCATCATCTGTATAGATTCTTTGGTTGTGCGTAAATATTTGAAGGACATGCAGACTTTTAATTTTTATTTTTGACTTAAATGTTATTCGTATACCATTACTTAGAAATCTTAAAAACATGAAGAAATAATTATTGTAGTTTCAAGTATTTGTTTTTTTTTTTTAGGTTTTTAATGTGAGGTGAGGTATGATAGAAACGTGAAAAATATCTTTATGAAGATCAGATATTTCAAAATATATTTTTCCAGCAAAATATAATATTTGTGATTTTAACATAAATAAACTTGGATGTGTGAATTAAATGACCTGCAGTTCTTGTTTTTCATATGGAATGCATCACTGTTAAACTCTTGTAGTGTACTGGAGGTATCATTATGGTTTATGAAATGGATAAACATATTCAATGATAACATTCAAAATAGTGTAATTTTTGGGACAGATTTTTTTTTTTTCTACTTAGTTATTATGACTAACCTTCTGTGAAAGTTTGATTAATTTGAATTAACTAATGAACATTTAAGCAGAATTACACATCTTAAACGGTTGAGAGATGGAAACAAGATGACTCACTAAAAAAAAAATTGGGAAGTTTGAAAAAAATGATATGGCTCCTGAATCAGATAATATATCCTCAAGGATTTTTAAGGAAGTTAAAAATTGAATATGTGAGCCACTTGCCACTATTTTTTGTAAGTCCTTGAATAGTTGGTAGGTGCCAGAGGATTGGAAGTTAGCTAATGTAACTCCTCTTTTTAAGGGAAGTGATAAAAATTGTCTCTGTAATTATCGACCCATTGTTCTTGCATCAGTTGTGGGAAAAGATTTGGAAAGTCTGTCAAAAAATTCTTTAGAAAGTCATTTAACAAAGCTCAGAATTTTATTGGATAATCAACATGGTTTCACTATGGGAAAATCTTGCCTCACACATTTTTTTTGATATACTTTGAAAAGGTTATTGTTTATGTTGATGAAGGTATGGCTGTAGATTTGGTGTATGTGAATTTTCAGAAAGCACTTGACAAGGTACAGCATAAAAGGCTTGAAAATAAAAATTGTCTTTATAGATATAGGGATAAGATAGCAAAATGGATAAAAGAGTGGCTGGATGGAAGAAAGTAGAGGTTTGTTACAAAAGGAATTCAGTTAAACTGTACTAATGTCACAAGTGGGTCATCTTGGGACTCAGTGTTAGGACCATTGCTCTTATTGATTTACATCAATGACATAAATGAAAGAATAGTCAATAAATTACTTACATTTGCAGATGATATTAAGTTCTTGAGTGTTACTAGCTGTGAAGAGGATGCTGCTGTTTCACAAAAGGTTTTTAATTATAAAGTGAGTTGGGCAGATAGGTTTTAATTGTTATAAATGCAAGATATAACATGTAAGTTATCATGATATGAATTATAAGTATAATTTGGAGTTTCATGAAAGAGAAGGATCTTGGTGTAATGGTTCATCAGTCTCTAAAGCCATCCAAGCATTGTGTTGTTGATAGTGGTTAGGTAAATAGGATTCTAGGTTGTATTTACTGAAATATTGAATACAAGGCTAAAGAGGTTATAATTTCAGTGCATAGGTCACTGGTTAGGCCACATTTGAAATATTGTGTTCAATTTTGGGCTCTTTACTTTAGGAAAGACATCAAATTGTTGAAAATGGCTAAGAGGATGAAATCTCTCAAACTGTTTTCTCTTGAAAAAAGACAAGTTGGAGGGAGTTGAGGTGTTTAAGGTTGTAAAAGGAATTGATATTGTTTATACATCATCTTTTTTTCATATTTAACAGTGAGAACAGTAGAACTTATGGGATAAAAGTATAAATTTTGACAGGGAAGGAGTCATCTCCAGCAAAGAGAGTTTCTTTTTCTAACCAGGTGGTTGGCATTTGGAATGGGTTACCTTCAGGTGTTGTAGAAGTAGTGAACTTAAACAAATTGAAGAGAAAGCTTGATAAGTATATGAATTATTATTTTTTGTTTGTTTTTTAAGTTAGTTTAGAATGTGGACCCAAGATAGACCAATAGGTCCCATGTTGTCCCAAAACATTATGTTATGAAAAACAGCTTTGTGTTGCATAACTTGTTTAATAGTTTGCCTTCGTGTATATGATTTGAAAATGTGCTGGGCACTAGCACATGAAGCTGGATACAAGTAATGCAGTATTTGTCTCTTTTCTTCCTTCTAATATGCAGTTCACCTTTCTTTTGTTGTTTTTTCAGGTATGAGATTGGGAAAGTGTATTTCTAGTAGCCTAATTGGCTTTACTGAAGTGGATGGTCATCTGACATTAGTATTGTTTACACATCTCCATTTTGAGACCAGTATCTATGAAAAGTTTGATTGAAATTAAGTCTTTTTAACTGACAACATTTTTCTTTTATACGTAAAAACCATTTAACGTTGCAATATCAAGCTAATTCCTAAAAAAATCTTTGGGTAATATTTCTTCATTTTTTCCTTTATTGTTTTGAAATTGTGCAGTTGAGAATCACTGAAGTCCCCTTCCCTTCATGTTTCTTTTGTAGACTAACACCACTAATAGTTTGTAGACTTTATCAATATTTTTGAACCTTGCATATTTCTGTATCATGTATTGTACTTTTTACTGTGATTTCACTCTGATCCATGTAATTCAGAATCATCAGCCTGTAACAACAAACAGTAACAATTTTATGTCTTTTCAATTTCTCTCTTTTTGTTTTGGAGAACATGAGAAGTATCTCTTTGGTGTAACCATCAGTTATTACACATATTGGACACAGTTTCTCGTGTACTCGTGTACCAGTTAACTTGTTGTTCGGCTGTTATGTAGCTCAAACAACTTCATCCCAGACCTCCTCTTGTTTGACTAAATGTATAGTTTTAATCCCAAGCATTTTCTTTCTATAACATAAAATATCCCCACCCCTTATTCTCAAGGATAGGATATAGACAGATCTAAATTTTTGTAGGAAGTATTGAATTGGTGATTTTATTTTGAAAAGCTTTTTTTCACATGCTTTCTGCTTGTTAAATGTTTCATTATTTGTGAAATGGATAAATTTCAATAGCAAGGTAAACTTAATGTCAAAGATAACTACAAAAGATAATGGTGTTTTAATGCTCTTTTGTTTTTCCAAAAGTACTTTTGTTTTTCAAGCCTACTCACAATATATTACAGGAGCAACATTTAGGAATGTTTTCATCTCTGCATCACTTGTGTCAACCAAGTCTTTTATTCTGGATCGGGCTTTAAGTTTCAGATTTGTCTTGGTAAACTGCCTAGCATATTTGTTTCTATGGTACTCAGTTCAAATAAGTTGTTTTCGAAGAAGAACACAAAGTATTGAAGAAAATATTTTTTATTGTGAACAGAAATCTGTACTCCATTTTGGCAACAAACTTAAAATGCAACTTTTCTTGCTACTTATGTAAGTCCAGCCACCATCAAAATTTTGAACCTTAATATTGGAATCATCTTGAAATCTCCAAATCAGTTAATGTGAGAATATTTTAAAAAATTCTAAGTCTCACTCTTCTCTGCCCAGCATGGCCAGGTGGTTAAGGCACTTAACTAGTAATATGAGGGTCATGGGTTCCAATCCCAGTCACATCAAACATACTCGCCCTTTCAGCTGTGGGGGCATTATAATGTTATGGTCAATCCTACAATCCTTCCCTCTAGTCTTTCACTGCTAAATTAGGGATGGCTAGTGCAGATAGCCCTGAAGTAGCTCTGCACGAAATTTAAAACAAAACCAAAACAAACCCACTCCTCTCAGTTTCACTATTTGTATTTTCATTAATATCTTTCACACATTTGTGTTTCATGGGCTGGCTTTATTGACAATCATCAAAAGAAATGAGTTCAAGAAGCATTTCAAGATAAAAGTTGGGTTGTATGCCATCTTTGAATAAACAAGGGAACTAAGAAACCATGGAAACAGCTTGATGAATATTAAAAGACAGAGTTAGAGCCAAATATTTATGTGAAGTATATACATGTACACACATACATTATAAACAACCTGTGAGCATATGTTAAATTACACACAAGTGCATGCATCCTGTCCACTTTTGGGGTCAATGTCATGTGGGACTGTATCAAGAGAGAAGTCATGTTGTACAGCAAGTATCAGTTTCACCTACCAGTGATTGTTTTTAAAATGTTAATGTTATTTAGTGAAATATTCATAGGATAAAATTACATTTTGTGTTAGTGTCTATTATATAACTTAGTATTTCTTTATAAACATTTTAAAGTTTTAATGATCAACTTACATTTACAAAATAAAGTGTTTAACAGAGTATAATATGAATCTGTTTTAACACTACAGTTTAAACAACTAGCTTTCAGAAGTGTAGGACCTTGGTAAATGTAGTGCTGCTTAAAGGCCTATTATATGAAAACCAAATAACAGTTCAGTAGATAAACATAAAGGTGCATTAAAAAAACTGCGTGCTAGACTTTTTGTCTGCACTTTCTGCAAAGTATCACAAATGCTAACTTGTGTTTTGTTTCCATCTTCTTCACCAGTACATGATGCACACACACATGCATGCATGTATAATTATTAAACAGTGATAAAATTATTAAAATGAATAGAAAACTAACCTTGGAAAATGCAAACACAAAGCTATAGCATTTCATATAATTGCATTTGTAACTATATATGACATGCACCAACATAGGTCATGCATTGCTAACCAGTGAAACAACTTGTTCATATGTAATTCTGTGGATGGTGAAGGGTTGTTGGCTGGTTTGGTTCTTTGTGACTAATACATGTTATTCACCTGTATTTGTGCATGACAATCATACATCAGTATTTGGAAGCATTTTTAATTATTGTAAGTGATATTGGAAGCACAGTGTATCATAGTTTTTGTAACTGTTTTAGGTGGTGTTAATCTATAGTCTTGTACATTCAGACAGTATGTGTATCTATGTTTTCAGTGGGAAATCTGCAGAAAAATATAAATTTGTAGCAAATCTGTAAGAGATTCTGTACTCTATACTTGATAGTCTAAAAAAATTGTTTTACAAATGTTTTAAAAATTTCTTTTTATGTGTAAAGGTAACAAATATCTGTAAATTGTGTATTTTGACAATATTTTATATCAATCATGATACAGGTATGACTTTATTGCAAAGACTTCTATTTTTGCCTATTTTTTAAAAAGAATTGAAGAAATAAGCTTTATAAGAACTTTTGATTTCTCTGTGTGTGTGAATAATATTTATCATTTACAAGCCAGAAAAGTAACTTGGAAAACATTAACACAAAAAAGAGGTTTTAAAGTGTGTTAAAGTGCAGACTGGGTGTTCACATGGAAGCCCTCATGCTATTGTTAAGTTCACTAGGTCACAGAATATTTCCTGCTGGTGATCATCTGCACACCTAGATTATTTAGAGAACTCCACATTAATGTAAAATGTGAAGGAAATGTTTGAAAGTTTAGATAGATGTGCAGGTAATAAAAGCTCCATTGGTGATGATTGAAAATGTTTTGACATTTTTAAAATAGTAAATGCTGGCACTTGTATTTTGATATTAATTAGAATAAACTGAATTGCTGCAAGTTACTTTTTGACATGTTTTTTAAAGGAGAGAACAAGAGCAGATATACCAAATTTATGGTGACATACTGTGAAGAAAACTTTAATATAACTTATAAGTTTCTTTCAGGTTGGATCTTCTCCCATTTTATGCCCGATTTGTTGCAACACTTAACCCTTGTATGCCTGATGTTTCAAATGATCTTGTTACACTGCTCAAGCAAGACTTTAAGTTCCATGTATGTATGTATGTGATGAAATCACTGTTTCTTGTGTATTCTTGGTGATAAAAACTTAAGTCATTTCTAGTTTCAGTACTTGTTTACAGTTATTTTACAGTAAACAATGTTATTTTATGTAGAAATGCAAGATGTAAAACATTTATTCTTGGGAATTTTTTAAAACTGCATAAAAATTACTATAATTACACACACATGAAATAAAAGATTAAAAATTTAGTTGAAAAAAAAAAATGTCAGTAAGCTTTCAGTTTTTTTCCTCAAAGGATGGGCACCATACTTTAAAAAAATAAAATAAAATAAATTTTGTTTTTTCCTTTATTTTTGTGATTTTTATTTGCCATATTTTCATTTTTTTTAGTGTGTATTCCACATCTTGTATGAACACGTGTTCAGGACAAACCTGAATTTTGAATTTTTTTTCTAACAGTAAATATTTTCTTTTGAATTCTAAAATTCAAGAGCTATGAAATTAAATAACTTCATTTGAAATGATTAATCAAAATTAGAGTATTGAAATATTTTTATTCTTTTTCAAAAAAGAAATAAAAACAACTTATTCAGATTCTCCTACATGCTATTTGATAATTCTATGCTCATTAATTTTATCAATAGAAAGTTTAGAAAAGTAACCCTTATTCTTATTTTTTGCTTTTAATATACTCTTCAAAAAAAGAAACACAAAAGGCAAAATTTGAGACAAATTGTTAACAAGTTTAATCCAGGTAGTTCTGTATGATGTGTGAAACTTTGCACATTCACTACTGAACATCCAAAGTCTGCCAAGGCGAAGTCCACACTCACTAGTTGAAGTTTAACGTCATTCAACGTCAATAATGAGTATGCCCCCCGTGAGCATCAATAACTGGTTGGCATCTTCTGCCCATGGAAGCAATGAGATGACGAATCACATCCTGTGGAATGGCTGTCCACTCAGCCTGCAAAGCTGCTGCAAGCTGAGGTAGAGTCTGCGGTTGAGGTTGTCGCCGTTGCAGACGTCAGTCCAACTCGTCCCAAAGATGTTCAATGGGGTTTAAATCTGGTGATCTGGAGGGCCAGGGAAGAACGTTGATGTTGTGGTGTCTCAAGAAGACAGTGGTGAGTCGGGCTGTGTGAGGACGGGCATTGTCATGTTGAAAAACATCGTTGACGTTCACCATGATGGGTTGCACATGGGGCATAAGAATCTCGTCGACGTATCGTTGAGCCGTAAGATTCCCTCAAATGTGCAAAAGGTATGTTCTGGCATTGTAGGTGATGACAGCCCACATCATGACACTGCCACCACCAAATCTGTCAACTTCCTGCACACAGTTTGATGCAAAACGTTCACCTCGGCGACGGTAAACACGGGTCCTTCCATCCTGCCTACGAAGCATAAAACATGTTTCATCGCTGAACCAAAAATGCCTCCATCGTCGATGAGGCCATATCCGATGTGCCCGAGTCCACTGCAGCCGTGCTTGACAATGTTGCTGGGTGACGATGACGCCTCTGACTGGATGTCGAGGTCGTATTCCTGCATCTCGTAGACGGTTGCGTATGGTCTGATCGGAAGTCCCGCGCAGCCCTGGTATGGTTGAGGCAGTAGACGTCGCAGTGGTGGTCCTATCCCGAAGGTGACGTTAACCGGATGTAGTGATCTTGTGCTGGCGTGGTCACACGAGGTCTACCAGATCGTGGACAGTCACGAGTTGATCCATGTTGTTGGTGATAGCCTTGTGATGTTGCTTGGGTGGACATTCACAGCTCTGGCAACATCTGATCGAGATTGGCGTTGTTGCGTTGTGCTTCAGTCAGTCTTGGCGTAACTGTATTGCGTGTCGGTGGCTTAACACTGAGCTATGGAAACCGAAAACCCGTCACTTTTATAGGGATTTTGCACATGTTGCACTTGCAGAACATGCAGATCTCTCAAACAAATTTATTGGACACAAATGCGTTTTGGCGAAAAATCCAATGTTTTCCTACGTTTTCAAAGTGCACAACTTTTATTGTCATTTTGGTCTGACAATCAGTGCCTTAACACGTGTAACATCACATACTCTGTGCTTGTAACGTTATTACATATATTTCTCTTTAAAAGAAAAAAATATCCCTTTTGCATTTCTTGTTTTGAAGAGTATATAAATAATTCTGTTCATGTGTAAAATGACTTGTTATACAAAGCTTACATATTTGACTTTGCATCTTAACACAACTTATTACTTTTGAGACTAATTAAGAATGGAATACAGGGATTATGCAAGGTACAAGTCATTTAAGTTTTAGAGATATTTATGCCCACTTTGTGTGGGGTGGGGTCAAAATGATATGAAAATAACATTTTAAATAGAAGTGTTTTACTGAAATAAATATTTAGTTTAGTAATTTCTATAACAGATAAAAAAGAAAGACCAAATCAACATAGAATCCAAAGTCAAAACTGTGAGGTTTATAGGTAAGTAAAATAAAAAAATGAATTAATTTTTAAACTAATGATATGTTAAAACATTTTCATTTACATGACTGAATTGTTTATATAAATTTTTGTAACAGTAACAGTTTATAGAAGTAGCTATTTTGATACTAATTCTTATTACACATAACAAGAAAAATGTTTCAAAGATGATTTTATCACCATTCAGTGTCATAGTGGAGTAGTGCTTGCTTCCAAAATTGAACGAGCAACTTTGCAAAATCAACTCTCTTTATTTTATGTTTGTGACCCTGAATACAGAAAAAATGTTAAATAAAAGCAAATGGAAATGAAATATTAGCATTAAAGGCTACACATTACAGTATATAAGGTTAAAGTTTATAATTCATTTTTCAAAACATACCTCACAAAATGTCTTTAGTTTTATGAAGAAACAGATTATATCAAATGACCATAAAAAGTTAAATTGTTACCTAAAAACGATCAAAAATATTTTCATTTAATTTTACTACTGCTGGGGATCATGAAATAATGCATTATATGTTTATTCACATTGCCAATATAGGTTAAACTTGCTACTAGAAAAGTTTTTTTTTTTCCCAGGTAATTTTATTAAGTGCTTTAAACAAAGTATTCTTTAGGAATTGAAGTGAAGAAATCTGATTTTAGAATAATACTGTGTCTGATAATGGTTTATTAGGAGAAGATGAACATCTCTGTTTTTGCTGGATGTAGTTGGGAAGGTATTTTAAAGATTTTAAAACATGTAGTTTTATTGTAAATTGAACTGAACATATAGTTGTTATTTCAGTGCTTTATGTTCAACAATTAAAAAATACTGTATTTGAATAAAGAAGTCCACTGTTGGAACAGTGGTAAGTCTTTGGATTTTCAATGTTAAAATCAGGGGTTTGATTCCCTTAGGTGGACACAGCAGATAGCCCAATGTGGCTTTGCTGAAAGAAAACACACGCTTGGATAAAGAAGTAAAAGTATTACTTTAGTTAATTAGAATACAGTCTTGATCTCTGATTTTGCAGTTATGTCTTTAAATTATTAGGAATTTTCAAATATGCTTTTTTAAATATTTTTTTCTCAGGTGAACTGACCAAGTTTAACATCTATCCAAAGTCAGAATCACTGTATTGTTTGAAAGTAAGTATTGATGTATAGAACATTTTTTTGAAAGGGCTATTGTTGATTATAAGTATGCAAAACAAAAACTACTTTATTGATTAAACTGATTATGTTGTATGTTTGTTGAAAGTAATCTGTAGTAGTCATTGATCATTTATTAGAAATAAAATATAGTTGTCTTGTCATAAAATATCATTATGAAAGGAAAAATAAAATAACTGGAAAATGCAAGTCTTCTCTGCTAGCATTCTTGGTTATATATAATAAAAAAATAAATCAGGTGGAAACTTGTCTTTGTTCAGGTTTTATATTATTTTTTCATATTTTTCAGTGCAGGGCTAAAGAGACATTATACTAATAACATTGATAGATTATATAAATCAAATACTTCAGCAGTCATGTTTATTTTTTAATAGATGCCTAAAAATTTAGAGTGATTAAATATATGAAATAATCAACTTGAATTTATTGCCTTGTGTTAATTAAGATTTAAATTTCTTACTAAACATTAATTTTTTTAATGTGGTTTAGATGTTATTGTTTGATTTCACTCATCACCACATAGAGATGGCTTGTAACCTCCTAGAGACTTGTGGACGTTTTTTATTCAGATCACTAGATTCTCACCAACGTACAAAAGTTTACTTGGTAAGGTGTTTTTTGAAGAAAGAAACAGTACTTTGTTTATAGTTATATTTTACTAAAAGTTGTTTTTTACATTACATGTGAGAACAAATGATGTACATATGCCAAATGTTGTCAACTTTCAAAATTATTGTTTCTGGTTTGGTCCAAGATCTACTTTCGTTGTACAAGGGTATAATGTTACATATGAAAAAAAAAATATATTGAGTTTTGCTGCTAGCATTTGACCAAGTTCCAAAGAAACTGAAATGCTGTAATGTATTGCAATTTTTACCATCTGTTATATAGATATTTAAATAAAATTGGGCTGGAGAAAAGAATTTATGATTGTAACAAATCTCATGTTAATCATTAAAATAGTAAGATAAAAATTTCCTTATATGACAGTTGAATGATGTTGAAAATCCAGCTTTATAAAAATAGATACATATAACACACACAAATAACACACTTATATAAATACATATTTTTATTATTCTTTTCTTTTTAGAGTCAAATGATGAGAAAGAAATCTGTGATGGCAATAGACAGCCGATATGCAACTATGGTAGAAAATGCTTTTTACTACTGCAATCCACCAGAAGCTCCTATAGTAAGAAGTGTGATTTTTAATTAAATTATTCACTTTTCAGACTTTAATTTTTCCATAGTTCTCATTCTTGATTTTGTAAAACCATTCTTACTATTACATAGAAAGTTGATTACTAGTTTTACATATAATATCCTATTAAATCATTGTTTCTCACACACATGAAGGAGGAAGAAGGATATTCTTTGCACAGATAATGTATTTTATGTTCTCAGGTCAGTTATGATGTACATTGTTGTTTGTTTATGTCAAACTTCTTTCACATTGTCTTGCAACGTTTTTGCATTGAGTTATAAGTTTTTAGAATTATCTGTAAGGTGTAAATATTTGGAAACATATACTTTTTTTTTATGTCCACTGTACTTAAATATTGGGTTTTTTGAAGTTGTTTCATTTATTCTGTTTCAGAATCAAACGAGATTCATTGTACGTAAAAAACTTAGATTTCAAATATAGATGCATCACTATTAAAGAAACATGCTAACTAAACTTTTAGGAAGATTTTTCCTTCTTGAACTATTGAACTATTGCTGAACTAATAACAGTTTATTTAAAATACAAGTCACAACAGTTGCATACCTGTGAGGTGGTAATTGTACACCAGCATACTAAATTTAAATATGCATGTTAAAAAAAAAATGTAATTTTGTTTCAACAATCGCTATTCCCAAATAACTTAGAGTTGATATTTTAGCTTGTATAACATTTACCTAGTGCATTTTACAAAGATAAGAAAAAGTGTTCTAACTTTCATTCTTTCCTGTAAACAACATACTTACAGTTTCTTTTCAAAAAATTCTTCTACTAATCAAAGAATATAGGCTTATGTTTCCTAAGAAATGAACATGTCTTAGAAATAATGACCATTTTTTGTTTCTCAAGTTATTTTCATTCTCTGGTAGTGGTTTTATTATAATCGCCTTGCATTTCTTCCTTTGTGTGATATCACAGAATGTAGTCTGAACTGTTACTAATAAAGCTGAGCCAATTAGAAGAACAAGAGCCAACAGCTATAAATGATTGAATATATGAGTTTATAATGTGCCTACATCATTAATTAGGAAATAAAGTAGTTTACCAGTAATTTGTAGTGTGTTGATATATTACCATAATTCTTGTAGATATAAACAAAGGGTTTTGTTGTGGAGTTTCAACAGTTAGATTTAGAACTTTGTTATAGCTTTTTTGACATTGTTTTTATTTGTTATAAAAATGATTTATTGAATATCTTTTTAAAGCTACAAGAAACACTTCACTGAAAAAAAGACGTATGATAAGTTGAGTAAGATTTAGCAGGTACAATAAGCAGTGGCAAGTAATTTGGATGACACAGATCATTTTCTGTTGAATGCATTGTTGAATTTATTGTATTCAGAATATATGAAAGAAGTTATTTGTTGTTGAAAAGAAATTATGTTATTAGATATTAGTAGATCTCAACAAGAATGCTGTTGTGAAAAGCCATAATGCAATGCCTGAAAGAAGTAATGATGATAGCATTTTGAAAGGTGTAAACATTTGTTTCTGATAAAACTTTGTATGGTTTATAGCCAGACATGGTTACTGTTTCATTTGGCAAAATAAATTTTCAAACAAATATAGACTGCTCAGAAAAAAAAGGAACAACTACATATTTTTGTATGGTTTTGTCATAACTAAATTTATGTATGAAAAAGATATCCATTCATTTACAAGTGTATTTTTTAAGCTTGCGAGTGAAGTTTGAAGCAACTCAAACAAAAGTCACCTCACTCAAGGATAATACAACTCAAGGTACCCTATTAAGGCTGTTATGTGAAACTATGTATTCCTCATTAATTCTTGAAACAAACACCAACATGGAACTTTTGCTGCTCGTTTTGTCAGTGTGTACCTTCATCTTGTGTACCCAAGCAGTCAGTTCCCATCTGACAGAAGATGAGGTGGTCAGGGTGGTCCAGATGCTGGAGGATGGTCAGACCCAAAGAAAGGTGGCACAGCACTTCGTGTGTTACCAGGTGTCATCAATCGACTTTGGTGATGCTATCAGGAGACGAACTCTTATGGCAGGAGAAAAGGTTAAGGCCATCATCACTGCACAACAGCCAGAGAGGACTGCTACGTCGTGACTACCGCTCTGTGGAACAGGTTAGGTACAGCTTGGTCACTACGAAATCACCTTCAGCATTCCACTGGAACCAGTGTTTCAACCCAAACAGTTCACAGTTGTCTGCACGAAGGACACCCTAGGGCCAGATGGCCTGCAAGAGATGTTATTCTGATAGCTGCAGCACCATGCAGCTAGGTTGGAGTTTGCTCATCAGCACCTGGACTTAGAACTTCATCAATGGGCCACTGTATTGTGGACAGACGAGAGCAGGTTCACTGTGTCTCATGATGATGGACGGTCAAGAGTGTGAAGATGCCAAGGAAAGAGAATTTCTGCCTGTAACATTGTGCAAATTGACGCTTAAGGAGAAGGTTCTGTAATAGTCTGGGCAGGCATATGCTTGAATGGCTGCATGGACATACTCATATGTATGAGTGGTGCTCTGAACGCACGACGATATAGAGAAGAAATTCTGGAACCCATTGTGAGGCCTTTTGCCAGTGCTGTCGGTGATGTGTTCATTCTCATGCAGGTTAACGCACGAGCCAACGTTGCCAGACTGTGTATGGACTTCCTTGACAAAGAAGGAATAGAAACATTTGAGTGGCTCGCCAAATTTTCAGATTTAAATCCGATTGAACATTGTTGGGATATGTTGTCGAAGCAAGTTAGTGAACGCCAGCACCCTCCTAAGAATGTATAGGAACTCTGACAAGCCCTGGTAGACAAGTGGGCTGCCATACCCAAAGATAACATTGATAGATTGATTCGAAGTGTGCCAAATCTCTGTCAGGAGTGTGTCACAGCCCGTGGAGGTCACACTAGATGTTGAATGTTTCAAACATCTCTTGAATAAATGCATGTAAATTGTTTAAAGTATTGTTTCATGTGGGATATCAGTTTTGGTGATATTGGTCATTTTTAACACTTTTATTTCTCCATATTTTACCATTCATCACACATTAAAAAATGGATACAGTTGGAACTGAAATGAGGCAAACTACCTAAAAAACTAAAATTATTATAACATTTGGAACACTGAGATAAATTATATAAGAAAACATACTTGTTCCTTTAGTTTTTTTTAGCACTTTATTAATATATATCAAACACTCAGTAACTGACTGAATACACATGCTGTAAGTGTAACTTATCAGTAATAGTAATAAGTTATATCCTAATTTGACAGGAGTACTTAATTTTATTAATTTTTGAGGAATTGACTGAGCAATATTTAGAGAATGGAAACAAGATGCTGTGTAGAAAACCTAAAGAAATTGTAATGCAATTTAGAAATGATAAATCTTTTCCAGAATACAGACATGCCACTGATATCCCCTAATTTATTGTTTCTAAATTGCATTACACTTTCTTTACAGATTTCATAGGAAATACAAGCTCACTAAAAATACAACAACAATGACAATAACAGAAAAAAATTGTAAAAAACCTTCATTTTGAAAAGCAACTTATTTTGTGAAAATAGACCATGTACCCTGTTTTTTTTAAATATATCTTAAATTTATTTTGTTTGTCTTTAGAGAGTACATTAGTGTTTCAGCAATTTTAATAGTTGTGTAGGATTGTTATTATTACTGAAATATACAAAGTAACATATATGATTTTGTGTTTTTTTTTAATTAGGAGCCTATATTTTTAAAATGAGAACCAATGTATATTTACATTCTTGTCCAAAAACAATATATATAGTTAATATATAAACAATTGCTTTTACAAATGTGAGATAGTTGCTGTGAGAACTTTTCTCATGGGATATTCATAAAAAAATTGCATTTAATTTAAAGATGGAATGAGTTTCAAAAATGGCAAAGGTTAAAGAGTGGCATGGTGAAACAATGGTTTGAAAAGTTGATAATTCTATTAAAAATAAATTTATGGTGAAATTGTTGGAATTCAAAGTAGAAGTTGCATTTGTTGGATATAAACCACAAGTGATGAAGGCAAATCTGGGAGAAATCATTAAAATGGTTGATTTATCACATAAAATATGCATAATATAAAATAAATTTATAACTATTTATCATGGGACTGCTATATAGTTTTTGACTAATGAAACTACTAAAAAACACAAAGAACAGTCAAATGACTAACCAGATTTGGTTGATTTACTTTAATATTTAAGAGCATTGTACTTGTCAAATGTGTGAAAAAAAGTACAAAAGAGCATTGGACTTGTATCATTTCAGATTTTTGTTCCTTTGTTTTTCCCATATTAGCATTTTCCTATTTTTAAAATTATTTGATATTTGGTTTGTTGTTCATTTTAAACAAGATTTATGTGTGTGCATATGTGTATATATGCATATATTTTTTCTTTCCGTAGACGGTTAAAGTAGAACGTCTCCCAATTCAAGAGTATTTGAGGAAACTGCTGTATAAAGACCTCTCCAAGAATAACACTGAAAAGGTAACATTTATAACAAACAACTGCAGCTAGTATAATAAAATATGGAAATGCAAAGAAATGTTTTAAATTCCTGTAAAGGTAGGGAAAGTATGTGACTTTACATTTCAGTCAAATGACTTTTATCAGTAAAAGTCTTTTAGCCATTTGCCAAATATATATATTTTTTCTCCTAAAGTGATTTTTTGGTATTTCTTTTGTTTTACAGTATATTAAAAATTAACAAGTATTGCAGGTCTGGTAATTCAACCTTGTCAAATGTTTATGATATTCAAACTAATAGGAAAATGTAATAAGATGGTAATATACATATAAATGTATAAATTTTTCCTTGCTCTCTTTTATCTTTGCTATCCCATATAACATACTTAAATGTATATACTCTCTTGGAAATGATCTTGGAAATAGTGTATGAAATGTAAATATTATGGAATAGCATCATTTTTACACTATAAAAATAAACTTTGCCAGAGGGCAATTATGTGTTGATAGTTTACAATGTCATTCATTGCCATCTAACCGATCAAATAATGCCACATCAATATAATGTTGATAAAAGTATAGGCAGTTCTACTGTTTCTAACAGTAGTGGATTAATGTACTCAGGGTCCCTGAGAAAGAAGTATTTCTGTTTTAAAAAATACATGAAGACTAAATCAAAGTTCTTATTTCAGTAGGAGCTGCATGGAAATTTGGAAGATAGCACATGAAATTGATACTATTGGTAATTAAATCGATTGAGTTAGGAAGCTCTAGTTCTTTAAACTAATGCTAACTAACTCGGGACAAGATAATTCAGTAGAGACCTTGCATCAAGCCTAGCTGTAAGTACAGATGTGAATCTTACTTCCAGATCATCAACGTTCACGTTAACCCTTTCATGACAGGTCACTGATCAAAGGCCACATCATTTCGTTTTGACTTGCATTTAAAATAGTAGTTCAATAAAATTGACATAAATTTGATATCAAATTGTAGATTATAATTTAATATTTTTTACTGTATATGAGCTAATTTCTTAATTTAAAAGTAAATATTAAAAGAACACACTTAAATATTGATTTTTGAGAGTCTCTTGGTGTGTTGAATGCAGCCACTGGTTCAAATTAGATACTTTTGGCATCAGTATACCAAGTCTATAGTTTTAGATGAACTATAAACTGAAATTATCAATATTGACAAGCTAGAATACAAAATAAGAACCTCATATCTTTATTTTGTTGAGATTTGGCTTATATACTGAATCAAACATAGTCACTCTGTTCACCTCTTTCCATTTTTGGAAATGGCCGTTTATATACACTTACTTCAATATATGACATGTGAATAACCAATCAACAGCTTAAAATGCTTTCTAGTGATTTTCTAAGCCATTTTAATCTGTTCAAAGCTTACAACATTCTTTCAAACCAAGTTTTCAAGGAAGTAGGGTGTGTCTTTAATCTGCTATAAGTTTCATGTTTTTTTATACCTAAATACATCTTACTTACTAAGCTTAATAAATTATAGTTTAATTCTGTGGTATTGATATAATAATTTATGATTTTGTGGTTATTCAATTGTATGTATAAAACCTAAAAAGAATATTTTGGTTTGTATCTTCCATGTGCAAAATTTTAGAAGGCTTAGCAATATGTCTAGCAGCGACCGAGTTCAAAGGCCGAAATTGGAAGAGATAATTGTTTGCTTTACTTCTTTTTCTTTTTTTTTTACAGTGCAAGCTATGTAATGTTAGCCAGGCATGACTGAAAGGTCAATATAATAATGTATAAATATAAATATATAATAATACTTAAGCTACATAGACTAAACATTTGAATTTTTGTGTTATAACTTGTAGTCATAATAGAATGAAAACTAGCATAATTTATATCCTAATATTTTATGATTGTTATGGGTTCAGTCAAATTAATAGATCCCACATAGTTAGGGCAGCGAAAATTATAGAATGTGATGTCTTACTGGAAACAAACGTTTATAATGTACTTAAAAGATTCTAGAGATTACACAAATAATATTTTAGATTTTTAGGACAAAGAATAATTTTTTAATCATGACAGGAAAATTACTTCACACTTAGACTGGTAATGAAATAGACTCAATATTTTCACAAGCAAATCTTTATTAAAAATACTTCATTAAGAAATCAAATTTTTTTATGTACAAAAACTTGTAATCTTTACCAAAAGTCCACCAGATTTTTGAAGATACATATACTGCATCAAAAGTTATAAATAGTTAACTTGTACAAATGTGTATATGAACTCATGTATGTTATACTGAGACCATTGCAAAAGGGTTAACAAGCAGTGATCTTGGTGAACGTGTAGCTGTTCAAAAACCAGCTTTAAACCAAAAGCTTAAAATGAGCATTAAACTCATGATGAACAAAATTGAAGGAAGATAATCTTTACAGATAGGTTAATATCTGTTTGATGATAGCCATAGTTAGTTTTATTTGATGGATAGGAAGAGAATAGTATCATAGTCAATGTACAGAATTTATTTTTATGTATGCTGGAGGATAATACTTGTGTTGGTTACATCTCAGTCAGCAATGTTGAGATTTATTCAGATTGATAACACCCTTAACTACTGACAGGTTCATGCTGGTTTTTATCCATTTCAGCCAGTGGTTTTGGAAACTTATACAAAGTTAATAACACTGTGACTGATGACCAGGTACACGTAGATTTCTTTCAGTAAATAAACTTGTTGGGCAGGGATTCGTCTTCCATCAAGATATTGATTGATTCTAAGAATACAGCAAATATTGTAAATAATATAATTGGACCAGTCACTACTGTGACTTAGAATTCACTGAAGCTGTATGAACTTCTATAAAAACTGATGAAATCAAACAGCAACAAAACATTGGCTAAACTGTAGTAGTAGTAGTACAAAGACATTATGAATAATGTTTCACAGTTGTGTAAAAACAATGTATTACTTTTTTTAAAATAAATAGAAAAAGAGCATTGTCATTTTTCCAAGTTTCCCTTCATATATTTTCTGTAATGTTATATTGTACTAATGATAAATTGATTTAGTTACAGTTATTAATTTTTTTTGTGACTTGTGTATAAGTGCTACATAATTATTTCCAACAGTATATATTTCTTATGTTTTCAAATTAGAAATTTTGTTTAAATTTAGTATTTGTATATATGAAATAAATGGTAGTGTAGAATTTTGTCAGTTTATAAATTAAACATACAATAAAACATTTTCTTTGTTATATAGGAATTAAGCAATTTTTAACAGTAATTTCAGAATTACTTTCTGAATTTTTTCTTATCCATGTAAAAATCTTTTGTAAATTAATCAGTTTTATGTTTTTAAAAGCAAGGAAATTTAGACTGAATTCTAAAATGTTATTCTGTTTGGTAGATTTTGCGCCAAATGAGGAAGTTAAACTGGGATGATTCCGATATCAGTGCCTATGCTACTAAGTGTTTAGTGTCCATATGGAATGTTAAGTACTACAATGTTCGATGTGTGGCTAACCTACTTGCTGGTCTTGTTGCATATCAAGTATGTATGGTTGGATTAAAAACTACTTTTGTAATAAGTGAAAATTAAACCAAGAGTATTCATGTACACCTTAAATTAAACTATGCAGATTGGTAATTACTATTATTAGTGATAAAATTAAATTCTAACAAACTGACAAATTGGTAGTTAATGTTTGAGTTTTGCTAGTGAAACTTGGAAAACACTACAAAAAATTAATAATACGTACTTGTAAAGAATCTCACTGTTGATTATTAAACATTCCTGACACACATGTTTACTTCATTTATGCTGCAAGATTCTGAGTCCAGAAGCTACTATAATTGTGATTAAGAAATGTATCCATGTCCATATGGTTAAGGCACTTGTCTTGCAATCTGAGGGTCTGAGGTTTGAATCCCTGTCCCTGTGGTGGCATTATAACATGATGGTCAATCTCACCATTTATAAGTAAAAGACTAGTCGAAGAGTTGGTGGTGGGTGGTGATGACAATCTGTCATTCCTTTAGTCTTTCACTGCTAAATTAGGGACAGCTAGTGCAGATAGCCCTTATGTAGCTTTCCCAAAATTCAAAACAAACCAAACAAGATTATTTTACTTGCTTGTGAAATGGTAGTTTTGTGATTCCAATTTGAGTTACATGTACTTACGTTAAGTATCAGGAATGATTGATAGTGATTGATTGCTTTCTTAGGCCAGCTGGACTTGCACCAGCTGGTATATGAAATATAGTTTTACCAGCAGTGCAATTAGAAGTACTGTGTGCAAGTTGTTGCTCATTGGAGGTAATAATAAGATATAAAACAAGTAAACTGCACATGCTTTTTTTTCTCACACACCTCTCAAATTGCCATGATTAACAAAATGTTTGGTTTCTGGCTTCTAATGTTTCATCACTTCACCATTTTTCTGTGTACATAATAAAATATTGTTAATAATGAAGCAGCCAAGAATTACATAAAGCCCTCCATTGGCTCAGTGGTGTGAAGGGTTGTAACACTGGGCACAGCACAGAAAGCCCATTGCACTTAACAATAAACAAACTCCAGTGAATCTTTCATCAAAGGTTTTAACTTGTTCAGAGTTTTAGCTTCATGTTTTCATTAGAAACATAAATTTTGTAATGAATGGTATCACCATAACTGATGTTTCATTTTTTCATGATTGCAGTCAGTAGTTAAAAACATTTAGTTCAGTATAGAGTAGCTGTCAACAGTGGGTACTATTTAGCAGTTTGTCAAAATTGAGTATCTTTTGAGTTTCATGAGTTAGTTTTATTACATGTAATAAAAACTATTTTAATCTTTTGTGTAAGAGTGGGGTCAATTTCATTAACCTTGCAACGACCAGATAACCATGAAACTATACATAATGTAATAATGAATGAACTAAGTTCATCTTCACAAAATTTGGAAGATTTTAGTAAACATTGCATGTTTGTTGTATGCAGAAAATCATATGTTTTACCAGAGGTTTGTTTGAATTTACAAAGTCTTGCAATTTTCCCCTTGGTGTGGATTCCTATACATGGTGAGAGGACCTCCCAGGGAAGGTTCTGTTCTTTCAGGTCACCTCCTCTGGGATCTAAACACCCACCCACATGTTTGCCGTGCATGGTGACCCGTGAAGGGGAGGAGAGGATCCTGGTGGTTGAGGAGTCCAACCCAAACACACCACTTTGGCCTTGAATTCCTTTAGACGAGCAGCCTTTGGGTGGACCCCTTGGGTCAATCGACTGGTCCACTTGGGCTAAAGTCAACCAAGTACTGGTGTTAGAAGTTCTCAACGGGTGTTGTAGACATTGTGCTCGATGCTGGTGTTTGGGTATAGTGCTCGTGAAACCCTGGCATTGCTGCAGTGTCCTTGCTTGACATTGTAGTGAGTCCCCTCATAGGGCTCCATGGTGGGTGGGGTCAGTGGGCACTGAAATTTTCTTTTTTTTTTCTTATGGATCCTCCTAATAAAAATTTAAATAAAATAATGAAAAAACAGTCAACAGGTAAACTACCATGCCTTGAAGACTGAATAGCAATCTTCAATGTCTGCACTACCAGTTGTATCTCATTTTCTCATCCTACATTCTCTTTCAGAAAATCTTTAGGGCAAATGTCCCCCTTTTTTATTCAGAAGGGACTTGCTGGCTCTCCAAAGTGAGTAAAGAAGCTTCGATCTGAAGACATATTGGTTGAAACATCCACATCCCAACACAGTGAACTCCTCTTGAATTCAGAGGCAGTTGGGGATGTACCTATTGAAATTACCTCTCATGCTACCTTGAATTCAACACGAGGAGTTATTGTTGAGAGGGATTTGAAGAACGTCCCAGAGTCAGAGATGCTCGCTTGTCTCTCCACTCGAGTTTCTGCAGTGAGGCGCATCTCCACGCGCAAAGATGGAGTTACACTGCTGACAGATATCCTCGTTTTGACATTTACATCACCACGTGTATTGCCATCATCAAGGCAGGTTCTCTAACTTGCAGGGTACAGCCATACATTCCAAACCCTCTTTGATGTATCCAATGTCAGAGGTTCGGCCACTCAAAGATGTCATGTCATGGTTCCCTGACATGTGCTCATTGTGGTGACAAAGGACCACGATGCCTATGAGTGTGAAAAGGACCCACATTGTGTAAACTGCAATGGTTCTCACCCTTCCTACTTTCATTTTTCTCCTAAATGGTTGGAGGAAAAAGAGGTGCAGCGTTTGAAAACGACACATAACATAAGTTATCCTGAGGCTTGGAAATTGCTGTCCGCCACTTCATCTTGGACATATGCTGCTGCACTTCATTCCACAACTACAGTGAGAGTACAGACAGATCTCTCTGTGTCTCCAAGAGAATCGTTCTCAAAACAAATGAAAAGCTTTTTGACCTCCATGGTTAAAAAGGTTGATGAATTGACTTCTACACTCATCTCTGTTCCTCCCATACATTCCAACAAACCCCAAGATCCACATCCTTTGGTCCCAAATACAGGCATTTCTTCAGGTACATCTTTTTCTCCCACCCCAAGATGCAAAATAATCATTCGTTCATGTTCTCAGTCACTGGAATCCCCTTCCAACAACAAAGACCTGCCTAATCGACCCAGGACAGGATCCATGGAGGTCGATAGATCTTCTCTGAATAAGGACAGTAAGGAAAAAAGACGTGGTCGTAAACAGAAGGGTTCTCCAACCACTTCACTTACGCGTCATTAAAAATGGCCACCTTAATACAATGGAACTGTCAAGGTTTTTGTTCTAATTTGGATGACATCAAAACACTGATTACTTCCTACCATCCTGTATGTTTTTCCTTACAAGAAACATTTCTAAAATCTGCTGATACAGTCACCGTTTTGCAGTTTTCTCTGTACTGAAATGACAGGCTATGTGTTGGACCAGTACATGGAGGGTTGCACTGTTGGTTGATCAGCATATGCCCACCTTGTCTTTGTCACTCAACACACCCTTGGAGGCCGTAGTCATCCGTGTTTCTTTGGGTCATACCATCACTGTTTGTTCTCTCTACCTGTCACTTGGAGAGACATATGATCAATCAGACATTGATGCTCTCGTTGAACAGTTGCCATCTCCCTTTCTAATCCTGGGGGACTTTAATGGACATCATCCCCTCTGGGGAAGTGTTGTTATTGATAGAAGGGGTCACTCTATAGAGCATATGCTTTCTGATTACAACCTTTCTCTTATCAGTACTGGTTCTTCCACTTACTTTCATGCACTTAGTCAGTCCTTTACTGCTATTGATCTCTTGGTTTGCTCCCCTTCATTATTCACCCCTTTTTCATGAAGGGTTGACAGTAATCCACCAGGCAGTGATCATTTTCCTATAATTTTGAGAGAGACTGGCTGTGGTCGAAGCCACTCTACCCATGTGCCCTGGTAGAAGCTGGATCAAGCAGACTGGTCCACTTTCACTGCTCTCACAGAACTTGATCCTGAGATTGTTTGTCAGCCATCAATAGACGACTGTGTGGCAGCAGTAACTGACTATATTATACAAGCAGCTTCTCAGTGTATTCCTAAAATCTCGACACATTTACTACTGTATCCTCGTCCGTGGTGTAATCCTGCCTGCCACATGGCACGGAAGGCTCAAAAACGGGCCTGAGATACTTTTCGTAGATATCCCACACTTTCAAACCTCATTGCTTTCCAGCAGGCCTGTGCACATACTGAGTAGGTGAAACGTCAAAGCCAGAAGGATTCTTGGATTAAGTTCACAACTAGCATATCTTCTACCACCAGTTCCAAGGTTTGAAAGGTCAGTGGGCACTACAATTCTTCCCTCCACTCAATCTTACTCTCTAATGGCCAATAAGTAGTTGATGTCCAGAGTATCACTGATACTCCAGGTGAAAGCTTTTGCCAGGTATCTAGCACTACTGTTTGTTCCTTCACCTTCTTGGCCATCATGACTCGGGCAGAGCATTCACTCCTTTCTTTCGAACTATCTCTTTGACTATAATCGTCCCTTTAAACTGGTAGGACTGAAACTGGCCCTTCATTGTTCTGGCAGTATATCTATTGGACCAGATTATGTACAGTATGACATGCTTCACCATCTATCTCATGCTTCTCTTGATATTCTTTTCATTGCTTTTAACTGGATCTGGCAGGAAAATGTTTTTCCTGATGCTTGGCTCCAGGCTATTATCTTACCTTTCTCTAAGCCTGGGAAAGATCCCAAGATTCCTTCAAACTACCATCCAATTGCTTTGACAAGCTGTCTCTGTAAGACCTTAGAGAGGATAGTTAATGATTGTCTTGTTTGATTCCTCAAGTCATACAACCTCTTCTCGCCCACCCAGATTGGGTTCCGATGACAGCACTCCACCATGGACCACCTAATGAGACTTGAAACATCAATCAGAGAAGCCTTTCTCAAACAACAACATCTTGCATCAATATTCTTTGACATTGAGAAAGCATATGACACAACATGAAGGTATGGCATTTTGCGAGACCTCCATAGAAATGGGTTACGTGGCCATTTACTTATTTTTATTTAAAATTTTTAACAGACAGGAGATTCCAAGTTCGGGCGGGTTCAACACTTTCCTATTCTTGTCTACAGGAACTTGGGGTCCCTCAGGGCTGTATTTTGAGTGTAACACTTTTCAGTGTAAAGATTAATGCCATCACTGAACAACTCCCTCTCACTGTTGCAAACGGGATCTATGTCAACAACTTTCACATCTCGTGTCAGTCATCGAACATGAGATATATTGAACAGCAATTACAAGCTGCCCTCAATCGTGTACTGAAGTGGACCAGGGCAAACGGCTTTAATTTCTCTTTCTCTAAAACCATTTGCATGCACTTTTGCTGCCAACGGGGTATTAACTTTGATCCTGAACTCGTATCGGTGAAGTTTTGCTGCCTGTGGTCCCTAAGACCAAGTTCTTAGGGCTTATCTTTGACTGGAAGCTGACCTTTATACCACACTTAAAGCAGCTACAGGTCAAATGCACAAGAGCACTGAAAATCCATGTTCTCTCTACCACCAGTTGGGTAGCGGATCAATGTTCCATGTTAAAGATATATCTTATTCTTATTTGATCAAAACTTGACTATGTATCACTGGTCTATGGCTCTGTCAGACCCTTGGCCTTAAAGATGCTAGTTCCCATTCATCATCAAGGACTTTGACTCTGCACCAGTGCTTTTTGCACCTCCTCAGTTCAGAGCTTATACACCTTTGTGCAAATTAATTGAAACAAATGGTCATTGTACAATATTTTCAGTATTGCGGCCAGTGTAGGCTTGCTGGACCTGCTGATTTCCTTTAATAGTCATTTTTTCACACAGGCGGCATCAATATCTGTGTTTTGCAGTACGGTTGATCTATTTTTGGGATATATGACGAAATTTTGAGGAATATTACATCATTCAAAATTGCCTTAGAAGGGCAAGGAGACCAGTCAAAAAACAACTTCTTACAAACTAAATGAAGAAAATATGGTATCGATGGTGTCTGAAATACAAGAACTGGACGCAAGAACAATAGAGGAAGGTGTTATTCAGTGACAAGACTCATTTCTTTGTACAGGATCAAACAAGTCTGCATGTTTGTAGATCTCCAGGTGAGAAACTTTGAAAATTTCACATCAGTTAGTTCATAAAACATCCCTTGAAGATGTTTTGGGGCTTTTTCAGCAACTATGGTGTCGGAGGCTTACATATCCTAGAACGTATGATGCAAGGACCACAGTACATCGAAGTTTGCAGAGAAGAGCCATTCTAGGATTGAAAACGAGACAAGATTTCTAGATGGATTTGGAATTTTTCAGCAAGATCTGGCTGTGTGCCACACATAGAAACTTGTGAAGAATTTTATGACTACAATGCGAATAAAGGTGCTGAACTTGCCTGGAAACTCTCCGGACATAAATCTTATTGAAAATCTTTGGGCGATTTGTAAAGAAAGACTTTGGGGAAAAGACTGTACTACGAAAGATAAGCTAATTCAGGCCATAATTGAGATGTGGTACTGTGATCCAAAAATTAGTAATGATTGCAGTGAACTTCTGCACTCGATGCCAAAGCAAATTAATGATCTGAAAAATAAAGGCAGTCATATCATGTATTAATTTGTGAGTAATTTTTGGATTATCAGAAATAAAACACAAAAAAATGAAAAAATCATATTTTTCCATCTTGTTTCAATTGATTTGCACAAGGGTGTAAGTAGAATCTCATGAACCTTCTCTGCATCTTCGCCGTTTGCAACTGTCTTTACAATGTTCTTCGAAACTTTGTTCTTAACAAAAGCATCCCACCTGGGGATGTGTTTTCCTTCCTTGGTGGGCCATACTTTTTCATAAGAGACAATCTGCCATTGCTCCTTTTGGCCTTCACGTCCAGGCGCAATTGGATGAAATGGGTCTGTCCTTGGATGACATTGCAGAATCCACTGGTCTGCTCATCCCACCATGGCTTATTACAGTCCCCAAATGTGACCTTTCTTTAAGTCATATGAGAAAAGCAGATACTCGCGATTGGAAGTACTGTCTTTTATTTACTGAACATCTTTCGAACAATCTTTCCATTCCAATTTATACGGATGGTTTCAAATCAGGTGACTCTGTGAGCTCTGCCATGGTTTGTTGCAGTTTGGTGGTTGCGCGCAGAATCCCCTCTACAGCTTCTGTGTTCACTGCTGAACTGTACGCCATTTTTCTTGCACTGGATAATATTGAAGCTAAGCAGTACTCCAACTGCACATTTATACTGACTCCCTAAGTTTTCTACTGGCCCCGGAATCACTTCAGGTTGGCTCACACCCTGTTCTCGCTGATATTCAAAACCGACTGGCCCATTTCTCATTAACATCTACTTCTATCCAGTTTTTCTGAATACCAGGCCATGTTGGTATTTGTGGGAATGAGCTCACTGACACTGCAGCTAAATCTATCTGCTCTGGCACTATCATCACTGTGCATATTCCATACATGGACTATGGTCCAGCATTCAAGGCTCAGCTCCCTGCCAGCTGGCAGTTAACTTGGAGTGAGCAGCGTGACAAGATTTTTCAAATAAAACCTTATATTGGACTTTGGCTGTCTAGCTTCCATAAGGTTTGGAAGAAGGAAGTTGTTCTAACTAGACTACGTATTGGTCACAGTTTTTTAACTCATCGTTTTCTTTTATCTGGAACTGATGCACCAGTGTGTAGTTTGTGTAACACTCAGATCACTATGAGGCACATTTTACTTTCTTGCCATCATTATGACTCTCAAGGAAGGCACTATTTTAAACATGTTCTGTCCCAAGGTTTGTCCATAACATTAGACAGCGTTATTGGTGACAGTGACACTGTCCACCCTGATAAAATTTTTAGTTTTTTAATGGCCATTAAACTTTGTTATGTCTTTAAGTGTTTGATATTTATTCATTACACCTTTTTAATTGTGGTTCCCTTTTCACAGTTTCATTCTCTCTAGTTCAATTTGACATTG
Organism: Tachypleus tridentatus; assembly: GCF_004210375.1. Classification (NCBI taxonomy): domain Eukaryota; kingdom Metazoa; phylum Arthropoda; class Merostomata; order Xiphosura; family Limulidae; genus Tachypleus; species Tachypleus tridentatus. The sequence goes on along the minus strand of NC_134837.1, from coordinate 73,528,504 downwards.
AAAAATTGCCAGAACATTAAATAACTCGACACCAGGATTGGAAAGGCCAACTTCAGGTGACTAACACTGCTGTTTGAACTATCCGTTTGAACTACCCGTCAGTCGTCCTGACGAGTTATTTTGTTGCATGTCTCTGAACACTTTTATTACTTTACTTTTTGATACTGGCCATAAGGACACATAATCGATCAATTTTGCAATTTTATGTTTCATTTGCATAATTTCTAAAACATCCTAAATGAATATTGAATTTTTAAAGTAAAACTTTGTCTCTTTTCTACCCTAACACTTAACTTGTATGAAACCATCCATAAGGAAAGTCAAAGTATGAAAACATATGAATGAGTGCAGATTGTAGGAATTACAATTATTTTGCCAAGGGAGCCCGAGGTTCTTAATTGCACATTTACTTTCATTTAATGTTATTGTTTTATTGCTCTATATACCATATTTAACTGGTTTAGTAGAGCATTAAACCAAACTGTCAAATTACATCAACAGTTTTTCATGCAGTAGCAACCTTGGTTAATTTTCTAATTTTTACATTTTAGTCATTTTTGTGAAAAAAATGTATTGAAATAAATAATCATATACATAAAAATCAAGTCATTTAACATGTAATTTAGCCTTGTGGCATTATCTATTTGGATGCTTGCTTTAGTAAGCTGATTTTCTTTTTGTGTTGGTCACCAAAAAAATAATTCAAAAAGTGCATTTTAGGTGCCCAAAACACGCACACACAAAACACCCGACAGAAACTGTAAATAGATTATCAAAGTTGTTATAATTTATCTGGTGTTCTACATTAGTTAAAAAATCTTGTTACTGCTCAGAGCAATGCCTTTAGTCTAAGCACATGTAGCTCTCATTATGAGATATCAGCTGTTACCAAAGAAAAGACAATAATTTGTTTTATGTAAGTTAAAATTTACTTTTTTCTATTGATTATGAGCATGTCCAATAACATTGTAAATGAGAACTACATATATATTTCATAAAAGATAGAGGATATAGAAGTCGAGTGTTCCTACAGAATGTGGATCAGAGCTACAAATTGAGAATTTATTCTTATAATATTTTGAATTTGTGAAATTAAGTAATTAATAGTTATTCTTAATTGTGTATTTTAAACTACATTTTGATGTCAAGTTTATTAACATCCATTACTAATAAAATTGTTAAATTAAGTTTTGAATATAACTCTAAAAGGTTCACATGTGCACTTTGATTCTCGTGTGTTTATAGAATTAAAAGAACACACAACAGAGAAGAATTAAACAAACAAATATAATTCATATTTATTAGCATTTAACATCTAAAATAATTATGTCATTGTTACACTTAGTTTTAGAGAATAATGATTTTGTTGTTAGTAGCAGTCTTAAATTTGTCAGTGGGGAAAAAAAGTAAATAGTAACTATTTGCTGGTACAGTTAAAGTTAATTTGATGTTTGATTATACTTTATTTACAATATACAGCTTTACTAAATTAAAATGTTATGAAAGGTGGATGATTCTAGTAAGATAATTTGTTTTCCTGCCTGTAATAGTAACATTTTGTTTTTAAAGGAAAATGTTGGACCTCAGGTAGTTGATGGTGTGCTTGAAGATATTAGATTAGGAATGGAGGTAAATTCAGATTTATTTTTATGTACTGTTTAAATTAAGTGGACTAAAAATGAGATTAACCCCTTGGGTACCAGAAGTGTGGCACTCAGACTTTTAACAATTACAGTCCTATCTGCAAAGATTTGATAAATGTACTTCAAGTATATCTACTAATATTTTGACTTAACAATTTTATATATATGTGCATTTGTTAAAGTTAAGTAATTTAAATAAAAAGGATTCTAAGCTCCTCTTGCCACATTGTATACTTGTGGTATAATTTGTGTTTATGTAACATAATGAGAAGGGGAATTATGTTATTTAACTATTCTTTACAGTTGTCTTTCAGTGAGTTTTGTTTCTACACTTAAAACATCTGGAACAAAAAATCTATTCAGCAAACTTATTGTACAATAATTTGGATAATTCTTAGCAAACGATACAAATACCTGGCATTTTGCAACATCTTCACAAATCACAGGTAAAACTAAAATTTACTGTTATTCAAACAGTAATTTAGAAGTAAATTATATTTTATAGTTTTTAGTTTTATAAGGCAGTATTTAAAAACAAAATCCTCAATTTCCCATATTATAAGAATTGTGACATTTTCTCTCCAGGCACCCCCTTTCTCTAATTTATTAATCACTTCTCCAAGAAGCACAAAATTTAATGTAAATTACAAATTATAATATTGTCATTGCTAAGGTTGAGGCAAAGTAAAACTTTTATAGTCTTCAATCTTGTATGTTTATGAAGTCGTTCATTAGAAAATCAAACTTATTACACTCGCTCATTGCATTCTTTCTTTCAGAAATTGCCAGTAGTTCTCTTTGATGTTTAATATTGTTTTATTTATAAAAATAGAAAGCCAAAGCTTTAATCCATCAAATGATGTATTATATTGGGTTGTTTTCTGTGTAGGGATTTGTGTATTTTGCTTCTAGTTCAAACTTTATTTCCATAAAAAGCACATTGACAACTTAGCTGAATTTTAACAGCTCTTGTGGCATAGTTAGAAAGACATAAAATTATAGTTATAGGACATTGTCTGCTTTTAAAATATTTTTATTTTGTGATTTTAGTGAATTGTTTAATTAAATAAAAAAATTATATAATGCAGTAGTACAATTAGTATAAAAAAGTAGTATAGTTTTATCAACAACTGATAACAAGACCCGTATAAATTTATTGTTTCTCATGCATATTTTTCATTTATTATTATAAAGGTAAGTAAAAAAGGGAAACCATTTGGATTATATAAAGTTAGATAAATGAAAGAAAATTTCATGAGGTCAGTGTGTGAGCACCTACCTCATGGGTAGTCAGTGTGTTACTGTAATTCAATGAGATAATGTGAACTATGTATTTGCCAAACGATTTAAAACTTGTGGGATTGTTAGTTAAATATTGTTTAAATGGCAATAAGACAATAAAATTTGAGTAGAAAGAGATGTATAATGTTATGAGATTAATGCTATTTAGGACAAGCAAATGTAGTTTTGTGTTACAATATGAAGTAATTTTTGAAAGCAAAAAAAAGGAGCAGCTTAGATTTACTTTAAATTTGTTTTGGTTGTTATGAGATTAGTGAAATTGACCAGCCTCATATAAAGATAATGTAGAGAAAATAACAAATATATAGTTTTACTTAAAAAAAAAGTTTTCTGATTTTAAAGGTCATGCAAATGAAATTTGAGAATTTTCAGATGAATCAAACTATTTTTAATCCTAAGATGAAAATCACTTTTCACTTCTAGGATTCAACACTTTAGCTCCATATGTTAATGGAGAAATTTCTAGGGAAAATTAAAAATTTTCATTAAAAATTGTGGTTTTGTATATAATAGAACTTAATGCTTGCAAAGATACATAAAATGTATTTGAAGTTAATGGAATTGTAAATGTCAGTTTGGGGTCACAAACTCAGCTGATACAATAGGAACCACAGCAAAAGTGTTAATTACCTATTATTTAGTTTAGAAGAGTTACATATGTTCTTTGGAATGGATTAATGTTTATGCACTAATTTACAAGGCTTTTACTTTATTTTACTTTAATTAATAAAGTGCATTTATCATTTGATGAACTAAGTTTTTTAGGAGGAAAACCTAATGTTAAGTAGTTTTAAGTGTCCATTTGCTGTACAGTTGTGAATTTTAAATCATTTATAAATATCTGTATTTTATGTAACAGATTAATCATCCAAAGTACAATCAGCGACGAGTGAGTATGGTCAGATATCTAGGAGAACTCTACAACTACAGAATGGTGGAGTCTGCTGTGATATTTCGTACCCTGTATTCATTTATCACTTTTGGAGTCTCTTATGATGGTACAGAGAAAAAGAAAGACATTTACTTTTCTAATTATTAGTTGTTTTTCATGACATCAAATTATTATTTTTCCCTGGTGTACAAAGAAGTGAAATAATTAAAATTTCCATTATTTTACATGACGAAAAAATTACCATATATTCCAGAACAAGATATTTATTTTACTTACTGATTTGTTTCTAGAACTTCTTAATAAGTAACTTACCATGTACACCACTTAACTGTCACTTCGGGAAATGTTGTGGAAACAAAATGTGGAATAAAATAAATATAACCTTGTTCTGTAGATTATATAATTTCTTTGTCCTACAAGATGTCTAAGTTATCCAAGTTAGGAGTTTCTGGAAGGAATTTACATGTAATGTTTCTGTTACTTTGTCTCAACTTTCAAGCAAAAAAGAGCTTAAATGCTGTAGTTTCATTTCCTTGCTACACATAAGCCTATTTTTATGCAAAGTTCATGAGGTGTATATTATAAACACTACTTCATCTGCTTTCTAAAACTATGATGTATGTGTTGTTTAAGCAGTAGTTTATTTACTTACTAAACATTTTCCAGGGGGCATACTTACCTTGAAACTTTTTTGATATTGTAAACCATTTCAAGGCTTTAAAAACCCTTGAATTTTGTCAAAATAGTATCTGGTTCTTGAACGTCCTTGAAAACTCAACAGAGATGTGTGAGCAGAATCTGTTTATGGTCTATTACTATTACATGTTGCTTTGAAGCATAATGGTGCTAAAACTTGTAAACAGTCACTAGGCTGTAATATTTTGAAATAGCCTATTTATTTGAAAAGCATTCTGTACTTTCCATTTTCTGCTTCAACTCTATTCAGATTAATTGGCAATAGTCAGTTGCTATGTCTAAAAGGTGTACTTTCTGCGGTAAATGGCTAGATGAGGAGTGAAATTCTCAGCTGAAGATAGGACAGCAGCAATCCATCAGCAAAGCTTTGCAATTCCAAAAAGCAAAAACTGTAGAGTTATATATAGTGGAAGAATCAACTGTTAAGCAGCCACATGGAATGCAAAATAAAGCATTGACTAAAACATTGAAATCTATGGTCATTAAAGCTAACCTTAAAGTAATATTTTAATATGTTACGCCTAATACGAGGTCTGTTAAAAAAATATGCGGACTGATGTCATAAAACAAAATGTACTTTATTTAGAAGTTACAGGTCTGGGACCCCTTCAAAGTACTCTCCTCCCCAACGCACACACTTATTGCAACGGTGTTTCCACTTGTTGAAACAGTCCTGGTACGCTTCTTTTGTAACGTCCTCCAGCTTCTTTGTTGCATTTGCCTTAATCTCGGGAATCGTCTCAAATCTTCTTCCTTTCAAGGGTCTTTTGAGTTTGGGGAACAAGAAAAAATCGCAAGGTCAGGTGAGTAGGGGGGGTGGGGAAGAACAGTGATTAAGTGTTTGGCCAAAAACTCACGAGTTCTGAAGCACATATTTCGCAGCAACACAGGGCATCTTCAATTTTTCGGTCAAAATCTTGTAACAAGATCCAACTGATATCCCACACTCTTCAGCAAGCTCCCTGACAGTCAGACGTCGATTTGCCCGCACCAGGGTGTTGATTTTGTCGACGTATGGGTCGTCAGTTGACGTGGAAGGACGTCCAGGACGCTCATCATCTTCAATGGACTGTCGACCATTCTTAAAACGTTCATGTCACTTGAAACATGCCGTACGCTTCATAGCAACATCACCGTAAGCCGTGTTAAGCATAGCAAAAGTTTCAGTCGCAGATTTTCCAAGTTTAACACAAAATTTCACAGCAAGTCGTTGCTCCTTAAGATCATTCATTCTGAAATCCGCCAAACGAAAAAATCGAACTTCACTCAAAACTGCGTAGCTAATACACAAATGAAGATATCAGCAATCGGATAATGGCGTCGTAATCAGCTGATCTGTGTGAAACTAGCGATACCAAGCGGATTCCCCTGGAACCAACTGGAGCCACGCAATTCAAACAGTCTGTGTATTTTTTTAACAGCCCTTGTACAAATACCGTTTCCTCAGCATTAAAAAATAATAATAAATAATTTATTAAAAATTTTAAGATTTGTCTTTTTCTTTTATCTCAGATGTTTTTGGAAAAACTTGATTTTTATATTTAAAAAATTGCATTATTTAAAGTGTGTATCAAAGTTAGCTATTTTTTGTACTTGTTATAAGCTGTGGTTTAATATTTACTTGTTAAAATTTCTTGTGCACTTATTAAGTAATTCAATCTTGACATTTTTTAAACTGAATAATGTTCTGTAGTACTGATTGTTTCTAAAAGTTAATTCTTGTATTTCTTCATTTGTACTTAATCGTTAATGTTAAAGAATTGAAACTATGACCAAAGTCTCAATACCATAATGGTTTAGTGAAATACTTTTTCTGTTCATTTCTCTGCATTTGTTTTACTGTATTTTTAATCACTGAGTAACAATACTTTGTATGTCTATAATATATTTTGTTAAAGTTTACAAGTGTTCATACTGCTGAGTAATGAAATTCAGTAATTTACTTTTTAATACTATAATTGTGTTATTTAAACACCTACAAAGTCAACACTATAGGTTTTATTTTTGATTGTATTCTACTCCTTGTTTAGCCTGGGATAACTTGGGATCGAAACACAGTATCAAACGTGTTCATCTTTTTAGCTTTGGGGAATTTATAATGTACCGGTCAGTTTTACTATTTTGTTGATGGATGCAGTAAGCTAGTTGCTTTTCTGGTGAGTAGTTTAAAATTAGGGGGTGACAGCAGATAGAGTTAGTAGCTTTTCATAAACAAACATACACTTTTTTCACATAATTGTAATTTTATTTCTACATTTTTAACATGCTTTGTATTTTGGTGAATAATTTTATTCTTTCATTATGCTCAAATTGTACAGAACTATAATGCTGAAATTGAATTTAGTACTTATAGTATATTTAATGACTACAAGTTGGAATACGATGTAATCACATGCATTACACCTGGATATAGTCACTGCTGCCATCTTCTAGGGCTACATAGAAGTTGTGCAGTATTAGTGAGCATGTATTAATAAGAACACTTGCAGTGATTTTATTTGCCTCTAACATTTTGTAATATTCAAAGTCGTAATTACAGTGTTGAAAGAAAAATTTCTGATTTGAAATCTTTACAGATACCTATTCTGAGCTGGACTCTCCAGATAACCTTTTCAGAATTCGCCTTGTCTGTATTCTCTTAGAGACTTGTGGACAGTATTTTAATAGTGGCTCAAGTAAAAAAAAGTTGGATTGTTTCCTTGTCTTCTTTCAGGTATTATTCATGTTTATTAACAATTTCTTCTTTTACCATTACATATTTAAGATATGATATATTTGTAAGCACTTTATGTTATGTCACAGTTAAAAGCTATTGTCATACTACTAATATTTTTAAGTGTGAGCCTTGTAACAAATAAATGTACCATTATTTATTTCCTAGACCATCCATTTTATTAAAAAAATTATACAAACAAATTTTGCACATCATACTAGTGAATTTAGTATTGCTGGATCAAAACAATTTTTAATTTCAATTACTAAAAAACTACAGGTGAAAATAAACTGTGAACATTTGTTATGGAATAATTTCTTACTACATTGTTTAATATAATCTAGTAAGAGTTTTTTTATATAATAGTAGTGGTACAAAAAAAGGATACTGTTGCTGTAAGTTTATTCAATAGGTACATTTAATTTGATAATTTCTTTCCAGTACAAATATTTTTGTCCCCCAATAGTACAGCAGTAAGTCTACAGATTTACAACACTAAAATCGGGGGTTTGATTCCCCTCGGTGGACTCAGGAGATAGCCTGATGTGGCTTTCTATAGGAAAACACACACACGTACACAAATATTTTTGAAATAGTTTTTTTTTTCTTTTCTTACTTTTTAACTTTTAACCAACAACTTTTTGGTTATATTATATAATGTACCTAACTTATTGTGATTTGGATAACATGTATAATTTTGTTCAGAATAGGTTTATTGTACATTTTACTCACTTTCGTAAAATAAATATCTATCATAGAATATTGTGAAATGAATACATGTGAGTGAAGGTTGAGCATGGCCCAGTGTAATATAATCATTAAATATATGGCCTGAGGAATAATATACTGAATGATCAGTTAGTCACAGTGTCTTAGTGATTAGTTAAAAGGACTCAAAAATCCCATAGATATAAATTATTCTCCTGTGTTTGAGATCTTAGGTGCATTACAAGAAACATCATCAAATCAAACTCTTCTGTCTGATAAAAATAGCCCAAGAGTTGGTGTTGGGGGTTGTTGAATAGCTGTCTTCTCTCATTTCAAAATGACGGACAAATGACCTCTTGTAGCTCTGCACAGAATTTGAAAGACAAACAATCCATACTGATATACATATGAGGAAATACAAAGAAAAATGTTTAAATGTATATATTTGCATTAAAACAAAGGAAGTGTTATGTTTGTACAACAAGCTTCTGAATTTAATAGTTATTCATCCATCTTGCAACAAATAACAGCACATAACACTTAAAAAAGTATTTTAAGTTATAGAAAGGAGCAAACAAAGTTGCTGTTTTGAAAATAACCTTGTAGTCTTCATAATGAATATAAAAGAAAACATAAAAGAGAACAGTTGTTTAATAATCAAAAACAGAATGATCAAAAGCACTACAGACAATCATGAGAAATATGAATAAAACAATATTAATTTCTCAGTTACTGGTTTTCTGTTGTTTTTATCATCAGAATATTCTTAAGAAATTTTAGGATGATTAACTGATATATTTGTGTGAATTGAGTTATTTTTTAAATAATATTCTAGCTAATTAGAATTTCATATTTTAATAACTTTGCATATTATTATTCTGTTAACCCTTTAACTGGGGGAGACAAGTTATCTCTGCTTCTGTATGTTGCATATTTTTCCTGGTGAAGACGAATTAACTTGTCCTGATGTTGTTTGATCATTTCTGGAATTGGGAGGCTGTTTTATCTCGTCTAAGTAATTATTTGTTCTTTTATTAAAGCTATTCTGTGTTGTTTACCAAATGTTTTGGTTATGTACTAGTGATGCAATTTAGCAGTTTTTTTACCACTGAAATAATTGCATCTAACAGAAGTTGTAAGCACATGGCTAGTGATGATTCTTTGTTATCAGATTCTGAAATTGATGCTGGGTCTAAGTTTGACTATTTTCATCTTTTAATGTTTGATGCCACCATTTTAGCAACAAAAGACTGCTGAATTACACCACCAGTACATAGCCATGTAACCAAAACATCTGATAAACAACATTAAATAGCAATAAAAGATGAAGAAACTGCTCAGATGATATGAAACAGCTTCCCAATTGCAGAAGCAGTCAAATGATATCATGATGAGTTAACTCGTTTTCCCCATGGGAAATGTAACACATGGAAGCTGATTAACTATACTAAATATGACAGTATTTGGTTAAAATAATTCCTCATTTAGTGGGAGTTTAATGACTGGGTATATCTGCAGTTAAGGGGTTAAGAAATTAATCTCTGTTGGATATGTGTTAAAAATAAGATATGACTTCAGTAAATTCTTATCTTTATCAGCGTTATTACTGGCACAAAAAGTCCTCTGACATATTTTCTGAGGAACACCCATTTCCTGTGACTCTTGAGTTTTTGGTGAAAGATACAATTCAAGTATTGCGACCAAAGTTTAAACTAGCTGATTCTCAGGAAGAAGCTGTACAAGCTGTTGAAGACCTCCTGAGAGAACTAAAGCCAAAACTTGGTACTGTAACTGAATCTTAATTTTATGCAAATAGCTTAAGGAAAAGATCTAGTGTTGGTATGTTTTATAGTAGTTCCATTGATGAGATTACAAATACAGTTTATGTAGTATAACATTGAAGAGCAGTAAACTGTACAGTTATCACCTGAAATCATTCGACTTTTACAAGATGAGTTTGCTGTAATGTATTTATGCATTGAGGTTTTATTGTGTCTAATCAGTGACAACATACAGATAAAGGGAATTATTATTTGCTCCTTCTGAAAGGTATTTTGAGGTGGTTATGTTTTAATTTTTATAGTAATAATAGTTTTTTTCTCACATCACAAACTTAAACCTACTAATGTGAGTAAAGGACAATCCAAACACCTTATTCACAGTCTTCAGTTTGTGACCATAAAAGATCTAGTCTTGTTTTTTAACTTGTCTAGGGTAAGTGATAAGGAGTAGAATTCTCTAAAATCAATCCAATGTACTTATCAGTGATGTGTTCAGTGATATACTTGGCTTCATGTTATCTTCTCTGCTGAAAATTTAAAAGCTTTACTGTATTTATTCTTGCAGTGTTTATATTAATATACATTTCATACTGTGAGTAAAGAACAATTGAAATGCCGTACGTGTGATTTTAACCCTTGCTTTGAAATAATTTTCAATAAACTTCTCAATTTGCTGGTATTTTGTCTTGTACAATTCTGATCACATGTAATAAGACTACAAGTGATTATCTTCAATATTTCAGCTAATCCAAATAAAGTATGTGCTTGCAGCTATTAGTCAAAAGTCTCAAATAATAACATCTCGTTGTAAAGGAAACTGTTTGGTCAAGAATAGATTATACCATTAAAGCAGGGCTTGACAAATCCTGGGCACTAGGTAGTCATGGTACTCGTATATTTGGTGGTAGTAATTTGTTTTTGTTTTGCTAAAGGTTTGGGCTCAACAACCTATTACTTTTGATCAGTGATTGGCTTGTGTGCTTATCTATATCACATTGTAAACTTTGAAGAAGTAGATGCAAGACAATCAGATTTTTAAAATGAAGTATTTATACTAAATATTTGTTTATAAATATAGTTATTTCCAAATGTTAAGTGATTTTTCATGTTAAGAATAAAAATACCTAATTTCAGAAATCTTAAGTTTTATTTGTATAAAATCTAAAATCTCATAAATAAATTCCAAACTTTTTTTACCCTTTTTTTTTTATCTTAGAATGACTTCATATTGTAATATGAAATCACCTTTATCTATACTAAGTATCTTTATGTCTGTAACAGCATACATCTATTTATACATAAATGCTATTTTTTATTACCCTTTGAATTGGTCTAACTACTAATTCCACCATTATTAGTTGTAAATCATGGGGTAAATGTGCAGTTCACATTACACTATTGAAATAAATTACCCACAAGCTGCTCATGCCTTATGAACTATTTTTATTATATTATTTATCTTAATCTAACTTTAATTAACCTAAATAATTACATTTATATTACTCTTGATGACACTTACGCCTACTTTTTTATACTAATAATAGTAACTCGCAAAGTAATGTTAATTAAATAATATAACCAGTGAACATGCAATAATATCATTCAAAAACCAGGCAATGTTCCATGACTACATTAGTTTTTATGACTTTCTAAGTAAATGACAATAGCTGTTACAAATTAATATGAGGTACTGCTGATATACGAGGGCTGTTAAGAAAATACGTGGACTGTTTGAATTGCATGGCTCCAGTTCGTTCCAGTGGAATTCACTTGGTGTCGCTAGGTTTGCACAGATCAGCTGATTATGACGCCATTTCCTGATTGCAGATATCTTCATTTGTGTATTAGCTACGCGGTTTTAAGTGAAGTACGATTTTTTTGTTTGGCGGATTTCAGAATGAATGATCTGAAGGAGCAACGACTTGCTGTGAAATTTTGTGTTAAACTTGGAAAATCTGCGACTGAAACTTTTGCTATGCTTAACATGGCTTACGGTGATGTTGCTATGAAGCGTACGGCATGTTTCAAGTGACATGAACGTTTTAAGAATGGTGGACAGTCCATTGAAGATGATGAGCGTCCTGGACGTCCTTCCACGTCAACTGACGACCCATACGTCGACAAAGTCAACACCCTGGTGCGGGCAAATCGACGTCTGACTGTCAGGGAGCTTGCTGAAGAGTGTGGGATATCAGTTGGATCTTGTTACAAGATTTTGACCGAAAAATTGAAGATGCACCGTGTTGCTGCGAAATATGTACTTCAGAACTCGTGAGTTTTTGGCCAAACACTCGATCACTATTCTTCCCTACCCCCATGGGACTGACAAATTTCTTTATTGTTACATTAGAAAGAAAAGATACAGTCTTCAATAGAAAGTGATATGAAACAATTTAATGTTAAAGAAGCATCAGAAAGTACAAGGGAATTGGAACTGATGAAATTGTTGTCAGAAGTTTCTCCTTCAAGAAGTCATTTTTGGGCAGCATAAAGAAGGAAATTCAAGAAAGAGTGATGCAACTTACATAGCTTACATTTAATCAGACCATGGGTATAGCAAGTTGTTGGCTATGTGTTTCCTTCCACAGTGTTGCAGGTCAGTATTCTAAAATGATGAAAGGTTTTGCAAGACAGTTCAAACAGGAGATGTTTGAAAAACACACATCACACAAGCACTACTGGCTCCAAAAGCTAGCCATTTGGTTGTATGCACAAACAAAAGTTTGATTTGAATGTGCTTTTTATTTTGGCTTACTATAATGCCAAGAAGAGCAAGCCATTTTCCAATTTCCAAGGATTACTAGAGTTGACTGGTAAATTGGGGATTGAACTGAGAAATAAGTATAACAATGAGAAAAAATGCAAGGAAATTTCCTCACTCATCATAAAAGTAATAAGAAATGAAGTGATTTGGAGACTGCAGGATGCTAAATGTGCAAGTGTGATGGGAGTTAGATGTACTTACAAAGCAGATGTTCATTGTATTGTGCACAGGTTAAATTTAAATCTCTGAAGTTCAGTGTAACTTGAATGTACAGTAACAATCTTGACTCAGTTCTCAAGAAGATCTACAAATGTTATCAGTATTCTCCAAAGAATATGTGACAATTGAACAAAGTATCTGGAAGTCTTCAAAATACAGAAATTTCAATACATACACACTGTAAAATGGGTGGTCGGCAAAGTTGTTGCTGTCTCTGCACTTGCGGAAGATTGGAAATGTGCCGGAGAACAGCTGGAAACCATCAGTTGCTAAGAGTATTTGAGTAAACTCTTAATTTAAAATTTGTTCACATGCTTCCTTCATTTTTCTCTTGAACTGTCTTGGAACAATGAAGAATTTCTTCCTGTGTTTTTATGTAAAATATGATTTATACCATTCAGTGGCAAAACATAAAATGTTTTTGGTAGTTGTTAAAGCACCAAATCCTAAAAGCAGAAAAATTCATCTGGCTTCTTAATTTTGGGGTGGTTCCTAGATGAAAAGGAAATTTGTCAAGCCCTGCATTAAAAGGGTGAAAAAATCTAAATTTAGATTTATGTTATTCCTTTAATATTACAAATATTTTTAAATATAATGAAGTATCAGGCTGTCCATGTACAACATTTTGTTAACTGAAAATACTCAGATTGTAGTTTACTTTGTTATTATTAATAACTGTTAAGAGCATGTTATTTAATTGTCTGACCTGCTTCCAAATAAAGGCATGTATGTCTTTATTGTTCTTAGTGTCAAATAAGTTTTTCAACTAATCTGTTTTATTAATGGTATTGTCAGTTACCAAAACTGTTATTTTGAGTTACATAAATGTTTGAGAAAAAATATTTGACTTTTCTGATATTTATTTTCAACTCTATGACCTATAAAGAACGAAAATGTTATTTTTAAGAACTTTTTTTACATACTTTGTAAATGAAATCTAAAGTAACCCTAAAAATATAATGTTTTTATTTGTTTGATATTCAATCATTTTTAGCCATAATTTTTTAGATCCAGCATGGCCAGGTGGTTAAGACACTTGACTCATAATCTGAGGGTTATGGGTTCGAATTCCCATCACACTAAACATACCCTTTCAGCCATGGGGCATTATAATGTGATGGTCAATCCCATTATTCGTTCATAAAAGAGTAGCCAAAGAGTTGGCGGTAGGTGGTGATATCTATCGGCCTTCCCTCTAGTCTAACATTGCTAAATCAGGGAAGGCTAGAGCAGATAACCCTTGAGTAGCTTTGTGTGATATTCAACCCAAACTATAATTTTTCATGTCTTTACAAAACTTCATTGTGGAAATTAATTTTCACTACAGAATTTTATATATTTAATCCAGTTGAATGTGTAATTCAACTGTTGTATATTCTTACTCATTCTTAATTTTCTCCATTAAATCACATATATATATATATATATAAAAAAATCTGTATTGATATTACTGCAAATATAATATTGTTGTATAAAGGAACTTGTTAATGTACATGTTAATTGTTGAAACGTATGAGGAAGTTTTTCAAAACAGTGTCAAGTACCAGAAAATATAATTACATGCTATATTTTGGGGTCTTGAGTTTCTAATATTGATTTTTTCAACCACAGTGGAAATTCTTCCATCTCTGAGAAATACTACCGAAGAAGTTGACCAAACTGAGGAGAGTGGACTTGGACCTATAGAAGAAGAGGAAGGTGTGTTTGTACACTTGATAGAAATTCACAGGAATATTGAAAATGTCAAATATTCATGTTACACTATTAATGGGAAACATTTGTTGAATATACTCCTCTAGGTCTAAAGTGATCTTGGATATAATCAGGTTTAAACAAAGAATCAATTATAATTGTTAGAACATAGTTAACAGGGTTCAGTTGCTAAAGATACTAGTTTTATGTTATCTGATATAAAGGATAAAGGTAATGGTTCAACTTGGGTGGTCAAGGTCAGTATTAAAGATGCTAAAGTGAATTTTTATATAATATACAGTGTTGAGGTGATAAATGTCAACAATAACAAGCTCTTCTGAATACTGACATTTCTTAATCTAGAAAGTTAAGGTAGTGATCATTTGGGTTTGAATAATATTGATTAGGTTTTAAGGATGCTCTCTTGAACACTGGTGTTTTTTTAATTCAGAGGACCAAGATGATGACTGTCAAAGTTTAGATGGCAGTGACCAAGAGCAAGACATGGATGGAGATACTGACTTATACAGTGGTAGCCAGAGCCAACCTAATGAGGTGAGAATGTAACCTGTACTTCAGTGGTTTGGCGTGGTATTCCTATTTAATGAAATTAAACTTAAGTGGAACTGGAACTACTTTGTGAAAGTACAGTTTACAGAAATTAAGTATATCCAGTTATGTAGTCAGAATGATTTAAAATGAATAGAAAATATTAAATTTTCTAGTGCAGTATGAGTGAAGCCATGTCAATAGCATGAAAGTTAAAAAAGTCTTTTAATTGCATTTCTAATCAGCTTGATGTTATCTTTTTTCCACATGAGCCCAGCTGTTTGCTTTTTTTATGACCTTACATTCAGAATCTAATGAAACAATTATGTTATAATTATATGCAAGTAACTTTGTCATAAAGACATGAGTAATAATTTACATTTTTATATTACCCAAGTTTCAATTTCTTAAATTCAAAGATAAATGTAAAAAACAACAACAAACCTCTCAGTCTTCACTTTTCTGTGTGATGTGGCACATTAGAAATTTTTAACTTGAAAAATAGGCTGCTGCAGTTTTTAACAAATTATATAAAAAAAGAAACTGTATAATTACAACCAACAATATAAAAAGTCAGATTTCTTTCTTTGCTGAGATACCATTAATTTCTTGCACTCTCCAGAAAAGCTCGTCTCCAGTCTCTATGACTTTTGAATTCTTTGCTAATCAACATAATTGATGAGCATGTTTGTAATCACTAGAAAGAACAGATTATTTTCATACATCTTACTAGTCTGTTACGTTTTGGTATAATATAGATTACCATGGTCTACATAAGAATTGATTTATTTGTAATGATCATATTTTTCTATTGTGAACAGTAACAGAATGTTTTAATCTATTTATAAGTTATTTAAAATGCTAGATGTATGTGTCTTTTCTTATAGCATAAAATGCCAGATAAATTATAGTTAATGTTTCAAATTCAGTGAGGTTTATGGAATAACTTTTTTTTTTTTTTTTTTTCACCAGTGCAAATGGCTGGAGTATGTAGTGAATGCTATGCTACAAATGCTTGTTTTTTATGTGTAGTTTTTATTTGTTTATTTTTTTACTAAAAGTAATTACAATATAAAATGTGTTATTTATGTTAACTGTAGAGGAAACAGCTGAAGCACTTCTGGTGTCAACTGTTGATTTTGGTGCAAAGATTATTGCTTTATATACAGATGGGTTAGAGAAAAAAATATTTGAAATGTGTTTAAGAGGTTTTAGAGATTACAAAAATGAAATTTGGGAATTTTTAGATGAAGAAAAGCATTTAACCTTAACATGAAAATCACTTTGGACGTGGGCCATTCAAAACAGATACTCATTACTTTCTAGGTCATATCGTAGTTTATTGAAAGTACTTCACTTAAAAAATGACTTTTTGTATGTGAAAGGCTTATAGTGTTTATTGAAACACTGCCACATTTTGTGAAGTTGTACATTATATCAAAAGTTTGTTGTATCAGTTGCACAAAGACCCTCTATGACTACAAAAATGTTCACGTGGTCAGTCATATTCACTGATGCCAGTAATTTCAATAGAATGAGGAGACAATCACTGAAGAATAAATAGTCTAAAAATAAGCGACTTAATCAATTGTGAAAACTGGAAAGGTCTTCAAAGGCTTTTTCAGCACTATTATGAAAAGCATACATATGACAACCATTATATACCAAGAGTTAAGAACAAGCAGAAGTTTGTAAAGGAAGAAACAGCAGTAATCACATCTCCATACTCAAAAATATCACTGGAAAGGGCAAAGAATGTCAGTGGACCCTTTGTATAAATTTATTTGCCTTTCAACAGTTTACATGTAAAGGCTTATGGCTTTAAAATTGTTCAACTTGTTTGCATGTGGAAAATAGCTTGAACTATACAATCATTAACAAAATTACCAAGATCATAACGAACTTTTCAAGTCAAAGATAAGATACCACCAAGAAGCACAAACTGTTTCACATACTTAAAAGTTGAGTTGCCAGTCATGGAGGAAAACTATGAAGGTTATAAAATAAAGATTTGGCAAAACCACAGTTACCTTTTTTAAAATAGGGACCTTTCTGGAATATCAAACACAAAGCTACACAGTGATTTATCTGTGCTGTGCCCACCACAAGTGTAAAAACCCAGTTTTTAACATTGTAGGTTCACTGACTTGACATTGTGCCACTGTTGAGCAGCCTGCCTGGAAGGGTACAACTTTCAACACAGAAGTTAAGCTGAAGTTCTGTCACATTTGTGCCCTTTTCATCTTACTGTAAGCTACAGAATGCTGCAGGACTATTGGCTATGTGATGAAAACCATCAAGCTTTCACAATACCTGTCTTTGGAAAATTCTTGTACAATTAATTGAAACAAATGGTCATTTTACAATATTTTCAGCATGGCGGCCAGTGTCGGCTCCCTGGACCCACTGATTTTTTCACACAGACAGTGTCATTAACTGTGTTTTGCAGTACTGTTGATCTATTTTTGGGATATATGACGAAAATTTGAGGAATATTGTGTCATTTGAAATTGCATGAGAAGGGCAAGGAGATCAGTCAAAAAACAACTTCTTACCAACTAAATGAATAAAAAACGGTATCAATGGGGTCTGAAATATAAGAACTGGACGTAAGAACAATGGAGGAAGGTGTTATTCAGTGACGAGACTCATTTCTTTGTACAGGGTCAAAGAAGTCTTTATGTTCACAGATCTCCAGGTGAGAAACTTCGAGAATCTCACATCAGTCAGTTCGTAAAACATCCCTTGAAGAAGATGTTTTGGGACTTTTTCAGCTACTATAGTATCGGAAACTTGCATATCGTAGAAGATATGATGCAAGGACCACAGTACATCGAAGTTTTCCAGAGAAGAGTCATTCCAGAATTGAAGAAGAGATTTCCAGATGGATCTGGCATTTTTCAGCAAGATCTGGCTACATGCCATACATCGAAACTTGTGAAGAAATTTATGACTACAATGTGAATAAAGGTGCTGGATTGGCCTGGAAACTCTCTGGACTTAAATCTTATTGAAAATCTTTGGGTGATTTGTAAAGAAAGACTTCGGGGAAAAGATTTTACTACAAAAGATAAACTGAGGCCATAATTGAGGTGTGGTACCGCGATCCAAAAATTAGTAAAGATTGTGGTGAATTCGTGGACTCGATGCCAAAGTGGATTTATGATCTTCTGAATAAAAGACGGTCATATCATGTATTAATTTGTGAGTAATTTTTGGACTCTCAGAAATAAAATGCAAAAAATTGAAAAAATCGTAATTTTCTGTCTTGTTTCAATTAATTTGCACAAGGGTGTATAAATTATGTCCTTTCAAGATCAATAATAAATAACTATAAAATAACCAAACTGGGAAGAATAAGGATTATTCTCAAAAAGAAAGAACGTTTAGGGCATGTGGTGTATAAATAGGCCAAAATATATCAAAACACTGTCTGATATAGTCCAAAGGAACAAAGAAGACCAAAACCCATCTCAAGAAGAATAACAGAGGTATATCAGACAGCAGTAAAACACAATAAATTGCAGATAAAACAGCCCAAAGTGCCACATGGCATAAAGAAAACTAAGTAAGACTGTTGTAGGCGCTTGACCACATTTTATCCATATAACATATCTCTTATCTCACCTTATTCCTTCTGTAGAGTACGTGGATATTTTGTGTATGTTTATGTAGTCTCTTTCCTTCTGTATTACACCTAAGAATCCCTGTTATCATCTTTATTCTGCTTTCTTCCTTCTGTACTGTATATAAGAATTCCTCTTTTATCTCTTTCATGTATCTCACCTTGCCCTGTTCCATTTGTCCTGTGTAAAGGAGTATGTTATCATATTCATAATTTTCATTGTACTTCATTTCTTCTCTAACATGAGTGAAAATTCTTACTTCTTAACAAGTGAATTGTTTTAGGTAAAACTTTATATTTTATCACTTATTTTCTCTATATTAACACTAACTGTAGATAAATTATCAATGAAATGTTAAAAAAGTATGAAATAAATAATACCATTCTTTAATCTTTACTGTCTGCATTCCTGATCAGAAAGTTACAGCTTACCTTGACAGTTTCAACTCTTCACCTCTTCACATCTGTTTTCATTTAATTCCCCTCCGTGTGGTTTCCTGTACGTGGTGATGGGACCTCCCAGGGAAGGTTCTGTTCTTTCAGTTTACCTCCTCTGGGATCTAAACATCCACCAACGTGTTTGCCGTGCGTGGAGACCTTTGAAGTGGAGGAGAGGATCCTGGTGGTTGAGGGGTCTAACCCTAACACACCACTTTGGCCTTGAATTCCTGCAGACAGGTGACCTTTGGGTGGACCCCCTTGGGTCAGTTGGTTGGTCCACTTGGGCTGGAGTCAACCAAGTACCAGTGTTGGAAGTTCTCAAAGGGTGTTGTGGACATTGTATCTGATGCTGGTGTTTGGGTATAGTGCTCACGAAATCCTGGCATTGCTGCAATGTCTGTGCATGACATTGAAGTGCGTCCCCTCGTAGGGCTCCATGGTGGGTGGGGACAGTGGGTACCAAAATTTTTCTTTTTTCCTATGAATCCTCCAACAAAAAAATGTAAATAAAATAGTGAAAAAACAGTCAATAGGTAAACGACCACGTCTTGAAGACTCTGAGCAGCAATCTTCAACATCTGTAACACCTGTACCCCATTTTTTTACATTACCTTCTGTTTCAGAAAAACCTTTAGGGCAAATGTTCCCCTTTTTTATTCAGAAGGGACTAGAGGGACTTGCTGGCTCTCCAAAGTCAGTAAAGAAGCTGAGATCTGGAGACATATTGGTTGAAACATCCACATCCCAACACAGTGAACTTCTCTTGAATTCATAGGCAATTGGGGATGTACCTATTGAGGTTACCCCTCATACTACCATGAATTCATCATGAGGAGTTATTGTTGAGAGGGATTTGAAGAACGTCCCCGAGTCAGAGATGCTCGCTTGTCTCTCCACTCAAGGAGTTTTTGCAGTGAGGCGCATCTCCACTCCCAAAGATGGAGTTACACTGCTGACAGATATCCTCGTTTTGACACTTACATAACCATGTGTACCTGCCACCATCAAGGTAGGTTATCTAATTTGCAGGGTACGGCCGTACATTTCAAACCCTCTTTGATGTTTCCAATGTCAGAGGTTCGGCCACTCAAAGACGTCCTGTCGTGGTTCCCTGACATGTGCTCCTTATGGTGGCAAGGATCATGATGCCTATGAGTGTGAAAAGGACCCACATTGTGTCAACTGTAATTGTTCTCACCCTTCCTACTTTCGTTCTTGCCCAAAATGGTTGGAGGAAAGAGAGGTGTAGCGTTTGAAAACAACTCATAACATTAGTTATCCTGAGGCTCAGATATTGCTGTCTGCCACTCCATCTCTAAAATATGCTGCTGCACTTTGTTCAACATCTATAGTGGGAGTGCAGACAGATCTCTCTGTGTCTCCAAGAGAATCATTCTCAAAACAAATTAAAAGCTTTTTGACCTCCATGGTTAAAAAGATTGATGAATCAACTTCTACACTCATCTCTGTTCCTCCCATACATTCCAGCAAATCTCAAGATCCACATCCTTTGGCTTCACATACAGGCATTTCTTCTGATACATCTTTTTCTCCCACCCCATGATGCAAAACAATCATTCATTTACGTCCTCAGTCACTGGAATCTCCTTCTAACAATAAAGACCTGCCCAATCGACCCAGGGCAGGATCCATGGAGGTCGATAGACCTCCTCCAAATAAGGACAGTAAGGAAAAAAGACATGGTCGTAAACAGAAGGGTACTCCATCCACTTCGTCTACCCGTCGTTAAAAATGGCCAACCTGATACAATGGAACTGTTGAGGTTTACATTCTAATCTGGATGACATCAAAACACTGATTGCTTCCTACCATCCCGTGTGTCTTTCCTTACAAGAAACATTTCTAAAACCTGCTGATACTGTCACCGTTTGGCAGTTTTCTCTGTACAGGAATGACAGGCTGTGTGATGGACGAGTGCATGGAGGGTTGGCACTATTGGTTGATCAGCATGTGCCCACCCTGTCTTTGTCACTCAACACACCCTTGGAGGCCGTAGCCATCTGTGTTTCCTTGGGTCATACCATCACTGTTTGTTCTCTCTATATGTCACCTTGAGAGACATGTGATCAATCAGATCTTGATGCTCTCGTTGAACAGTTGCCGTCTCCCTTTCTAATCCTGGGGGACTTTAATGGACATCATCCCCTCTGGGGAATACTGTTATTGTTAGGAGGGGGTCGCTCTGTAGAGCGTATGCTCTCTGATCATTTTTGCTATACTTTTGAGAGACACTAGTTGTGGTTGATATAACCCTACCCGCATACCCAAGTGGAAGCTGGATCAGGCAGACTGGTCCACTTTCACTGCTCTCGCAGAACTTGATCCTGCCATCGTGAATCAGCCATCAATAGACGACTGTGTGGCAGCAGTAACTGACTGTATTATTCAAGCAGCTGCTCAGTGTATTCCTAAAACCTCGACACATTTTCCACGATATCCTCGTGTGTGGTGGAATCCTGCTTACCACTTGGCACGGAAAGCTCAAAAATGAGCCTGGGATATTTTCTGTAGATAACCCACACTTTCGAACCGCATCGCCATTCAACGGACCAATGCACATGCTAGGTAGGTAAGACGTCAAAGGCAGAAGGAATCTTGGATTAAGTTCACAACTAGCATATCTTCTACCATAAGTTCCAAGGTCATATGGGACAGGATTGGAAAGATCAGTGGGCACTACAATTCTGTCCCCCTCTCCATCTTACTCACTGATGGCCAAGAGGTAGCTAATGTCCAAAGCATCGCCAATACTCTAGGTGAAAGCTTTTGCTGGGTATTTAGCACTTTTGCTTGTTCCTCCACCTTCTTGGCCATCAAGACTCGGGCAGAGCATTCACTTCTTTCCTTTCAAACTGACTGTCTCTTTGACTGTAATTGTCCCTTTACACTGGTGGAACCGAAAATGGCCCTTTGTTGGTCTGGCAGTACATCTGTTGGACCTGATAATGTACACTGTGACATGCTGCACTATCTCTCTCCTGCTTCTCTTGATATTCTTCTAATTGTTTTTAACTGGATCTGGCAGGAGAATGTTTTTCCTGATGCCTGGCACAAGGCTCTTATCTTACCTTTCTCTAAACCTGGGAAAGATCCCAAATTTCCTTCAAACTACTGTCCAATTGCTTTGACGAGCTGTCTCTGTAAGACCTCAGAGAGGATGAATAATGCTCGTCTTGTTTGGTTCCTCGAATCAAACAACCTCCTCTCGCCCACACAGTGTGGGTTCCAATGACAGCATTCCACCACAGAACACCTAATTCGACTTGAAACATCAATCAGAGAAGCTTTTCTCCTATGCCAACATTTTTTCAATATTCTTTGACATTGAGAAGGCTTATGACACAACATGGAGGTATGGCATTTTGCGTGACCTCCATATATATGGGTTACGTGGCCATTTACTCATGTTTATTAACATTTTTTTAATGGACAGGAGATTCCAAGTTCGTGTGGGTTTGACACTTTCCTTTTCTTTTGTACAGGAACTTGGGGACCCTCAGGGCTGTCACATTTTTTAGTATAAAGATAAATGCAATCACTGAACAACTCCCTCTCACTGTTGCAAAGGGCTCTATGTCGACGACTTTCACATCTCGTCTCAGTCGTCGAACATGAGGTATATTGCATCCAGGTGCAATTGGATGAATTGTGTCTGTCCTTGGATAACATTGCAGAATCCACTGGTCAGCCCATCCCCCCATGCCTTATTACAGCCCCCAAATTTGGCCTTTCTTTATGTCATCTGAAAAAGGCAGATACTCCCGACTGGAAGTACTGTCTTTTATTTACTGAACATCTTTCGAACAATCATTCCATTCCAATTGATACGGATGGTTCCAATCAGGTAATTCTGTGGGCTCTGCCATGGTTTGTGCGGTTTGGTAGTTGCACGCAGAATCCCCTCTACAGCTTCTGTGTTCACTGCTGAACTGTATGCCATATCTCTTGCCCTGGATCATATTGAAGCTGAGCTGTACTCCAACTGCACTATTTATACTGACTTCCTTAGTTCTCTGCTGGCCTGGGAATCACTTCACGTTGGTTCACACCCTGTTCTTGCTGATATTCAAAACTGACTGGCCCATTTCTCATTAACATCTACTTCTATCCAGTGTTTCTGCATACCAGGCCACATTGGTATTCGCGGGAATGCGCTTGCAGACATGGCAGCTAAATCTATCTGCTTTGGCATTATCACCACTGTGCCTATTTCGTAGATGGACTATGGTCCTGTATTGGAGTGAGCAACGTGACAACAAGCTTTTTGAAATTGAACCCTATATTGGGCTTTGGCCTCGTTTTCTTTTATCTGGAACTGATGCACCAGTGTGTAGTTTGTGTAACACTCAAATCACTGTAAGCCACATTTTACTTTCTTGCCATCATTACAACTCTCAACGGTGGCATTATGTTTTGTCCCAGGGTTTGTCTGTAACATTGGACAGTGTAATTGGTGATGGTGACACTGTCCACCTTGATGAAGTTTTAATTTTTAATGGCCATTAATCTTTTTAACCTCATTTAAGTGTTTGATATTTATTTATTACACCTTTTTAATTGTGGTTCCTTTTTCAGAGTCTCAGTCTCTCTCGTTCAATTTGACATTGGAAAATGGCCAGAACATTAAATAACTCGACACCAGGACTGGAAAGGCCAACTTCAAGTGATTGACGCTGCTGTTTGAACTATCCATCAGTCATCCTGGCGAGTTGTTATTCCAATTTTGCTGCATGTCTTTAAAATTTTATTACTTTACCCTTTGGTATTGGCCATAATGACACATTACCTGGAACCAGGACTGGAAAGACCAACTTCAGGTGACTGACGGTGGTTCTTGTACTTGCCTGTTAGTCTTCGTGGTGGGTTATGATCATTATCATTCTGCTACAGGAAGTCCTTTACAACTTTGTAGACTGGATGTCAACATTGGTTTTATGCCATTTTCTGTTTTTAATTGCTGTTTTTTTTACCTTTGTTTCCTTTTACGAATTTACTACATTTACTTCACTTTTACCTTTTTACAGGACATTTGGCTAAATTTTATTACAATTTTGCTGTATGTCTTTTAACACTTTTTTTATTTTACCTTTTGATAATCGCTGTTATGACAACATAACCTGGAACCAGGACTGGAAAGGCCAACTTCAGGTGACTGATGGTGGTTCTTGTACTTACCTGTTAGTCTTCCTGGCGGGTTATGATCATTACTATTTTGCTATAGAAAGTCCTTTACAACTTCTCTTACTCTGCTTTCTCTCTTAACATTGTTGACTAGATGTCAACATTGGTTTTATGCCTTTTCTGTTTTTCAATGATGTTTTGTTTTACCTTTATTTCCTTTTACATATTTTACTACATTTAATTTATTTTTACATTTTTACTGGACGTTTGGTGCAAATAGCCTAGCTATTTTGTGCCATAAAACACTAAATCAATCAATCAATTTTATTTAATATTAAGGTTCCACAACTGACCTTTGTACCCACTGGAGCAATAATCTTTGCATCAGAATTAACAGTTTACAACAGAAGTCCATTAGCTGTTTCCTCTACAGCAAACATAAATAACGTGTTATGTTTTACATCATGCTTTAGATAGTGAAATGTTAGACATTTTATTTTGCTGAAAAGTTTACAATTTAATTACTTTTGGTAAAACATGTAAGAATAAATAATAATACACATATGAAACAAGAAAAAAAATGGAGTACTTACCTGAGTATTCTTTTTTTATTGTTGTTCTGGATCTAGATTATGGTTACAATAAACTTTACATTTTAAAACTAATTATAGTAGATTGATTATAGTAGGGCTTTAAATATTTTTTGTATTATTAAATAATGCAAGAACAAATGTAGGCTAACAACATACAAAAGCAGACAATTTCCTCTAACAGTCACAGTTTTTCTGGCTTTCTAACTGCAACAAGAGCCATTGCAAATGCATCCAGTCTTGTCATTGTGATTTCTGTGGGGACTAAAGTTGAATTAAAAGTGAAAATGAATATTCTGTGTTTAGAACACAACATTATACAGTACATAATTTGTTAGATGAAAACTGTCACTGTCTATTGCTTATTGGAAATACATATTTAACAGTAAGAGAGATCTAGTAATTAATCCAGAAAGAGAGAATGTGACAGGAGAAGTTTGATTTTCTGTTTGGGAATTCTATAACCTTACTCCTCTGAGAATGCTACCATGTTCTCCTTGAATTTATAAAGATGAGCATCAAGGAGATGGACTTTCAGGGACATCCTGCAGCCCATTTTCCTCTCTTCTGAGAATGGCTGCTTTCTCTCTGGCAAAATGGGTACAGGAAGCTCAGGGCAGTGTGGCACTGGGGTGATAGATGGTGGAAGGTCTGGATACACGATAGCAGATGGATTCTTGCCAGCCCAACATTTGGAAGGGTCCACTATGCAGAAGTAGCAATTGCTTGAGTGGTCAGTGGGTTCATGCCAAATTCTTGGAATAACAAACTTCATGGGTCTCTTTTTCCCACGTACCATCCTGCAAAAGAGCAAAATAAAATTATTATGAAGAATAAATTTATTTCATCCACAACTAATGTGAAAGAAGTTCATGCAAAAATATTTGATGTGATATTTTTTCTATACTATTAGAAATTTAAAAAACAAAAAATTTAAATTTTAAAAAGTCTAAAATTTGTAAAATATAAAATCTTACTATTCAAACAAGCACAAATTGTCTGTCTTACCTTCTAGAGATTTTTTGCAGTGTTCACAGGTAAAATGAGGTGCCCAGAATTTGTCTTGATCCCTGACAGGCATGCTGAATTATGCCTTGTGTGCTTCCCACATTTTAGCAGATGCTGTCAGAGTACTTTCGTTCTTGCTTTATAAAGTGGCCACATATGTAGCAGAATGTGTCTGTAGAGTGTTTGTATCTTCTTGATGCCACCTCTTATAAAATCAGATAGATCTGTGTGTTCACTTAGGCAGCTAGAACTAACCTGTATAAATATTACTATGGAAAACTCATGAAAATTATAAAAGGTTCTTGAAAATTCTTGTAAGTTCAAGAAAACTCTCTATCAGCTACTCAGCACTGAATCTACCTGGAATGTTCTGGAAAATGTGTAAATTTGAAAATTTCATTACCCAGGTCACAAAAGCAAAGTTTGAAGAAGAATAGGTCTTTTCCATTTACTTTAGGCATAAGCAATTGAGGACTAACACTTTCTGCACAGGAGCAAGAAAAAAGTAAAAATTTTGTTACATTGTTTTATTAGCTATGATTTTATGTAAAACTATTTGGTATAACATAACCAAAAAGTAGTTTAATAAAATTTGAATGTAAGACACTAAACCTTGGTGTCATTGACAGTAAAAGATACCCAGGCCAAGAGAATAAATACACACAACAATTTCCACAATTATTTTATTTGAGTAGTTGTGTCTGAGTCTGTTTTTATGACTTCCATGATCTTATTTTAGGTCTTGATAACATTGTCTTCATCTACTTCTCTGATATCTGGTAGGTTTTCTGTATCAACTATTCAAAATTAGTTCTTTGAACTGCTCTATCCAGTAATGTTTCTTTTCTTTCTTTGACGTGATCAGGTTTCTTTTTTTTTATTTGGTCGCAGCCTCTGCAGTTCTGCCTTGTGATTTGGTGGACTGTGCTTTATTCTTGTCTCTAAGAGCTGTTTCTATTTCTTTGGCTAGGTTGTCCACATCTTGTTTTTTTCTTACCAAACACTTTTACTTTCTTACTCATTTCTGTGTACTGGGTGCTAAGTGCTTCATTAAGATGTGTGACTTGGCTTCAGTTAGTTTCTTTTGCTGTTACTCTTTTCAGTAATTAATTTGCACATGACTGTGCTTAGGTATTCCATATGATTGGGTGACCTGAGATTACTGCAGCATTTGATTTCCTTCTTCATTGAATTCTTGGAACTTGGTATAGAATTCCATCCTGAATATGTTTATGAATTTGGGATCTTTGAATTTGCTGATATATCTTCCTGTGGTGTTAATTGGTACTCCAATTACAATTGTCTTGAGCTTGAGTCTAATGACAACATGATAATTTGTGCAAGGAGATGGCCACTTCTAGTATTGGCTCTATGCTTGATCCTCAGGTCTTGCATTTTACATTTCAGGTTGTGCCATTTCACATTGATAATAAAAATGGTCTTTTTAATTCTGTTCTCTCTAGTTGAATGATATCCAAGTGATTTTTTTTCAGGGAATGAGGTCCTTCTCACTACTATGCTGGTTTGCACAATTGAAGTTACCTTTCACCACCTTTGCTTCTGGTACTGCTTCCTTATTTAAACCAAAGTAGTATAATCCTGTCTTAGTATTGAAATCTCCCCCCATAATGATTAGAAGATCATACACTAATGTATTTTTAGTTTTTGTTTGAAATTTGTCTCCCATTAGTGTGTGCATAACAATGGATGAGGGTCAGGTTGGTCTGTTTAAACTTTGTTCTCATTACTCTAGCATCAGTTGGTTTCTAATTCACAAAGATCTTAGACAGACCTCTTCACTGTAATTATCACTTTTTTTTTTTTAGTGCTGTTTGCTGTCCCATCAACATAAGAGGATTTTTTTTCTTCCAGTTGCTATATGCTTACTGTCAGTACCAGTCCATCTACACTTGCTTACCCCTGGAATCTCAGTCTAACTGTTTTATATCTCAGAACTTTGGTTTTGTCACTTAGTATATGGTTTTGACATTCCATATACTCACAGTGATCTTAGGTTTAGGATGCTCTCCATCATGATGCCAATTTCCATATTATTTTCACTAGCATCAGTCTTCCTTTACCAATTGGAGCTATAGATTTCCAGAACACTAAAGAGGTTGTGTATTCCTTATTGCTGTTACTATTAATGTTTGTTTTTGACTAATTAATAATGTTAATGGTCTCCCCCCCCCCAATCTTCAGTGTGTAGAATTGGGAATTTTACTTTCATCTGACTTTACCCCTTTGATTTGTTTGGCATGAGTACCTCTGCTTAGAATATGAAACTCACAGGTTTCTCAAGACACATGACTCAGTTTTAAAGACATTTTCTTAAAAAGAACCATAGACTCTCAAGGAAGATCCAATTATGAAAACATTCATGTATATATAGACTCTAAAAAAAATATCTTATTTCCGAGAAGTACCTTTAATATTTGGTTGGCAATCTTGATCCCTTATTGAACTAGTTTTTGATGCTTTATTTTCTGGGAAATTTTGTTACATTTGGAAAAATAAGCCCAAACTATGCTAATTTTAGATATTAAGGAAACAAACAGTCAATGATCTGTAACACTTAAACGAAACAGTGATCATGGCCAATCACATTCAATTTATTCATTCTAACCAGCATGGCTTACTCACTAAATACAATAAAGTAAAGTCTGTAATTAAGACCAGACTTTCATTGGAACTTTCACACATACTACTATGCTGTAATACACATTCACACACACAAACTGCTAATATGTATTTTCATTCATACTTGTAGTTTGTACTGACCTGGAAAGAAACAAGGCTAGCCTTATTTTATTTTGTTATTCTGTTTTGTAGTGAGCAAAACCTTCATAAACATTTTGTTTGCAGTTATTATTTTTATGTTCTGTTTAATTCATTGATTTTTCCCACTTGGCCCAGCATGACCAGGTGGTTAAGGCATTCAGATCATAATTTGAGGATTGCATGTTCAAATTCTCATTGCACCAATGTGATGGTCAATCCTCCTATTCATCGATAAAAGAGTAGCCTAAGAGTTAGCAGTGGGTGTTGATGGCTAGCTGCCTTCCCTCCAGTCTTACACTGCTAAATTAGGGACAGCTAGTGCAGATAGCCCTCATGTAGGTTTGCACAAATTTAAAAACAAACAAAACCAACTTTTCCAACTTTTATCCTCTTAGCTAATTTTTCCATGTTTCCTAGAATCAGTTGAACATGTCTGTCTAATGTTAGACCTACGCCTATGTGTGTGTAATCAAAATGAGGACAGTGTTACATTTGTCCTGATTAATGAAGAAAATTCTGTTTGATTTTGTAAACTTGCTTATTTTAGTTACTAACAAAGGTTTATTGGTATGTAGTTGACAGATATAATAGTTTTATTGTCATCAGGATCTATACTATAAATTGATCTCATTAAATATTTGTGTTATTGGCATTCATTTTTGGTGTAAATTCCTGCCATTCCACCCTTATATATGCATAGAAACATAACATAAAACAATGTGTTTTAATAGTTTACTGATTGCATATATATATTTTGGTTGAATGTTGATTTGAATATTAAATGTTCTTTTACTGTTAAAAATTGTGTACTTAAAAGTGATTGCATCACTGATTGAAACATCATGCCCTTTTTAAAAGAAAATCTTTCTTAGTGTAAAAGATGATGCACATGAAAGAAAAGAACAACAAAAATTGTGATAATATAACTAACAGCTGTACACTTTATTACCATATATGGCTACTCATACTCAGTTGTATTCCATAGAAAATTTACTTGTAGCTTGTCCATGCTTGAAGGTTTAGGGACTTAAACAGTATTATTAGCCAATCACAAAAGAAAACTTTCCCTTATATTTTCATCCCCTAATGGTAATTGTACCAATGTTTATTTTTTAAAAAGTACAACCTAAAAAAGTGGAAAAATGGACCAAAAGATGTATTTTAGGGTTCAAATTTTCAGTTTTCAAATTTGTATTAAGGGAATTTACCTATGAGTTTGGTTGAAGATCAGAGTCAACACTACATGTGTGGTGTGGGCATGGATAAGTATTTGGTAGATTGTGATGCTCTTTTGAGTGAGGGTCTGTTCCAGAGTGCTAGTCATCTGTCAAAAAGCACAGGGGTTTATGTTGATCGTCCAAGAAAATTTTAGTCATGCTGGACAACCATTAAAATCGAGCTTTGAACTACAAAATTTATAGCGATGGATATACAGTATAGGTAGTTTTATGTTATGTTCTCATGGATATATAATCTAAATTAGTTTTAGAACTGCTAACCTAAGAAGTAATTTCCTTTTATAGGAGGGTGGACCTATTGAGGTGGATGATATGTCGACGAGTGAGGATGAAGGCGAGGAAAGCATTAAGGAAGGTGATGATGCTTTAGTTACAGATATTCCACGTGTTGTTCCTTGTCCTGAAGATGATGATTTTATGACTGCTTTTGATAGAATATTATCTGAAAGTATGCTGGTAAGGTGGTGGTTACTGTATAATTATTGGATATGACAGTAAATATTAAAAAATGTGTTTAAAGTAAATATTTTCTTTGTATTGATAGTTTTAAACTGTTTTTGTACAGTGTGTTATTAAACCATTATCAATATGATTGCTGCATTTAATTTTAATTAATAATTTGAGCTGGATGAGATAAAAGTTGGGTAGGATTTCTTGTTATGTTTATTGCTTGTATCAAAAAAAAAAGTGTTCCATGGTAGGTATAATATTAAAGTTAGATTTGATTATGTCCGATTCTTTTGTACATTTTATAATCCTGTGGAATCTGAAACATGATTGGAATAGATACATTATTTTATAAGTATTGTGATAATTTGATGTTATCTTTATTTGTGAAATATTTCTGCTTTTCCCCTTGTTTTTTGTGGCATTATTTTACAGCCATTTCTTGACATCATATCTTATGAGTCAATTGTACTTGAATGAACCTAGTTTATAGGAATTTTTTTCAGTGAATGTGTGTCAAGGAAGTATCTCTCAGTTATAAAAATTGTTTAAATTGCTCAAGATCATGAAAAAAAAATTGATTGAAAGTTAAGAGACTGCATTTAGAAAGTAATTCTATCTTATAGTTCTGTGGCACAGTATAGTAAGTTAATCATTTTATTATTTATTTATTGAATTGTTTTGTTTAGGTAACAATGGAACATTTTGTTTAAGTGTGTCATTGTTACCAAAAACAACCAATTAAATAAATTGAAATTACCAACATTGAAAAAAGGAAATTTTCTACTTTAGAAATTTTGGTTTTTGTTCTATATTATAGAATTGAAATGTAGAACAGTATTTCCTGGTGTCAAAGATGCATCTCCATTTTGATTATCTAAATTTTGTAAAAAAGGTAAATGTAAGAATAAGATCACAGCATTTCCACCAATGTTACCAAGATGTTTTCAGGATTGTTAAGTGACTTACGGTACATAAATCCTTTTGCCCACTTCTTGTTTTTTTGTAAGCTATATGTTTATCATACCTTCCTTTGAAAGTGTGTACCTTATATTACCACTAGAATATCTGTGTTATTATCAAAAATAACATTCTTTTTAACTCCTCAGGCTTAGAATAGTGCTGGTAGTACAGCACCATATGTATGTTGTTTATTTATTTGTTATTTAATGCTAAGTAGCTTAAACATTTTATTCTGGGTTGTATGGGGCAGTTTGAATTATTGTCCAGTATCAAAACGTTTTCTCTAGGCTTAGGTTTAGGCCTATGAGCAACAATACATTCAACCTGGAATGTGCAGGGCAAATTTTTTAGACTTATTTTGGGGAAAAATTAGTATTTTCAATGCTGGGAAGTATGGTAACTAATCAGGTTTTCCCCTTGGTGTGAATTCCTGTACATAGTGAAGAGGGCACCTCCCAGAGAAGGTTCTGTTCTTGCAGTTTACCTTCTCTGGGATCTAATCATCCACCCACATGCTTGCTGTGCGTGGCGACCCGTGAAGGGGAGGAAAGGATCCCGGTGGTTGAGGGGTCCAACCCTAACACACCACTTTGGCCTTGAATTTCTGTAAACAGGTAGCCTTGGGGTGGCACCCCCTGGTTTAGTCAGCTGGGGTCAACCAATTTACCAGTGTTGGATCAATAGGTGTTGTGGACATTGTATTTGATGCTGGTGTTTGGGTATAGTGCTCACAAATCCCTTACGTTGCTGCAGTGTCCTTGTTTGACATTGTAGTGCGTCCCCACATAGGGCTTCATGGTGGGTGGGGTCAGTGGGCACCGAAATTTCCCTTTCTTTATTATGGATACTCTAGTTGAAAATTTCAATAAAATAGTGAGAAAACAGTCTATTGATAAACAACCACGTGGTTGTCTTGAAGATTCTGAGCAGCAATCAATACCACCTGTTGTAATTCATTTTCTTATATTGCATTCACTTTTAGACAAACATTTAAGGCAAATATATCCTTTTTTCATTCAGAAGGAATTAGAGAGACTTGCTGGCTTTCCAAATTCAGTAAAGAAGCTTTGATCTGGTGAAATGTTGGTGGAAACATCCATATCTCAACACAGTGAGCTCTTCTTCTATTCAAAGGCAATTGGGGATATACCTATTGAGGTTATACCTCATGCTACTTTGAATTCATCATGAGGTGTTATTGTTGAGAGGGATTTGAAGAACATTCCAGAGTCAGAGATTCTTGCTGGTTTCTCCACCCAAGGAATTTCTGCAGTGAGGCGTATATCCACTCGCAAAGATGGAATTATGATGTCGACCAATGTCCTCATTGTCACGTTTACATCACCATGTTTGCCTGCCACCATCAAGGCAGGTTATCTTAATTGCAGAGTGTGACCATACATTCCAAACCCTCTCCAGTGTTTCCAGTGTCAGCAGTTCAGTCACTCGAAGATGTCATGTCGTGGTTCATTGATTTGTGCTCGTTGCATTGGCAAGGACCATGATGCCTACGAGTGTGAAATGGACCCTCATTGCATCAGTTGCAATGGCTCTCACCCATCCTACTTTCGTTCTTGCCTTAAATAATAGTTGGAAGAAAAAGAGATGCAGAATTTGAAAACGATCAATAACATTACTTATCCTGAGGCTCAAAAATTGCTGTCCACCTCCTCATCTCGGATGTAGGCTGCTGCACTTCATTCCACTACTAGACTGAGAATGCAGATGGATCTTGCTGTGCCTTCAAAAGAATTGTTCTCAAACCAAATGAAAAGTCTTTTGACCTCCAGTGGGCCCGTACACATGCTCGGTGGGTAAGACATCAAAGCCAGAAGGAATCTTGGATTAATTTCACATCCAGCATATCTTCTACCACCACTTTCAATGTCATATGGGATAAGATTTCAAAGGTCAGTGGGCAATATAACTCTGTCCCTCTCTCGATCTTGCTCTCTGATGGCCAGGAAGTAGCTGATACCTGGAGCATCACTGATACTCTAGGTGAAAGCTTTTGCTGTGTATTTAGCACTTTTGCTTCTTCTTCCACTTTTTTGGCCATCAAGACTTTGGGCAGAACAATAACCTCTTTATTTTTAAACTGATTGTCTCTATGACTATAATCGACTCTTTACACTGGTGGAGCTCAAACTGGCTCAGTCTGGCAGTACATCGGTTGGACCTGATGATATACACTATAAGATGCTGTGCTTTCTCTCTCCT
The DNA here is from genome assembly GCF_004210375.1 of Tachypleus tridentatus. NCBI lineage: Eukaryota > Metazoa > Arthropoda > Merostomata > Xiphosura > Limulidae > Tachypleus > Tachypleus tridentatus. The sequence continues at coordinate 73,495,090 of NC_134837.1, read as the reverse complement.
GCTTCTCTTGCTATTCTTCTGATTGTTTTTAACCGGATCTGGCAGGAGGATGTTTTTCCTGATACCTGGCACCAGGCTATTGTCCTACCTTTCTTTAAGCCTGGGAAGGAACCCCAGATTCCTTCAAACTACTGTCCAGTTGCTTTGACAAGCTGTCTCTGTAAGACCTTAGAGAGGATGGTTAATGGTCATCTTGTTTGGTTCCTCGAATCAAACAAACTCCTCTTGCCCATCCAGTGTGGGTTCCAACGACAGCGCTCCACAATGGACCACCTGATTCGACTTGAAACGTCAATCAAAGAAGGCTTTCTCAGACGACAATGTCTTGTATCAATATTCTTTAACATTGAAAAGGCTTATGATACAACATGGAGGTATGGCATTTTGTGAGACCTCCAGATATATGAGTTACATGGCCATTTCCCCATTTTTATTAAAAAATTTTAATGGACAAGAGATTCCAAGTTCGTGTAGTTTCAACACTTTCCTGTTCTTTTCTACAGGAACTTGGAGTCTCTCAGAGCTGTGTTTTGAGTGTCACACTTTTCAGTATCAAGATTAATGCCATCACTGAACAACTCCCTCTCATTGTTGACGACTTTCATATCTCATGTCAGTTATCAGGAACTTGGAGTCTCTCAGAGCTGTGTTTTGAGTGTTACACTTTTCAGTATCAAGATTAATGCCATCACTGAACAACTCCCACTCATTGTTGCAAACGGGCTCTATATTGACAACTTTCACATCTCATGTCAGTTATTGAACATGAGGTATATTGAGCGGCAACTACAGACTGCCCTCAATGGTTTACTGAAGTGGACCACAGCAAACGGCTTTAACTTATCTCTCTCTAAAACCGTTTGTATGCACTTTTGCTGCCAACGGGGTATTCACTCTGATCCTGAACTCCATATCGGTGAAGTGTGCTGCCTATGGTCCCTGAGATGAAGTTTTTGGGGCTTATTTTTCATCATAAGCTGACCTTTATACCACACATGAAGCAGCTATGGGTCAGATGTGAAAGAGCACTGAACATCCTCCATGTCCTCTCTTCCACCACTTGGGAAGTGGATCAACGTTCTCTGCTAAAGATATATTGTACTCTTGTTCAAATGAAACTCGACTATGGATCAGAGGTCTATGACTCTGCCACGCCATCAGCCTTAAAGATGCTGGACCCTATTTGTCATCAAGGACTTTGGCTCTGCACTGGGACTTTCTGCACTTCCCCAGTACAGAGCTGATACATAGAGTCTCATGAACCTTCTTTGCATCTATGTTATTTGCAACTGTCTTTACTATATGCTTCGAAACTTCATTCCTTGCCAAAACATCCCACCTTGGGTTACATTTTCCTTCCTTGTTGGGCCATACTCTTTCAGAACAGAAAGTCTGCCATTGCTCCTTTTGGCCTTTGCATCCAGGCACAGTTGGATGAATTGGGTCTGTCCTTGGATAACATTGTTGTATCCACTGGTTAGCCCAGCCCTCCATGGCTTCTTACAGTCCCTAAATGTGACCTATCTTTAAGTCATCTGGGAAAGGTAGACACTCCTGATTGGAAATATTGTCTGCTATTTGCTGAACATCTTTTGAACCATCCTTCCATCCCTATTCATACAGATTGTTCAAAATCAGGGGACTGTGTGGGCTCTGCAATGGTTTGTTGTGGTTCAGTGGTTGCACGCAGAATCCCCCCCTCTATAGCTTCTGTGTTCACTGCTGTACTGTAGGCCATTTCTCTTGCCCTGGATCACATAAAAGCTAAGCAGTACTCAAACTGCACTATTTATACTGACTCGCATAGTTCTCTATTGGCCCTGGAATTCTTTCACATTAGTTCACACCCTGTTCTTGCTGATATCCAAAACCAACTGGCCCATTTCTCTTTAACGTCTACTTCTATCCAGTTTTTCTGGATACCAGGCCACGTTGGTATTCGAGGGAAGGAGCTCACCAACACCTCAGCTAAGTTTATCTGCTCTGGCACTATCATTCCTGTGCTAGTTTCATACATGAACTTGTAGTCCTGTATTCAAGGCTCGCCTCTGTGCCAGCTCGCAGTTGACTTGGAGTTAGCAATGCGAAAACAAGCATTTCTAAATAAAACCCTATATTGGACTTTGGCTGTTTTGCTTCCATTAGGATCGCAAAGAGAAGTTGTTCTAACTAGACTATGCATTGGTCACAATTTATTCACTCACTGGTTTCTTTTATCTGCAACTGATGCACTGGTGCATAGTTTATGTAACACTCAGATCACAATAAGTCATGTTTTACTTTCTAGCTGTCGTTATAACTCTCAAGGATGGCACCATCTTAAACATGTTCTGTCCCAAGGTTTGTCCATCATGTTAGACAGTGTTATTGGTGATGGTGACACTGTCCACCTTGGTAATGTTTTTAGTTTTTTAAAGGCCATTAGTCTTTTTAATGACATTTAAGTTTTTTAATTTAAACATTTGACCTTTATTAATGTGATTCCCTTTTAAGAATCAAAGTCTATCTAGTTTGATTTGAAATTAGAGAATGGCCATAATGTTAAGTAACTCGAAACCAGGACTGGAAAGGCTAACTTCAGGTGACTAACACTGCTGTTTGAACTACTCATTAGTCATCCTAGTGAGTTATTATTATAATTTTGCTACACGTCTTTTAAAACTTTTTTATCATAATGTCAAATAACTCAGAACCAGGACTGGAAAAGCTAACTTCAGGTGACTGACGGTGGTTTTTGTACTTACCTGTTAGTCTTCCTTGCGAGTTATGATAATTACAATTATGCAACAGAAAGTCCTTTACAACTTGTATTAATGTAGCTTTTCTCTTAACATTGTGGACTAGTTGTACACCTTGGTTTTATGTTATTTATGATTTAAACATTGTTTTGTTTTACCTTAATTTCCTTTCATGAATTTTACCAAATTTACTTAAATTTTAACATTTTTATTGGATGTTTGACACAGAAAGCCTAGCTGCTTTGTGCCATAAAACACAAAATCAACAAACTGACCAGGTTTTAATATTTTATAAGTTTTATTTTCTTGATTTAAAAAGGAAATATTTAAATAAATTTTCAGTCTTTACTTCTGTGGAACATAATGCATCTCTGCTTTAAATTCTGCATTTTAGTTTTTTTTTCTTCCTGCATACGTGCTTCAGATTATCCACCAATTAGAAACATGAACTGTAGAACAGGCCAAAATTTAACATAAGACCTCCCATCTTCTTTATCTCCCTACATAAAAATACATTTTTTGCACCCACCACAGAAGTTCCTCCCAAATTTTCATACTTTTGAAATTACTTATTTAGTTAAGCTTATTTATCAATCACAAGTTTGTATAATCAGTAGAAAAGCCATTTTGTAGATTTTGTGATTATGTCATCTGGACATTAATATGTATTGGTAAAAGGCACAATTTCTTAAGTAAATTTTGTTGATCACAGATCATATTCAGTGCTTTGGTTAGTAATAAAAGTTTCTTAGTGTATTTGTATATTAGTTAGAAAAATAGGTAAATTATAATAGTTTTTGTTATTCTGTTTTACCTTTTGAATTATTGGTTGTGTCTAAGATGCTTATAGCCTATAAATGTGTGCATCACTAGTTTTGGACTAGGACATTCTTTTAAGGATCCCAGACTTTGATGAACTTGAAAGTAACACAAAACAGTTCTCTTTCCAATTAATTATGCAGATTTATTTCACTGGTATGCACATATATCTTAAGGGCTTGGATTCAGATTATTTAAAAACACAATACCCAACTAAATCATACAACAGTTTAAAGCTTAAGAAGATAGGAAAAGAAAAAGGAAAACAAAAATTGTATTTAATTTAAACACTACAACACTCCAGTTACAGACCTTTCATAGTTATGGTGTAACATTTTTACAGCCCATGTTTTGGTTCATTCCCTACGATATTTTCCAAGCTGTTTTGTGCAAGTATTTTGCAAAACTTCAGAACTTAGTAAGAAATTACAGCATCTGGTTAAGATAGGCATTAATAGTTGTCATAACTTTTTCATTAAGGCTTGGCTTTTGATATGAAATTTAAGTTTTTTTTAAATTGTTTTTCAGCAACGTAATCAAGAATCTGTAAAACCTCAGACTGACATTGTCATTCCAATGAACATTAGAGGTGGAAACAAAAAGGTTCAAACAAGTGAGTAAAAGATACATCTACCATATTCCTGTAGTGTAGGTGTAAGTAGTCAAATGAACAAAATTTTATTTAACTGAATTACCTTTGTTCATGAATTGTAAAAAAAGAAAAGAAAAGATATTAACTTTTTACCTTCTTTGCTGTCTGTATATTACCACATTTCATTTAAAATCAAAATGTTGTGCAGATAACTACTACATGAAAAGTACTTTTGTGATATCATATGATGTGTGTGTATAGATGTATTCTTTAATGCAACACAGTATGCATTCATAAGCCTTTTCTCTTGAAGTATATGGTGAGGGGACCTCCTAGAAAAGGTTCTGTTCTGCCTGTATAGTTTACTTTCTCTAGGATTCAGTCATCCAATGATATTTTCCATGCATAGTACATATGAATAGGAGAGGATTCTGTTGTTTGAGAGGTATCTGAGTAGTGTTTTGTGACAGGAACACATCTGTTGCTTTGAATTTCTGTAGATGGGAGGCCCACTGAAGGTTATATTGCTGGTCTGTTATGGTTAGGGTTTACTGACTACCACTATTTGAGATCCTGGAAGAGTGTTGTGGATACTGTCTGCTTTTAGTATTTGCATGCAGTGCCCACAAAACCATGGTGTTTCTGAACTGTCCTCATCATGATGACTTTCCAGAGTGTAGTCATCTACACTCTTCATTCTTAAGAGTGAAATTAATTTTCACCCTTACTAAAAATAAGCTTTTTAGTCCCTTTGTAGGACACATTGATGGGTTGGGACTGAGGTCAGTGAATTGTTTCTTTTTCCCCTGTGCATATATATAAATGCAAGATGTATGGAAAGTATACATTCCATCTGTTTTCAATTACACAACCCACTTGCCAACCTAATGACATTTAGTCTATTGCTAATGTCATTGGGAAGTGCTTCTCCCACTATTTCAGCACTTACATCTGTTCCCTTGCCTTCTTTGGTATAAAAACTACATTCTCTTTTTGTTCAAGTTGTCTTTCTAACTATAATCAACCATTCATTTGATTCCTTAAACACCTAAGTGCTTCAGTTCTACAGGTGTTGCAAAAAAAAAGACTTTGAATGAAATAGTTTGATATGAACCTTCTTCAAATTATGTAGATTCTGTAACGTAACGTATCTTATTTTTATACGTGATATTTCTGTGACCTTTGGAAATTCAAAAGTATTTCTCTGTGAAATAGTAAGAGAAGCAATGAAAAATGTTAACCATTGTTTTTATTTTTCAGATACTGATATTTGTGTCTTTCTGTATTCTCATAAAGCTTTCCAATATAGTTTATATGTTATAAAACAGTAACTATAATCTTTGTTTTTATTCGAAAAACAACAGTTTTGCTGCATTTACAATCTCTGACGTACAAGAAAAAAACAATGTTTTCCATATGAAAATTATAAGCAAGCCAGTTCTCTTTAATTGCTAATCAGAATCCTAATAATATATTTAATGAGTCTTAAACCCATTTATATATACTTATTACATTTATTTTTTAGTCCCCCCCCCTAACGTGATCGTGCACACGCAAAAAACTTTCCTTCTGGACACCCTCGACTCATAATCTGAGGGTTGCAGGCTTGAATCCCAGTCACACCAACATGCTCACCCTTTCAGCCTTGAGGGAGTTTTTATGTGACAATCAATCCCACTATTCATTGGTAAAAGAGTAGCCTAAGATTTGGCAGTGGGTGGTGATGACTAGTTGCCTTCCCTCTAGTCTTACACTGATAAATTAGGGACAGCTAGTGCAGATTGTCCTTGTGTAGCTTTTGCAAAATTCAAAACAAATCAAATCAAATTCTGGACACTCCTTCATCTTACTGCTTCAGGAACCCTGTTAAATGTTATCCTTTTTAGTATTAAGAATGATGTCATTACTGAGAAACATCTTCATAGAATTTTTAACAAGCTCTATGCTAGTGAATTTCATTTTTCCTGCTGGTTTTCAAGTGTAAACTACATTAAAGCACCAGTGTCAAATTATTTTAACTATTCCAAACAATTTAAGAATTTTTTATTATCTAAAACTATTTAACATTAGTTCTCTCAGATATTGAGAAAGGACCGACATTATACATAATAAAAAATAGTCAGATCTGTTTTTTATATATGGGAGGAAAGTTACTGTTTATGTTATTGTTTATCAGGATATTTTGAAAATTAATTTTTATGATACATTTTTTTAAAAGTGAACTGTCAACTGTATGAGTATAAGTTACTGGTGATAACAGTTTTCAGGAACATGATGTGTACACATGATTGCCCCTTGTGGCTCAGCAGCATGTCTGTGGACTCGTATGTGATGCTAAAAACATGTTTTGATACAGATAGCCCATTGTGTAACTTCATGCTTAACTATAAACAAGCAATACTTGTGATTGTTTTCTAAATCTTTTTTTTTTAAATAACTAACCTAAGTTGTTGAGATTAAAGTTATAAATAAAAATACATTTATAGACAGCATGCATATTTTAGCAGACTCCTGCTAAATGCCAGATAAAATGATGCAATTTCTTTAGTTTTTTGTTCCTTTTAGTTCCTACTGCATTTCTGGAGCCCAAGGTTGAAGAACAGAAAAACACAATTAACTTTGTTCTTATGACAAGAAAAGGAAACAAGCAACAGGTACCTTTTATGGCTTCACATAATTATTATAATGATATGAGGCTACATTTTAGCCTGAGAGATAAAATTAATTAAGAAAATTTTTTATATGTATATTAAGAAGAAAGTCTGAGGTTTGTGCTCAACCCTGTTTTCACTGTATGAAACAAGTGCTGGTTATAAACTAAAATAATGAACTGGATATTTATGTTTATATTGTGAATTTGGTATTTCTTTTCAAATACTTGGTAAATTTTGCTTCTAATAACAAGATAACTTAAAAGGCTATTAAGGTCTTTAAATCCTGTTCTCTAAACATACAAAAGTGTGGACGAGTTTCTTTCTAGTTTAGTAAAAATCCAAACAGTGTTTACTGTATATGCAGAAACCTGTTTGTTTATAATTTTGTCAGTTTAATATAAGATAAGATTAATGAAAACTATCTAAATTTTTCCCATTTTCTGAACAAAGTTATAGAAGACATCAATTGTAAAACTACTATTTATGTGTTTTCTATCTTTATATTAAAAATTAAATAAATTAGGTAGATGAACACAGGGTATATATAGCTCATGAGAACTTCACCTAGATATCCTCAGGATACTTCATCTCTAGGTCTCTGTATTGTGTTCAGAGGTCATTAGACTAATATACCAACATTTCTTAAAATGTGTATCTTTGTCATAATGGGTTGTGAAATTTGTTAGCTTACAATTTATAAAAAATGGTATTTAAAGATAATTAAGGGAAAAACAGTTTACAAAATGTGCTATTGAAAAAATTCATTGCTTTCCTTATCATATTTTTAAAAAAATATTAAGTTTTTATAAAACACAATGTTAAAATTGTAGCTTTTGGGAACTAGTTATAGTCATAAATAAATAATAACAAAATATATTTTTTTAGATATAGCATGATAGCTTTATTATTGTATAGCATGCTGAATTCTTCTTTTATGATTGCAGTTTTGATGAGATGTGAACTCAAAATTTTTTTATTTGTAATTAGAGATTGTTTAGTATGTCGTGACAAACTAGCATCAAGTAGGATATGAAATAACTAAACGTTATGAAATATATTAGTGATGATAAATGGAATTAGAGATATTAGCTAAGACATTTTACAATGGGATTCAGTTAGAAAATAAGATCGTTTTTCTTCTATGCTGTTATTCTTGCAGAACTTTGTCATAATTTTGAATATCTTTTCTTTAAATGCTCCTATGAGGCAGCTTGTTTGAATAAGAAGTATTAGGATTGGTAGAAATTCATCTTCCATTCTTAACCATTGTGGATTCAACATAATTTCATACTCAGTAGAAACAAGGAATGTATAATTATATTGTAGTGCAAAACCAAATTTGTCAAAAAAGGTTAATGGTGTAGTTTAGGTTACCACGTTTTTGTTAATTTTGTTTTTTGTACTGAAATGGCATTTTTCAGGTAGACCAATGATCTTACTTTTGTATTTTGTAGTTCAAGAGCTTAGAAGTACCTCTTATGTCAGATCTGGCTCAGAATCTGAAGGACCGAGAAAAGGTAAAAACATACAACTTAGATATATCAATTGCACTTCAAGTTATTCCAGTTATAAAATCATTAAATATATTAAGAAAAAAATCCTCAGTTTTTTAAACATGTTTTTCTAAATTGTTCATGTGTTGAATTGTTTGTGGATCATGATTTGGTTAGCTGCACAAACCTGAGAGACATATGAGCCATACAGGAACAATTTTGTCAAGAGTTTTCTTTGTGAGAAGGAAATAAAATTGGAGAATGTCACTGATGTCTCCCAAGGTTCAAGAAAGGTAAATTACCACTAAGGCCTCCAGTGTGCTCTTTGTGGAAAATGAGTGATTCCATTCTTTGTGTTACAATAGGCAAAATTTGTAAAATTATTCAATGTAATGAACTGAATAGTAAATGGTGTAAAAGTAAGTTGTTGTTTTTTATAAAAATGCTTAAAAATATTTAAGTAATTATTTGTAAGTCATATGTAAAGGTGAATTAGATTAATGTTTATGATACTGGAAATATATTAAATTTAAAAACTTTCACCCTATCATTAAGTGATTGTTACCGTGCTTGTCACTCAGGGATTTCTTTGTATTACAAACTTATTTGTAGAAAAAGATACAAAATTTACTTATAAGTACATAATTATAGTATTTTGATATTTGTATATTGCTTACAATTTGGATACAAGCCAAATTGTTTTTTTTGGGGAATGGGTAATAGGGTTATACACATTAACATGTTAAACAAAAAATAAGTTATTTTAACTACAAAGAAAGATGATATTTTACTGTATTTGTTTGTTTTAGGTATTCTGTTTAGAAATTAGTTAGACTCAATAGTAAAGAATTGTAAGAATGGTTATAAAAAGCAGTATTGTTACCAGTGTTTAAAAGGAAGTAAAGTGAGTTGGAGATCTTGTTACCTCAGGTTATCTTCTTGAATTTGAATGTATTCTGTGATACCATAGAAATCGTTTAATCATCTTGTCACCTGAACTTGTTATGCTATAATTCATGCAGAATGTTTATTATGAAATCATTTAATGAAATTGAAGAACATCCTGCCAACATAACTATATGATACTCACTTGGAATCTATGTCCTTGTTCTATTTTCTGAACAAACTTATTAACTTGCAGAAACTTGTCATTTTGTGGTTTTTATTTTGATCATTTGATCTCATTAATACAGGCTGAACGAGCTGAGAAAGAGCAAGTTAAAAAACTTACTTTAGACATCAATGAAAGACAAGAGGAAGAAGATTACCAAGGTTTGTATTAATGTTGAGCTAATTCTGCAAAATAAATACTATAAAACTTTTCTCAGTTCACATTGTTCAAAAGTTATTTGGAATGTAGAAATGTGTATTTGGGTAATCAGTGTTGTTCAGAAAAATACAACAAAATAATATGATGCAATCTTAGTGTAAAATTTCTCTTATAATCTCCATTACAAGTAACTTAAAATTCGTGTTTTGAAAGATCTCTGGAAAGATTTTTACATGATAGAGCTATTGAAAGTGTAATAATATTTTTTGCATGTGTGTTTGTCAGAAATTCTTGTGATGTGTTACTGTGCTCTCCCAGACATATTAATACTATTAACTTGTTGTTAAGAATTTATGTATGTTGCATTGTAACTGTACAGAGATGTTGGCAGCTCAACAAAGGCCTGCTGTCCTCAATCTTAATCGAGACAGGCGCCACAGATATCAACATCCAAAGGGAGCTCCTGATGCTGACCTGATATTTGGGAACAAGTATGTTGACATCCAGGTAGCAAGTAAGATCCACTAGACCATCCCTGGTACTGAAGAATTTTAAACAGGCTCTCTGTAATCTCTTCAGTACTGGGACATCTCAGTAGTAAGTACAACCCAAAGTATCTTCCTGGTAATGAAGCAGTTGAACAGATTGGCACTAATGCCTTCAGCACTAGGACACCCAGGTAGCTTTGTTGATCATCTGGTAAACCATCCACATTCACACACTTGGACAGTTTTAAAAAATGTGATTATAGAAATATTCATAGTTCTAGGTTAATCAGATAGTAGGGTAAACTTAATCTTGTATACATGGTATTGAACAAATGGGAATTAGACTGCTCTTACCTTCAGTAACATGGTATATGTGAAAGAAAAAAAATAACAGTGAATAATTTTTCCAGTTCTCATTTACTATGTTAAAAAAATGTCTTAAACCAAAAGAATCAGGTAAGTTTCTGTCAGTTTAAGACTTTTATCCCTTTTAGTATTGGAACTCTTCGTAAACCAATATTGTTTCACCTCAAGGTTGTTTAGAATGAGAAATAGTAGAATTATTAATTGGTTTAAACAAAGAATACATATGAAAATGATGAAATGTGTGTTGATAGTATAACAGTATTATTTTTAATGTTTTAAGTATTAAAGGTGTTAAAATAGTATTTGTGAATCATCTAATCACAAAATAAAAATACTGTACTGCATGTATAGTGAAGTGTATAGTAGACTGTCACCATTTGAAGTGCTTTTAGAATAAGAATATGTGATCAACAAGTTAAAAGTCACCTGGTTTTTCAGGCCATTTGTAAGAATAGTGCTCTGTTTGTTTGTTTTTTTATTGTATGTAAGTAAAAACTTATTTTGTTAGCTTATTTTGGATGATTTATTCTATTTCAAAGGTGTATAATGTCTTAAGTACTAGGAGTTTCAGAAAAATCTGTAATTAAATGATATTTTTATATGAATACTAAGGTAGTTTTATTAGAAGTTAAACTGGACGACTTTTTTGAATACAGAAAACGGTGAAAACCAACACTTGAGTGATGTAATGAAGAAAACCTCTGTCGTCCAAGCCAGGAATAACTGGTCAACCCATCTGTGGGTCAAATAGTGCACTCCACCCATATATTACCTTTTTTTTGTGGTTTATGGAAACAAAAATTATGAAATTTAGAGAGTGTGGTAAAATAACAATCAACTTTGTGAAGAAAGTTTAGTTTCTAACAGAAATGAGAACACCTATTTTTTCACAAAAACAGATCAGTGCATAACATGGCCCCAACAAAAATGAAATTCTTAGCTGAACTGAAGCAGTGGTGCTGAAGGAGAAAATAAAAAAAAATTGTTTAGGTGAGGATAATGGTGTCAAAGATTTGTTTTGCTCTCAAAAAATTACTACTGCCGGTTCAGCAGTGCAGGTTTATTTTAAATGTGGAACATTATTCCTCCCTGTGTTTGTCTTTCTCTAGTCGAAGCTCTTAATTCTTGTATTTGTTTAATAATAAATAGTTTCATACTGCCTTCAACTCTTGTGTGGTTTTAAATTTTGATACATTTGTACTGTACTGAATGAGCATGGTGATTAACTGATATCCTGGTTTTAACTCTTGTATGGTTTTAAATTTTTGATATATTGGTAGCATACTGAATGAGTACAATGGTTGTATTAGCTATTGCCACAGTATTAACTCGTGTATGGTTTAAAATTCCGATACAGTACTTACCTCCAATCACAAAATTATCTATTCTATTTCAGTGCTGCCCTCTGTATGCAAACATTTTATTACGCATTCCACAAGTCTTCTGTTTCCTCTTGTTAGAATTACTATTTTCCAGCATTTATCTCGTGTAAATCATCATGCATTACCTCTTAACCAACAGTTAAATGTTAGTCTATACATCCCCTATCTGTGGATACTTTTGACTCCTTCTGTACTCCTCTTTAGCCAGCATTTTATCTTTAGCTCTGAGGTTAGATATGTGGTTTCTTTATTTTTGGAGCCTTATAGGTTAGGGTGCAATGTTTCCTTCAATCAGTTTACCCTTGACATTTCTCAGGAAACTATGTCTGGTATCTTTTCTGTGACTTTACATATATTTGATGTTGTTCCTGATAGTTATTAAGTCTCAGGTTACTCCATTCTGCCAGCAATCCACCATTATGCCAGTTATCTCAGTCAGATCTTCACATTCCTCCAGTTCTTGTTTTCTAGTTTCCTTTACATGTTTATTCTAATCAGGGTTATTCTTCTTGTCACTTTCTTCAACAATGTACCACCCATCACTAGCAGTGATTACCCTGTGGGTTTGGGTCTGGTGGGGACTCAACTGCTCAAGTTTCCTCCTTTTTGGCATCCATATCATCAACTAATGAATGATCAGTGAATGGTACAGGTTCTGTCAGAAAAACTGTTATCACGTTTCTTCCTCCAATTCCTGTTTCTTCTTGCCTCATTTCCTTTCCTTTTCCACAGATCCTGGCATGGCCAGGTGGTTAGGGTGCTTTACTTTCAATCTGAGGGTCATGGGCTCAAATCCCTGTCCCACAAAACACACTCGCTCTCTCAGCTGTGGGAGCATTATAATGTGACAGACCATCCAATCATTTGTTGGTAAAAGAGTAACTAAAGAACTAATAGTGTGTGGTGATGACTAGCTGCCTACTCTCTAGTCTTTGATTGCTAAATTAAGTGTAGGTAGCACAGACATCCCTCATGTAGCTTTGTATGAAATTGAAACCAAACTAATCTTCTAACATGGGATCCTATGACTTGTCAGCTTCCATCAGAAGCAGTTCAAGAATTGATTTTCCAGTGGGCAATCAAACTGGTTTCCCATCCTTCCAATGGTTTTTATTTCTAATGTTTCATTGTCCATAATTAAAATGAAGATTGGCAGCTGGTAATTTATTTATATCTTGCCTCAACTGCTTCATCATATTACCCAAATTCACCATAAAGTCTTTCTCAACCTGAGATAGGTGTTTTCCCCAGAGTTATGGATAAGAAAAATGGATGTTTCCAACATCCCAATAGCACATTGGTTTCAGTCCATCCTGGAGTGATTTACCAACTTTGCACTCTCCCATTTGGACATACCTCAGCACCTCATGTGATATGTCAAATGGTCTGAGCTTTTGAACATCATCTCTGTGCTTTACTGCAGCAATTTTATTGTTACATCAATGACTGACTCCTGGCTCATCCATACTCACCAATTCCTTTTTTTGGTGGCTTAGGTGAGGTAAGGTGGTTGACTAAATTGGAGAAGTCATTTCTTGAAACCACTCAATATCTGGTTTGTTTGAAGGTTTTTTTCAAAATGACAATCAGTCATGCACTGTTTTTTCCTCAGCCACTCACACTAACCAACTCCTTTTTTTGTCATCATTGATGAGTTGATTAACCAAATTTGAGAAGTCATTCCTTGAAACCACTGAATATTTGTTTCACTTGGAGGTCTTTTTCAACATGACTATCAGTCTTGCACTGTCTTCTCCTTTAAATCTTTCTTCAATGGAAATTTTGGTTCACCATATGCTCTTGGCCCAGTCTCTTCCTGCTCACAAGGTGCTATTGCTTTTGGAGATGTGGTCCACCTTGACTGAACTGGTCCATCTTGATCATACCCATATGAGATCCCTTCAGTGGGCACTTTACAAACAATGGAATCTTGCTGGAGATCCTCTTTTCTCCTTGGTTTCCTTTTCTCTTTCCCTGTGAGATGATCTGCAATGATAGATTGGCAAAGACAATATGTTAGCAAGCATGCTGCTTCCTCTTTTACATTGGGGTTTACATCTTTCCACAGATCCATTCCTTCAGGGATGGGGTGTTATGGGTTACTCATCAGTAAGCATTGGATTGTTGGTCTGCAAATGAAAACGTCTTGTGTAACAGTGTTTTTAAACTTCCAACTGTACATCAAGTGTTGCATCACTTCTTTCTCACTTGGTGATAGTTCATTTCAACAATTCTACTGTAGCATCACATATAAACTACCAAGGGGAACCCAGTCTAGAGACCTATGTTTTTAGACATTGAATCTATTATACTGGGCCCATGCACATCACATTTGCCTTATTCCTACATTCTTTTAATTTTTAATTTATTTCTGTTTGAATCATTTTCCTTGTGTTCCTTGTTTTATCTGTCCTTTAAGATAGATTTCCTTCTTCTCCTAGCCTATGAACATTGTTGGTTGGATTTGTCATTGATGTTTCACATACCCTTTATTACCATACCAGCCTTCTCCATCATTCATATTGTTTCTTTCTCCCAAAGATCTGGGCAACTTGGTAGGGTTGTTCCTCCTATTTACCAGTTTCCCTTCTGTCTGTATCCCATTTTACTCTCAGCCAGATCTTAATATGCTTTTGAGTCCAATCAGGACCCTCCTTTGTTAAATAGTTCATACTGTCACACTTTCGAGTATGTGTTCACAACTTTTTTATCCCACGCAGTTTTTCCTCATGATTTTTCACCTTCTACCCTCACCATTTAGTTCTGCTTTTTGGTTCAATTGGCCTATCTTCTTTCTTTCACACCTTGTTCTGGGTTTCCTTCCATTAAATCAGACACCTTACTTTTTCCCTTGTTTATCTTCTTTATTCTTTGATGGAGGAGATTTTACAATTCAACATGAGGATCACACCCAGTATTTTCAACTCCCACTGTCTTGATCATATTATGGTTACCTCTTCATTGGGGTTTTGCCTTCCACCTTTGGTTGTTCTTCAGACTTTTGGTGTGATTCTAACTGGTAATTTTTTATTCATACTTTTCTTCTTTCAAGGGCATTTCTCTAATTCCTTATTAAAAGAATTATGCTCAGTAGTAAATGGTGCCTGACCATGTATTTCTTAACTCTAGATCCACACTTTACAGTCGTGTTGACTTGTGCTTTATCATCCATGGCTTTACCATGATCATCATCGAGATGAGGTATTCCATAAGATCACTTGATGGTTAATAATCTTGTGATATTTTGCTTCATAAACATGTCTGTCCCAGACTTTACCACCTATGGACTGCATGGGGAAAACAGAAGGGAATTTCTTCCCCTCCCTGCCATTACTAAATAGAATAACTCAGTATGGTCTCCTTTTCAAAATAAGGTTTCATGGTGACCCATTGCATTGTCTCTAGTGGTAATGTTTCTTCAGATTCTCCACAGCATTTTCACCTTCCTTTCCTCTAGTGTAGTCCTTATCACTTTCCAATTTCACCCTCCTGAATGGGTTTTACAAAATGATGGCTGTAATCATTCAGTCAAAAGTAGAGCAGTGATATTCTGCTGGTGTAGATGATAAGTGGTCTTTAGAAAAATTTAGCTATCACATTGCTGCATGACATGACCTCATGATATCATTTACACAACCACTGGAATTGAGCAGTCACCTTATGGAATGATGTGGTCTGATACCCTTCATACAACCATAAAAATTGAGCCATCGAAATTGTAGTTCACTCCTTTGATTGGGAGTCCTCATTCTACCCTTGTGTGGATGTCGGTATCCCTCTTTGTAAAGAGATTTTGGATTTGAGTGAACCAGTTACCACAAGTCCTTACATGAGTTTAAGTTGTCTGTCTTTCTTTCCAATAACTCCATCTATGTTGTAGGTCATAGCAGTGGCTTGTGGGATTGTTAATGTTCTGTTGTTGACTATCCCTTGTTCTCTGTGTATAAGGATGTTATTGTCTTTGTATAGCTCCAGCCTTTGCTGCACTTGTGGCAATTGATTCCATGCTATAGACATCATTTTGATAGCTGATGTCAATTCCTAGATCAATAGGTCAGAAATAACCCTCATATAATACCTAGGAATCTGTACTGGTCTTAATCCACGATTATTGGGTTTGAGGTAAAGATGGTGTGATCCTCATGCTATCCTTGCATAGATGTTGGTATTTCATGAAGAGGTTTTGAATGGCACTTGTGGTTGACTTGCCATTTTGATAGCTGATGTAGTCCACCACCATCTGTACCTCCAGCTTGGGTTTGAGGTAAAGATGGTGTGATCCTCTTCACCCAGAAGTTACATGCCTTGTTTTACACCCCACTTGTTTTTTTATATTGTGGGATTGAGTTATATTTGTTTGCTATGGTTAGATCACTTTCCTACCACATTTTGTCCCAGTTGGGTGTGCTTCTTTTAATTTCTGAACTTATGTCTCACATATTTCTTGTTCAGAAGCAGTGTGTTTTCCCCTCTTTTGATCTTCAGATCTGTATCTCTTATTTTCAGGGATATCCTTTGGATGCTTTCAGGGATTCTTCTTTCATTTCCTTGTACTGATCACTCCTTCTCAATGTATGATTCCAGTTCATCCTGTGAGAGGAGTGAAGTACCATATCAGAAGTTATAATTTTCCCATACTGAAAATGTATTTTTGATAGTTTGACACTTCCCATTCTTACTCTGCAGCTCACCAGTACTGACACCCTTTGTCAAAGTTCAAAGTGATAGTTTGGTAGAAGACTGTAGAGGGAGTCATGTGAGCATATACTACTGCTATTGGTTAAGAGATGACACTTTGGGATTCACGTGGGGGATGTGTTGGAATTTAGTTATTCTAACAAAGGGAGCTTCTAGAAGTCTTGTGGCATGCATAAAGAAAAAAGTTTGGATATGAGTGCAGCACTGAATGAGAATAACTAATCTTATGAAAGGACATAAGTACCTATCAGAAGCACATTTTGAATATAGAAAAATTATTTTAGTAATTCTAACAGAGGGAGCAGAAGGCTTGTGGCATGCATGAAGTTTGAATACAGAGGATATCACTGAATGAGAATAACTAATCTTATGAAAGGACATAAGTGCCTATCAGAAATACATGTTCAATATAGGAAAATGATAACTTCTGATACTTTGGTAGCACATTGAATGAGCACTGTGGTTGTGTTAACAATTGTCCTAGTATTGACTCTTGTGTGGTTTTAAATTTCTGATACATTGGTAGCATAATGAATTTGTACAATGGTTGTGCTAACTTAGGGTTTAGTATTAACTCTTGTGTGGTTGTAAATTCTGGTATATTTATAGCATATTGAAACCTCACTATGGTTAACTAAAGCCCTAATATTAATGTGCTTAGCTTTCTTGTGGAAGCAAGTATATTCTTTCCAAAAACATGCTATTTTTAGTTTTGTAAAACAGGCGCTAACCTAACCCAATGTAATGACACTAACATTTTACATTGTAGTAGTAAGTTGGGATATTTTAACATGGATAACTGCAGTAAAACTTTACAGTAAATCTCAGAATAAGAACTTATGATCTTTGTGCCTTTTAAACCTGAGTAACTGCTTATAGCCATCAGTTACTTATTTTTAATTTTTTTGTCAGATAATAGGTAAAAATTATAGGAAAGCACCTCCTGTATAACCATATGACTACCTCAGTAAGCTTTTCAAGCATGGGAAACTCAACTGTTTATATAGCCCATTGCAATTGTTAGAATTACAGGGCTTTATATTTGATGATGGAATTTCTCTTTATTTAGCATCTGTACATTTCTAATGCTTAAAAAATGCAATTTATATGTGGAAAATAATTATATGCTTAAATATTGAACAAATTACATTGCATCAGTTTTAATTTGTTACTTTAATTCATGTTGAAAATTCATACTCTTCAGTATGGAGTAAACTTTTCATTATACTCCTGTCACATAGTTAAACCTTTCTTATAGTAAGTTGTCGTCTTTTTTACATAATTCAACAACTGTAAAATCAGCTCATTAGGCCTTATTTATTGAGCTTCTTTATTATTATTATAAAACAAATATATGTTTCTCACTCTCTCAGTATAAGAAATTCAGAGTTCTTAGTTATTGTGTCAACTTAGATTCCAAACTCACACAGAACAAAGTCTAATAACTTTTCACCATCTTGTTCTTCTAGACTTATTGAGTATGATTTGAAGAAAATCTTACACATCTACACAATTTCTGATTGAAAATTAATAATAATATTCTCCTGGTGTCATTTCTAGTTGTAGAAAGACCATTTATTTCTCACAGTTATTACCAGATTTATGTTTATATCAGCTTGGATTGTTCAGTATCAATATGTATTTTTGTGAAGCCAGTCCTGTAGCCTGTAAAACAAATGTGAATACATAACTTATAAAGACTTTATGTTCTCACATGAATCAAACCTCAATCACTTTAGATTTTTTCCTAAAGTTGGCTTATAGCAACTAACAAATGAATGCATTTCTGTGACATGTTTAAACTTTCTTAGAAATGTTTTTATGACATTTTCTGCCATTTAGAGCTCTTGACAACTGAAATTATTTATTCAAGTTCTGTTCCTTCACCATTATATAGCCACATTGTGTTATATTAGACAATCACAAATTTCATGGCAATTATAAGGGATATTAAGAGTAAAGAACACAAACACTGACTTTTTTAGCACAATAAAAGGTAAAGTATGTAGTGTTACATAGAGTCGACTAGTTTCGGGTAATGTAGTTGCCATCATTAGGGCTAATGTTTATGATAATGGTAACTGTTTTGTTGTTTGATATATCTCTCATAAAACACAATATTTGAATCTTATCCACACTTTAGAAGGTATAAAGAAATTTCCAAATTTTTTGGTAAGGTAATATGTATGTTTTTCTTAATTATCCAGTTGCAAAATATGTGATTTTCACATATAGACAAAGAAAGCAGGATGTTATTAATTATTTGTACTAAAGGAAACTACTGAAATAAACAGTTGCCATGTATTAAATGAAGTATATATCTTTATCTTATCTGTTTGTGTTTTCCAATACAAACTATGGTGAAACAAAAATACTAATTTAATTATTTGAATTAAAATTATAAAAGTAACTGGGTTGGTTCTATAAATAATTGTGACCTAAACAGGTTTTAGATACTGTAAAAACCCCAAAATGTGAAACTATACTTAGTCACATCAAGAAACAGTGTCTTTCTAATAACAAAATTTTAGACTCGTGTAATCGATTAGCTACGTGTCTTGCAAGAATAGGCCTTCGATAGTAGAGTGGGAAGAATTCTGATTATCAGACTTCGACAGAACTTAAGACATGCAGACTTTTACTCCAACTGTTCAATATGCTAGAAATACTGTAAAAAAACTTGTTTTAGAAGAATGTTCTGTGAGCCTTGGAACAAGAACCTGCCCAAGAAGAAGGTAAAAAACTACATTCCCTCTACAAGTAGTTGTGAAGTTTGTTTTGAAATTGCTAACTACAGTTGTCAATCATACTGTTGGTGTGAACATTATGAGGAAAACTGGATGGATGTCTTAAAGGTGGACAGACGTGGGTGTAGTCTGGTCATTTCACATTTGATTTGGGGATCCAATTTTATCATAATATTATTGAACTTTTAGATATAATGTCATGTTTTCTCAGTCCAGAACAGAATCATGTGAGAGATTTTGAACTCAAATATTTATTTGCTTCTCTCCTTTCACTACAGGTAGGTCAAAGTATGTCATGACCTATCACAGAATTACATTCAAAATGTATTTAAATAATTAAATATTAAAGTGCTGAGATTTTCAATGTGGATTTGCTAAGTGCTAATAAAAAATGAAATTAATGATTCAGTATTAAAGACATTAAGAATGAATATATTAAGAGTTAATTTTTTCTTATGTAAGTTTACATGTATACTTCTAAGCTCATCTAGAGTAATGCACAACATCCTTTGGTCTTGTATAGACATTTGTTTTTTTATATCAGATGCTGTTGATACGGTGTTTCATTCAGATATTAAAAAAACTAAATTGTGAACATAGTTTTATTTCACGAGGTCCAATAACGTAAAACTAAACTTTGAAATACTAATCAAATACAAAGGTTAGTTGCCACAAAAACAATGGTAGAACTGTGGGGCAAATTTAATTAATGAGGCTGAGAATGTGGCTTTATTGATATTTGGTGAACTTACTCCCAGTTAGTGGACCTTTAGTACTAGTTTGTATGGAGACTTGAAAATGCTGTATTTCACTTAAATATTTATTAATTAACAAATGAAAATTCGTATTGAAAAGATACGTCCAAAACCACCCTCTGTGGTAGATTCCGGATTGAACTTATTTTTTAATATTCAATAAACTGTAGTGTCAAGACATCATTGGCTTCTGAGAGACTTGTTAAAATGAACGTAAAATCCCTTCTATATTGGGATTTGATCTCCAGGCCTTTACGTGATAGTAGAGTGTTATAAATATAGTGACCAAGTCTTTTTTTAACCATATCTTCAACAATTCAAACAACTAATTTTTAATTACCATATTATTCTGGTTTTGTATAATATTTTATGATCTTGCTCTGAACACGTGGAGTTGGATTTTAAAACGTCATACAAAATTATTTTTTACTGGGATTTGAACGCGAGAGCTCTGCTCGAGAATGTTAACGTTAACATTCTGACTCAGTTAACGTTACGAATAGAGAGTGGAACAAAGGTACCCGTTAAGAACTGAGTGTTTTTTATGTAAACAATTCTTGTCGTGCGGAAAACTGAAATTTTTCACTTAATTTTTTTTAAATTTTGCCCAAATCCGTTCGGATGGTAATTATCTGTACTGGCCCTGCGTAGCTTAGAAGTGATACAAGAGAGAAGACAGCTTGTCAACACCATCTACCGCCAACTATTGAGTTACTCTAATTGAATAATGAGATTTACCGTCATATAATGTTTCCACAGCTGAAATGTATGTTCAAGTAGGAGATTCGAACATGGGACCCACAGATTACTAATTGTGTGCCCTAACCACCCGGTCGCGTAAAAGGTAGCAGAATGAAACATCCAGTTTATTTTCATCGTGGTCCAAATCGTTTTCAGTCTCAGCTTTTTCCAGTAACGGTGTATGATATTCAATGTTGTGACGTAAAACGCCGAATTGGCAAAACAGTAAAATGAACTAATTAAATGTTGATATGTATTGAATAATGATATTTGTCAACAAGATTTATACACACAAGCCCTCCGCTAGTACAGCGGTAAGTCTCAGGATTTACAACGCTAAAATCAGGGGTTCGATACGCCTCGGTGGGCTCAGCAGATAGTCCGATGTGGCTTTGCTCTAAGAAACCACACAGACACACAATTTTCTTTCTTGACACAAACATATTTTGATATAAAAACAATAATAACGGTTATTACAAATGTTTATTTTCAAGAGTGTTACAAACAATGCTGAGTCTTATCTGGTCTGTAACTGAATATTTTATCAACGGTCGAAGTCCACTTTGAGGAACTTTCGAGTTTACATTGTTATACTTTACTCCCAACTAATCTAGCTTGATTGGTTTTATGCCAATTACGTGCCGACTTTTTACTGACAAAGTTATTTATTGTCCTCATAAAAATACTAACGACCGAAGTTAATTCACTAAAATTGAACGGTTTGTAATGTTCGAAATCTATAAACTTTTTTGGTTAAATTGTGTAGTTTTCTGATTAATAAGCGTTAACCACAATTATAGCTTCCGGGGCTAATGTGTACTGACTGTAGCGAGCAAACGATATTCTATTACTGACCCTCGGCGCGTCGGTTCATATACTTTAAGGCGAGATTGTCGAAAGTTCAACAATATTTGAAGATAGGCTGGTGTTTTGGTAATACATATATTGTTGATTCTTGCTCTCGAGAATATTCTAAAAAAATTAGAAAACTGATGGGAGTTTCGCAATACACACCTAACAGTATACAGCACAAGCTAACAAACGCAGATATTAAAGTAAATGTGAAGGATTTACTGTTATACTAGTTGCATTAGTACAAGTAATAAGTTAATATATTTAGCTACAGCACAAATAGTAGTGTAAATAATTTTTACTTTTTTAATGAATGTAAAACCACTATATATTTCTTTTAATATTCAGAATAGTTATTGCCAGTACTTCCAAATACAATTAAAGACATTCATGTAGAAATTAATATTGACAACTTTGTAGAGGTAGGTAATACTTACCTAATTTGGCCTTATATGCAACTCGCTTGAGATTTAGGTAAATATTCTGTTTCATGTTTAAAATCTGAAACTTTCCTTAAGATGCCAGGTCCGGCATGACCAAGCACGTTAAGGCGTGCGACTCGTAATTCGAGGGTCGCGGGTTCGCATTCCCGTCGCGCCAAACATGCTCGCCCTTTCAGCCATGGGGGCGTTATAATGTGACGGTCAATCCCACTATTCGTTGATAAAAGAGTAGTCCAAGAGTTGGCGGTGGGTGGTGATGACTAGCTGCCTTCCTTCTAGTCCTACACTGCTAAATTAAGGACGGCTAGCACAGATAGCCCTCGAGTAGCTTTGTGTGAAATTAAAAAACAAACAAACCTTAAGATGCTTTTGAGTTGCGCTGGGGAGATTCGGTTATTGGCGAGAGAAGAGATAAGCAGCGATTTTTTAGGCTCTTTAGAAGTGTGAACGTATAGTGAGTTGTGATCGATATTAGACGGTTTCGTTAAGTCTCAGACAGTGTTTTGAAAGGCGAGAGAAAGAAAAAAATAACTGTAAAGTAATTTCATTCTGTTGCGGGACATACAGAAGAAGAGAGAAAAACAATGCTATAGAAAATATAAACCTAACGATTAGTAGCATAAGTAATCAAAAACCCACCCTGGATATTGAAACAAACACTAACTCAGAACGTGAGAAAGCTAGTTCTGACGACAAAGGATTCACACTTGTGAAGACTAGAAGTAAGAAAAACAAGCACTAACAAATACAGAAACACATTAAAAAAGTGAAACTAAATTACCGAAATACACCATTATTATCATACAAGGTATTCCAGGAACTTATAACCAGCCTCAAGTAGCAAGGGAAATATACAGGTGTAAACCTGAGACAAACATTGACATTAAGCGTCTAACACGCTGACCAAAAAAGATTATTAAAAGAAGGGCTTTCAGACGCTTTTAAAACAGAACACATAACCATAAACTTGCCTGGAGGTAAGCCAACACCCAGATCTTTCGTAATCCGGGGGTTGCAACGCTCCATCGACATAGAAGACATTAAAGAAGCACTTACTTAACAAAACATAAAATACATTTCAGTTGAACTCATAACTTCAAACATAAAAAACCAATAAACTTAATTAAAGTAGTTACAGACAACACCCAAGACATAACACAACTAATAAGTAATGGTATCACAGTGTAGTATCAAAGATACACTGTAGAACAAACTAAAACACCGTCAGTGGTAGTAACGCAGTGTTACCAATGCCAAAGGTTTGAACATGTAGCAGCAGCATGCCAAGCAACTGCGCGTTGTGTAGGCTGTGGAGATAATCATCACATATCGCAATGTACTAAATAAAACCCCCAAACCTAAATGCTGTAACTGTGGGGAAGAACACACGGCAAACTTATAAAGGATGTCAAAAATATAAATCAATTAAGACTCTCATACGAACTTAAAAATCCAAACACGCACAAGCCACAGACAATCAAAATCAACTACCACTCAGAAACCAGAAAATACAAACAAAGCAAACTCATATGCTGTAGTGGTCAAGAAAACATCACACAGGTAGGAAAAAACCACCAACAATTAGTGAAGATTTAGCTAAAACAACTGAAGTCGCACACCAAACCACACCTATGAATGTTGGAAACACATTGACCAATGCCATTATTTCCACTTTCTCTGAAATAATGGTCGAATACACAAACCCAAATAATGAAAACAGTTTAATAGACATAATCATTAAAATAATTATGGAAAACATCCAAAAATACCTACCACAATTCTTTACATATATCATGAACTCAGTTAACCATGGATAAATTCACAGTTCTACACATCAGTATCTGGGGTGCTATTGCTTCCAAGAAACATGAGAAAGAAGGTATAACCAACTCCATAAAACCAGTTGTCTTTGTAATTAGTGAAACTGCCCTCTATAACTACCATAGATTCAAAATAAAAGAATACTCAATCATCAGACAGGAAAGGAAGGTTAAGAGAGATCCAAACAGAGGAATATTACTACTGTATAAAACTGAACTTATAGTTCAGGAACTAAGAATACCTTCCTCCAATGAATCAGTAATAATAAACGTAAAACTCAAAATAACACTGAAGTAACAGTGGCAGGCATTTATTGCTCGCTTAGCAAAGTATTAGATGCTAATATATTACATTCCATATATAATCACAATCCCAATATAGTAATTATAGGAGATTTAAATAGTAAACATATCGCAATCAACTGTAGTTGTACAAACCCAAATGGTAAAATACTTTATAAATTTCTGGCTGAAACTAATATGATTTTGTTGAAAGATGCAACACCGACACATATCTCGTACGTACATGGCACCAGTGAAATACTGGATTTACGCCTGTGTTCGTGTAATATGTGTCGCAAATTCGTTAACTTCTCTCTTGGTTACGATTTTAGATAGTGACCACCTTCCAGTTCTGGTGTATCTCATTCCCCACTTAAACAAAATGAAAGTAAAAGATAAACTAAATTATAAAAAAGCTAATTGGCCACTATTTCAATCAGTCACAGACCAAATTTTACTAACTGAAGTACTAAACTTTGCCGCGGACGCATCAGATATAAATGCATATAGTCATAAAATCTCCGAGTGCCTAAAACATGCAGCCAACAGCTCAATACCGAAACAAAAACACTTCACAACAACACACATATGGCAACCACATCAAGAAATAATACACCTAATAAAAGAATGGAAAAAAACTGCGTACATACAAAATAGAAACCAAACACAAATAAACACTATAAGAAATAAAATAAGACATCAAATCCGACAACAAAGACAAGACAGTTGAGACACCTTCTGCTCACAATTAAATCACAAAACAGATCCAAAACAATTCTGGACACACTTGAAAAGATATACTAACACAGGAAAAACAAACAAATAGTACCCACCACTCGAACCCCATGGC
The DNA here is from genome assembly GCF_004210375.1 of Tachypleus tridentatus. Taxonomy (NCBI): domain Eukaryota; kingdom Metazoa; phylum Arthropoda; class Merostomata; order Xiphosura; family Limulidae; genus Tachypleus; species Tachypleus tridentatus. The sequence continues at coordinate 73,470,100 of NC_134837.1, read as the reverse complement.
AAAACAGCTTACACTAGCATAGAAAAAGCAGAGATATTTAAAGACCACCTAGAAAACACGTTCAAAACATATCATGAACCAGACATGAACAGATATTGCTATAACAAAGTCGACAACTTCATGGAACAGAACAAAACTATATACTTGCCAAAATTCCCAGTAAAAACATTAATAAAATCGGAGAAAACAATAGACTGTAGCACTCATCAACTGATAAAGGATATCACAGTAACGGAAGTACTAACAGTTATCACAAACACAAAAAACAAAGCACCTGGAGAAGATGGTATACAAGCTAAAACATGGTACTCGGAAATTATATGAACACCTAACAGCCTTATTTAACTTATCATTATTAGCTGGATATATCCCTGTTTCTTGGAAGGAAGCAGTAATATTAATGTACCAGAAAGAAGGAAAGCCAGCAAATACACCAAACAACTTCCGCCCAATTAGTTTGATCAGCTGCATCGGCAAAATTTTAGAAAAAATAATTAGTAACCGACTATCTATATACTTAATAACAAAATCAAAATTACCCGAAATTCAAAACGGATTTAGAAAATACAGACCACCTAATCAGATTAACTGAAACAATTACAGACAGCTTTAACAAAAACGAATGCACTGTAGCTTGCTTTCTCGATGTTGAGAAAGCATTTGATACGGTGTGGCATAACGGATTATGCCATCGGTTAACGGAAATGGATTTACCTCAGGGAATTATTCACTGGCTATCTATCTTCCTGATCAATAGAACGTGTAAAGTAGATGTGAATGGGGTCCACTCAGGGTCCTTTTCACCTGAGGCAGGAGTCCCGCAGGGAGTGGTAGTTAGCCCTATATTATTTATCATGTATGTGAGTAATATGCCACTGTCCGATCTAAATTTAGGTTTTGCATCACAATTTGCTGACGATGAAACGGTCTGGAAAAGTACCCCCACTCCTTCAATAGCAGCAACAAACCTCCAACCAGTCCTGAATAATATAGAAGAATACTGCCAGAAATATAGAATAAAAATAAATATTCCGAAAACCCAAGTAATATTATTCAGCAGATTAAATAAAATGAAAAAAAGATCCACCTAAGTTATATATGAATGGACCACTTTTACAGACTGCTACTTCTGCTATATTTTTAGGATTAACTTATGATACCAAATTAACGTGGATACAGCATACAAACAATATCCTGATTAAGACCTGGAAAAGAGCAAATTATGCAAGAAGTCTTTCAGGTAAAAATCAAGGAACATCACCTAATAATATAATAAAAATCTACAAAACATACATTAGACCAATAATAAAATACGCATCTCCTGACTGGATAAACATAACACAAAAACAATTACAGAAACTACAAAAAATACAAAATTCAATCTTAACTTCAGCCTACAAAGTACCACATAATACTTCATCCACGAGTATACAAACATAGAGACAATATGTGAAAGACTCTTGCATAATACACTAAACTATTTTAATAAGAATTGGCATAAAAATGACTTAATGTGTGATCTCAACAGATACTACGTACATGATGGACATAGTCCTAAGTACATCTCTCTTATAAATATATATTTAAGAAATATAAAACAAGCTGGTCACCACGCACTAGATGCTTAAAACGAGTTTTATTTTTTTTATTTTTATGCTTTTTATTTATTATTTTTAATTTTTTCCGATGAATATATATGGAAAAAGAGAAAATATATACATTGTTTGTTTGTTTTGAAATTTCGCACAAAGCTACTCGAGGGCTATCTGTGCTAGCCGTCCTTAATTTAGCAGTGTACGACTACAGGGAAGGCAGCTAGTCATCACCATCCACCGCCAACTCTTGGGCTACTCTTTTACCAACGAATAGTGGGATTAACCGTCACATTATACGCCCCCACGGCTGGGAGGGCGAGCATGTTTAGCGGGCGCGAACCCGCGAATTACGAGTCGCACGCCTTACGCGTTTGGTCATAAGTATATGTACATAAAACGAATAGAAAATATTTAAAAAAAAGAATAGAAGTAAAAAAAAATGAATAATGAAAAGAAAAAGGACCAATCAAGACAATACATGGACATTGCTCTGAAAAGTGCCGGAGTACTGTGGGATACACTGGCCCAAAATTTACAACAACAACAAATTCTTACTAGTAGCCGACATGAAAGTTAGGGATGGAGGAAGAGGTCTTGTGCACCTGACCCTCCTGGGTATTCAAAAATTAAACATACCCAAATACCCACAAAGAAGAAGCGAGTGACGCTGTTTTCAAAACAAACTTGGCCAGGTGGTTAAGGCACTCGAGTCGTAATCCGAGGGTCGCGGGTTTGAATCCCTGTCACACAAAACATGTTCGCCTGAAAACCTGCGTACTTTAGAGGTGTTTTCTTGAGCCAGTTCTTCTAGAAGGTCATTGAGGGAAGAGCTTCGTATTTTAGTCTAAGAAGATTTATTCTGAGAAAAAAAAACTGAAAAATTAAACACGCCGGTAGGATCGACTATGATTCCGTCAGTTCAAAAGAAGAATACACTGTGCTTTCTGGTATTCTATGCTCATTTGTCATAATAAAGAGTTGCTCATCTGTTTAGTCTCGTTATTTTATGCTTAAAGAACTCAGTCAATTCATCAAACACGAAACACTCCTGGCATTTCTTAACCAAATTTGCTTTTATTTGAGGTTTTACCTATCTGATACTTGACAGGAAATCGAGTTTACCTGAAGATACCTCCGAACACCCATTGCTTTTGGGAAGGATATGTAACAGTTCTTTCTAGTATAGAATATCCATACACTGATCATAAGGGTGTGTTCAGATTGAGAATTTAGTATTTCCGTCATTCTGATATATAGTCTTCAAAAAAAGAAACGCAAAAGAGATATTTTTGTTATTTTAAAGAGAAATATATGTAATAACGTTACAAGCTCAGAGTATGTGATGTTACACGTGTTAAGGCACTGAATGTCAGACCAAAATGACAATAAAAGTTGTGCACTTTGAAAACGGAGGAAAACATCGGATTTTTCGCCAAAACGCATTCGTGTCCAATAAATTTGTTTGAGAGATCTGCATGTTCTGCAAGTGCAACATGTGCAAAATCCCTATAAAAATGACGGGTTCTCGGTTTCCATAGCTCAGTGTTAAGCCACCGACACGCAATACAGTTACGCCAAGACTGACTGAAGCACAACGCAACAACGCTATTGGTCGCTTGGAAGCAGGCGAATCGCGATCAGATGTTGCTAGAGCTGTGAATGTTCACCCAAGCACTATCACAAGGCTATGAAATCGTCACCAACAACATGGATCAACTTGTGACCGTCCACGATCTGGCAGACCTCGTGTGACCACGCCCGCACAAGATCGCTACATTCGGTTACGTCACCTTTGGGATAGGACCACCACTGCAACGTCTACTGTCTCAACCATATCACGGCTGCGTAGGATTTCCGATCAGACCGTACGCAACCGTCGACGAGATTCTTAGGCCCCATGTGCAACCCATCATGGTGAACGTCAACGACGTTTTTCAACATGACAACGCCCGTCCTCACACAGCCCGACTCACCACTGTCTTCTTGAGACACCACAACATCAACGTTCTTCCCTGGCCCTCTAGATCACCAGATTTAAACCCCATTGAACATCTTTGGGACGAGTTGGACCGACGTCTGCGACGGCGACAACTTCAACTGCAGACTCTACCTCAGCTTGCAGCAGCTTTGCAGGCTGAGCACAGCCATTCCACAGGATGTGATTCGTCATCTCATCGCTTCCATGGGCAGGAGATGCCAAGCAGTTATTGATGCTCACGGGGGGCATACTCGTTATTGACGTTGAGTGACGTTAAACTTCAACTAGTGAGCGTGGATTTCGCCTTTGCAGACTTTGGACGTTCAGCAGTGAATGTGCAAAGTTTCACACATGTCATACAGAACTACCCGGAATAAACTTGTTACCAATATGTCTCAAATTTTGCCTTTTGCGTTTCTTTTTTTGATGAGAATACTTTATTTTTAACGGCATAGGAAACAAAGGAATATTTATCCACTTGAGAATCCAGAACTATCCAAAAAGGTACTTGGTACATTTCTACCTCAGTTACGGTAGGCATAGCTCTGAGTCTTGTAACAGGTGAATATTTAAGGATGCAAAGATCAATGCCAAAAGCCGTCCACTAGTTTGTTGCCACAAAATGGGCTACTTGTGTTTTGACTTCTGGGGTATCGAAACTCGATTTTTAGCATTATAAGACGTCGTGATCAAAGTACATTCCGTGCATGGCTTTAGTTGATAAACAGTTCACTGATATCACCTGCACTGTCTAAAATCGTTAACTAGTGATCACAAATGAAAACAGAAATACACTTGTATTTTTTTAGCGCAAGGCTACACAATATTCTTTTCCATCTGCACTCTGTTCACAATGAAGTGTTGAACCCTATATTTTAGCACTGCAAAGCTTACAGTAAACTTACTGGAGAACACAAATGCCTATTTATCATTTAAAGGAAAGTAATTGTCTTATTTTAGTTATTTTTCTTATAGGGATTAACACACCTTGAGTCAAACTTTTCAAATCATTTATTTTTTAACAGTAAAAAAAAAGTTTGATCAGTAAGTAATAATTCGAGTGCTAAAATTTCTTGTATGCTCTTTAAAAGATTTGTGAACATGAAAGAAAAACTGTGCTGCTTGTTCTTGTGGGAAGCAATAATTCATTTTGCATAGTGTTCAAATTTATACCCTTAATTAACATCAGCACTTTTCCGTACTTAAGTTGATATTTATAAACCTCTAAATCTACAAGTAAAAAGTGATAACGCTTGATTAATATTTTGTTTTAATATATGTAGGTGATTGACGTAAAGTTTTGGAGAAAACTACATGATTTATGTTAAATCTCTTTACACGTTGTGCTATATTATCGATACTTAAATGCAATTTATTTTACTCGAAATTAACAAACAGTTCACTGTCAATTGGCATATACACTGCTGGCCAAAATATTGAGGCTAATGAACAAAAAGGAAAAATATGCATTTTACGTTGTTAAACTCAACCACTTATTTGAGTAAAGCTTCGAAAGAAGAAAATAAGAAAAAGGAAAATAAAAAAACTTTTTTAGCATTTAATAAGGAAAATGTGAACACTGTGAAATTAGCCTAAATACTAGCTGGTCAAAAGTTTAAGACCATACTGAAACGAAGCGTTAATAAGTAAACACGTAACCAAATTTAGTCATTTGTATTCAAGCATTAGCGTTGTCAACATCTCCCACTGACATCTCCTGTGTTACAGTGGGTAAAAACATAACAAAGGCTAAAATGTTGACAGAGTTTGAACGTGGCAGAAATGTCGAGCTGCAAAAGCAAGTTCTCTTTCAACGTGCCATCGCTGGTGAGATTGGCCGTAGTAAAACTGCTGTTGCAAATTTCTTAAAAGACCCTGAGAGATACGGAACGAGAATTTCAAGTGGTCGGCCCAAGAAAATTTCGCCGGCGTTAAGTAGGAGGATTCGACGGGCTGTCCGGCAAGACACCAGCCGATCGTGGTATCAGATTAAGGCCCTTATGGACGCAGAATGCAGCTCAAGAGCAATAAGACGGCATCTACGAGAGAAAGGCTTTAAAAACCGTAAACGTCTTCAAAGGCCATACCTTCTTCCACACCACGAAACAGCTTGGTTTAACTTTGCTGAGAAGCACCAAACACGGGACGTAGAAAAATGGAAGAAGGTTTTGTTCTCTGATGAGAAATCATTTAACCTATCGTTTCAGTATGGTCTTAAACTTTTGACCAGCTAGTATTTAGGCTAATTTCACAGTGTTCACATTTTCCCTATTAAATGCTAAAAAAGTTTTTTATTTTCCTTTTTGTTATTTTCATCTTTCGAAGCTTTACTCAAATAAGTGGTTGAGTTTAACAACGCAAAATGCATATTTTTTCTTTATGTTCATTGGCCTTAATATTTTGGCCAGCAGTGTATATGCCAATTGACAGTGAACTGTTTGTTAATTTCGAGTAAAATAAGTTGCATTTAAGTATCGATAATATAGCACAACGTGTAAAGAGATTTAACATAAATCATGTAGTTTTCTCCAAAACTTTACGTCAATCACCTACATATATTAAAACAAAATATTAATCAAGCGTTATCACTTTTTACCTGTAGATTTAGAGGTATATATGGTCCAGATAGCTTCCAACGTTACTGGCACGATATGGATATCCCACTGGAGACATTTTCTACACGGCACAGTGGAGGAGGTTCCATCATGATGAGTGGTTTCTCCTTCCATGGAACAATGGAGCTTCAGGTTATACAGGGGCGTCAAACAGCAGCTGGCTACATTGGCATATTGGAGAGAGCATTCTTATTGACTGAAGGCCCTCGCTTGTGTGGAAATGACTGAATCTTTCAGCAGGACAATGCTGCAATCCAAAATGCCCGCAGGACAAAGGATTTTTTCATGGCGAATAACGTGATTCCTTTGGACCATCCAGCGTGTTCGGCCGAACTGAACCCCATTAAAAATGTTTGGGGGTGGATGGTAAGGGAAGTCTATAGAAATGGACGTCAATTCCAAACAGTGCATGATCTTGGTGAAACCATCTTCATCACTTGGAATAACATTCCAGCCAGCCTTTTGCAAACGCTTATATCGTCCATTCCAAAGCGAATGTTTGCAGTTATTCGCAGTGACGGTCGTGCAACTCACTACTGAGACCTCTTGTTGGGCATTACCTACCCTGTTTAGGACTTATTTTTGGAATGGTCTTAAACTTTTGACCAGATAATATTTAGGCTAATTTCATAGTGTTCACATTTTTCCTATTAAATGCTAAAAAATTTTTTATTTTTATTTTCCCTTTTCTTATTTTCATTTTTCGAAGCTCTTCTCAAATAAATGGTTGAGTCTAACAACGCAAAATGCATATTTTTTCTCTATGTTCATTGGCCTTAAGACTTTGGCCAGCAGTATATATCGTGCGAAGGCAAATATGATCTTTTCACAACTAGCATGTCAACTTATATACCCTGAGTTTATAATGGGACTGAACATCACTGACATAGTAAGCACCGAGAGAGATAACATTGCAGAATCGTTTGTATAATGTTATACTTTCTTAGTCCAGAATATAATGTTTATCTACATAGGTTTGTTTGTTTTTTAATTTCGCGCAAAGCTACACGAAGGCTATCTCCACTTGCCATCCCTAATTTAGCAGTGTAACACTAGAGGAAAAGCAGCTAGTCATCACTACCCACAGCCAACTCTTGGGCTGCTCTTTACCAGCATATAGTGGGATTGATCGTCAAATTACAACACCCTCACGGCTGAAAGGACGAGCACGTTTGGTGTGACGGGAATTCGAACCGGCGACCATCATATTAAATCGAGCGCCCTAGCCACCAGATATGCCGGACCACATAGGTCTGTAACAAAATCACCCAGTAGAGTGCTCTAAGATTCACCATGCTGTTCTGTTCCCTTATTAGCGCACTCATTACTTTATTTTTAGAAAGGTCTGTTTGTTTATATGCAAAAACGGCTCGTTTGGGCTGAAAACACTTTACATAGAAGAGCGAACAACGTTTCGACCTTCTTCGGTCATCGTCAGGTTCACAAAGAAAGAGGTAACTGACCGGACGCTGACCACATGTTTGAAAGGGGTTGTGTAACTGTGTGTCGAAATGTAGAGGGCGGTATTAGATGTTTGAATATATAATTTATTATATTAATATAGGTATAAAGGCGTTCCTTTATATTGGTTTATTTTGGGTTTAAGTAGTAACAAAATATGACATTCCAATTAATACCAAATTTATTCAAAAACTCGGCACAAAACTGAGGTCTATACTATGTAAAAACTACACTGACAAACACCACACCAACATTATTTATAAAATACAATGTGATAACTGCCACGACTTCTATATTGGAGAAACAAGTAGAAAAATGGAAACCAGATTCAAAGAACATAAAAAGTCACCTTCACACGTTTTCGAACACTGCAAGTCAAATAAACACAACATAACCATAGAAAACACTCAAATATTAAATAAAGAAACAAACATAAACAAACGTAAAATTAAAGAAGCCTTACTTATACAACAACTTAAACCCAAAATAAACCAATATAAAGGAACGCCTTTATACCTATATTAATATAATAAATTATATATTCAAACATCTAATACCGCCCTCTACATTTCGACACACAGTTACACAACCCCTTTCAAACATGTGGTCAGCGTCCGGTCAGTTACCTCTTTCTTTGTGAACCTGACGATGACCGAAGAAGGTCGAAACGTTGTTCGCTCTTCTATGTAAAGTGTTTTCTCAGCCCAAACGAGCCGTTTTTTGCATATAAATTTCTCAATAAGTGGGTTTCTCGTCATCACTGATTATTAGGTCTGTTTGTTGTTTTTTTTTATTTCACGCAAAGCTACACGAGGGCTATCTGCGCTTGCCGTCCTTAGTTTAACAGTGTAACACTAGAGGGAAGGCAGCTAGTCATCATCATCCACCGTCAACTCTTGGGCTACTCTTTTACCAACGAACAGTGGGATTGATCATCACATTATAACGCCCCCACGGCTGAAAGGGCCAGCATGTTTGGTGCGACAGGGATTCGAAGCCGCGACCCTCAAATTAAGAGTCAAACACCTTAACCTCCCTGGCCATGCCGGGCCAGTTAGAAAGAAATATATAAAATTTTATTTCATTTTGTTTAGTCTGTCTTGTAATTCAATTCCTGAACGAACTTTCTGTTATCTGAAAAGTATTTTGACGAATACCACCACTGTAATGAGACCGATATTTATGTATTAACACTGGACTAAATATTATATATGACCAGTTTGTCCGACTAAAGTAAGATAAATATTCCAAAAAGCAGTTGTCAACTTTTCTAAAAGTATAATTAGTATTTAAAAAATGCAGGATGTGGCATTTTTTGATATCTTAATGCGAATGAATCTGAATTTATGAGTGAAAATTATGTTATTATCCATGTTATCAAGACAATATGTATCAGTACATACTCAGAACAATCTGGTACTAGTATAGCAACTAATGAGATATTGCACTGCCGCACATGATTCATTCTACTCATTTCAGTTGGCTTTGTCTGTTTGTTTATATTATTTTGTTGACATTTGTGCAAAGATACTCAAAAGTTATCTCTGCTAACCGTCCCGAATTTTGAAGTGATAGACGAGAGAAAAATCAGCTGGTTAACTCCATTCACAGTCAACTATTGGACTTTTGTATATAATGTCATGCTTTCTCAGTCTAGAACAGAATAATATGCGAGATGGTAACTCAAATATTGATTTGCTTAACTTTCTTCACTACGATTAGGTCAAAGTGTTTATGCCATGACCTTTCACATAATTGCATTCAAAATTTACTTGAAAGTAATTTATTACCAATGTATTTAAATAAGGTTGGTATCAAAGCGTAATTAATGAGTCAAATTTTACTGCTATATTATTTTATTTTCTTAATTTTACAAGGAAATATTTCAAAAGATTTTCAGTCTCACCTATTATGAGAATTTTGAAGTTTGTTCTCTGAGTCTTTTCCATTATCTAACTTATTTACTTCTCTTATCTGAAGTGCAGAATTTAATTTAATTAATAAGAAAATCAGACTCATCTGACACTCCCACTTACCACATGTTTTTGTTCGTAGATTGCCAATAATTCTTTCTGACATTTTATATCATTTATAAGAAATAGTTTGGTTTGGTTTTTGGAATTTCGCACAAAGCTACTCGAGGGCAATCTGTGCTAGCCGTCCCTAATTTAGCGGTGTAAGACTAGAGGGAAGGCAGCTAGTCATCACCACCCACCGCCAACTCTTAAGCTACTCTTTTACCAACGAATAGTGGGATTGACCGTCACATTATAACGCCCCCACGGCTGGGAGGGCGAGCATGTTTGGCGCAACTCGGGCGCGAACCCGCAACCCTCAGAATAAGAAATAGTAAAATAAGGTTCTAATTGATCGAATGGTATATAACGCTAGATTAGTTTCAGTATAGAGTACTGCGAATTTCCTCCTCAGTTTGAAAATTTTTCTCCTGGTGTTTGAATCGAATAGCTGAGGAAATTATTATAATGTCCTTTTGTCCTAGTTATAAAGTCAGTTATATTATCAGTTATAAGACATGGATTACTTTGCGCATGTTGTTATTTTGCTAGTTTACTAGCTTAAATTTCATCAGCTAACAGCAAAAAAAACCCAAGATGTCAAAATAATATATTGTCCTTTTTTATGTATATTTTTATATATTAATATAACAGTAACAAAAACGTAAAAACCACAATCATATTTAATCATTTTATTTGTTTTTGAATTGACACAAAGCTGCTAGAGGGCTACATTCGCTAAACATCCATCATTTGGTAGTGATAGATTAGAAGTAATGTACTGCCAATTGTCAAGTCTTAAGATATTCTTTTACCAGCAAATAGTGGAACAGACTGTCACATAATAATGAACCTACAGTTGAAAAGATGAGAATATTTAGCAACTGAAATTCGAACCAACGACCCTCAAGTTGCAAATTGAGTGTCCTAACTACCAGGACATATCAGGTCTTATAAAATATAATAATAACATTTCTTCATGAGGTATGCTTGAGAGTAACTCGTGTAATATGTCAGAAATAACACGAGCTATGCATCCACCGAGTGATTTACAGCTTGTTCAGGAAATTATTTAGTTAGACACGGTTTGAAGAGAAAAAAAAAACAATAAAATTTTGTAGAAAAATTGTAGACTCTTATGAGCCTTAAGCTATTTAGGATAAATTATTATAATTGTCTATTACAATCTGCAGTCACAATAGAAAGATAAATAGGTAAGTTAGTTTTATTTTATATGTTTTATAGTGGTTACAAAATTTATTTAAATTACTAAGTCCGTATAGAGTTAGGGTAGAGAAAAATTATATATAAAGTGTAAAGTTTTACTGAAAAAGTATGATAGTAGGAAGTTGTAGAGGTGAGGCAAATGAAATTTGATAATTTTTAGGTAAGAAAAAGTATTTCTCATTTTATAACGAAAATGACTGCATTCAGGGTAGTTCGCACTTATATGTATATAGACAAATCTTTAATAAAAATAACAAAATAAAAAATATGATTTTTTTTTTTTTGTAGAAAAAGTTGTAATGTTTACTGAAAGCTTGCAAAATTTCGTGAAGATGAACTTACCACATTAAAAGTTATAGTATGGAAACTGGTGGTTATTTTGTGGTTATAAGGTAGGTGTAATCTACTGACTTTGTACGGAAAGTATAATACATATATAAATACTCAGCAAAAGTATCTCAAAATACATATGCTCTGTTTTTTATTTTGTTTGTTTATTTGAAATAAAGACTGTTTCACTGTTTCGTACATTGTTTTCAAACCCAGTCAAAAGTGAGAAAATTAAGAACAACTCTGGAAAGCATATTATAGTAAACCTCCACGTATCTACCAAGTATTTACTCCAAGAGAAGACAAAAGAACTAAGAACGTTACATAGTAGATAGGAAGGAGAAATTTGGTACCATGACTACAGAATTTGTTTTTGCGGAGCATCTGTTTTATTTAAATGAGTGTATTTCCCTGTGCTATTCTGAATGCTTGTGTTGTTGAATTGAAGCTTCATAGTTAAAGAAATGTAATTTTCCTTTGGATGAAGGACATATAAACAAAAGGAAAGTCAGGTCTAAGAGAAATCTTTTTCTGGACCTTAGAGGCTTATCGATACTATTGAGAATCATGATATTTTTTCTTTTTGTAATTGCAGATTTCGAGAAGAAAAATGTCATCATCTGTTGCACCCAGATGACCAATAAATTATTCTTCTCAGCCCATGAGAAACATTTGAACTGAAAATTATTGTAGTACTACAAATTTGGTGAATCCAAGACTGGATGAGCTATGTTTATACAGGACTCCCAGGCTTTTCTGAATGGAATAATCCAATCCAGCACTAAATGATAAAGAATAACTGGAGGCAGCAGTATATGCGAGACTGGACACAGACTGATGAAAAAGGTTACCTATGTGGCATTGATGAGCCTCTCCATAGCAGGAAGTACCCCACCATGGTGATCACAGAGAAACCAGGAGCCATGCAGAATTAATGGGTGAGTTACCTCCAGTAAGTCACTGTTCTCGAACTCAAGGGCAGAGATCTAGCAGTTTGGCACTTGTAAATATAAGAGTTCTTGCATTCACCAACTCTTCTGCATTCTGAGGTTTTGGGGTACTAGCATTGTGTCAGCCAATACTCCACAAACGAGAGGTTTATGCCAAAACCACAGGTTTCTATGATAGAGGCGAAGTAAATCATACCCTTTTACGTTTGAAGGTGAATTTTACAGAAAAAAGAAAACTTTTTTAATAGAAAACTATTAATACTGATTAATTTTGCAGGTTCACATTTTTTATAAAAAAATATGTGCTAATAAATGAAATATAGAACTTGGTGCAGAAAGAGCTCTTTTCGAGTGGCAATCCGAACGTTTTAGTTTTTAAGTTTGCCGCTAGGAAAAGTACTAGTTGCCAAACAAACCGCCAACGCCAACGCGTTGAATGTAAATAAACATGGCCAGTGCATACGGAGAAACAGAGGCGGAGTCTGTTTTGACTTTGTGTTCTGAGCAATGTCGAATAGCGCCGTATCAAGTTGAACCTACTCTAAACGAACCTAGAACAGTTACTTTTGACACAGATCTGACAAGTTCTAATGATGAGGGTAATTCCATGAGGGAGAGTAGCGGAATTGTGAGTGATACTGATAGCGCCCAGGCCAGTTGCGAGTCGATGATACCTCCAGTGGAAGAATGGTAAGCGTAAGTCATGACAACAAATATGGTCTGTATTATTTAACGTGCAATTTTAAGCATCTCGAAACCTGTCTGGTGTTTATAAATTATTGGTATCACAGACTGGTTTTCATTTGTTTATACTTTGCCAACTATGATAACTAATACTCGGCCCTTCCACAACCATTGTACCGGATATTTATGACTCATAACAAAACGAATTTCAATTATACGTCATAATTCTGTCCATAAAATCAAACTAGATGTAGGAGTCTGAATAGTTAATTTAATATTTACCATAAATGTATAATTTATATGACATATTCCGTATGTTCTTTCTTGGGCCTGGCATCGCCTAGCGCGTAAGGCGTGCGCGTAATCCGAGGGTCGCGGGTTCGCGCCAAACATGCTCGCCCTCTCAGCCGTGGGAGCGTTATAATGTGACGGTCAATCCCACTATTCGTTGGTAAAAGAGTAGCCCAAGAATTGGCGGTGGGTGGTGATGACTAGCTGCCTTCCCTCTAGTCTTACACTGCTAAATTAGGAACGGCTCGGTGCAGTGGGCTAAGCGATTGCGGCCCTATGTCCCTAGATGGAATCTAATGGTGATAACTAACTAACTAATTCCGTATGTTTGTGCAAGGTGTAGGTGTAAACCATGTTATCATAAAACAAACATAAAGTAGCAATATCAAGACAAAAAATAGTCTCACAAAGTATGTAATCCAAAAAAAGCACCGATATATTTACATTAAACACCAGCACTGAAAGGAACAAAATGGTCGGCGCGCAAAGAAGCGTGTTTGGCAACAGAAACAGCCGAACGACCGAGAGGAACTAGAGTTCGAGGACTCGTATATTTTGTTTCATTTTTTACTCAAAAACTGAAGTGTTTAAAAAATATGGCAACCACAAAGGAATTATACCTAACCAAAGTACAGTTTCTAAGGCAATTATTAAATTTGTTGAAACTTCGCCTTTAAGGATATGGCAAAAATGATTTTAACCATTTCTCAGGATATTTCAGACTTAAATGGTTCATCATATGTTATCACATCTAGCCATTTCAGGTAGTCAGCACCTGAAATGGCTAGATGTGATAACAGATGATGAACCACTTGAGTCTAACTTTGGACACCCTGGCTCTTAACGACATTGGAAATTTAAACAAAGTGCAACTATAGTACTATATTACAGTTATTACCGAGTTGCACTGATGTTCTGACTTTGTGAAGAGCTGATATGTTTACCGAGCCAAGTTGGATGCTTAAAAGCGATACTCTCATGAATTGGTTTATTGACATACGAAATTCTGGAGTCAAGTGGAGCAAATAAGTGTGTGGAACTTCTAACAAGCTGTAACTGTATGTTACAGACAAACATTTCCTGAACTAACTTGAGCAAGAATCAGAGGCTAAGACTGGTGGGTTGTATGGTTTTTCATGTAAAGCTACACTAATTTAGCAGTGAAAAGCTTGAGGGAAGGCAATTAGTTATCACTATTTACCACCAACTCTTGGGCTATTTTTTTTTTACAAAGGAATAGTGCCTCTACGGCTGAAAGGGCAAGCCCTTTTGTTGGGACGAGGATTCGACCTTGTGAATCGAGCACCTAAACCAACTGGCCATGACAATGAGAGTAGAACTTTCATAATGGGCTCTACTTTGTATAATTCCTTCATGTGAAGTGAGAGACCTATGTTCTTTCTCAGAAAAAGAGAATAAATCAGATTATTGTGAATCTGAATGTAACGATTTTTATTTCATTTTATTTGGTTATACTTACTTTTCTGAGATTGGAACTGAAGTGATTGTATCAACAAATGTACAACAATACAATGCCTTGATGGTTCTACTATTAGTATTAAAAGCCACCTAGGGCAGTAAATCCATGTTAGTATACACTATTGTATTTATCCTAAGTCGATATAATTTTAATTTTGTTTTCAATAAGTTTTAGCGAAAAATTCTTAGTTGAGCTCGAGCTTCACAGCACATTACGATACCATAACGACAGCACATTACGACACCATAACTATCAAGACATAGCTAGAAGAAGCTGCCTTCGTTGTTACTATGACAATGACACATAACCTACAGAGGCACTCTGTCTGCAGTTACTTGTGTACGTGGTGATTTGTAATGTTAAGATATATGTATCAGGCAATACACGTGAATGTGTAAGTTCCTCTAGCTCAGGCTTAGCATGGCCATTTGGTTAAAGTACTCTACTCGTAATCTGAGTGTCGCGAGTTCGAATCCCTGTCACACCAAACATGCTCGCCCTAGTCATAGTGTGAAGGGCAACCCCACTATTCGTTGGTAAAAGGGTAGCTCAAGAGTTGGCGGTGGGTGGTGATGACTAGCTGCCTTCCATCTTGTCTTACACTGCTAAATTAGGGACGGCTAGCGCAAAATTCAAACCAATCCTGTAACCCCATTTACTCATAAAACATATGTGCGGTGTTATACATATTTATGGAGCCTTACACAAATTCATTCATGACTATTGTATAACCAAATGAATGAATTAGTTGGAACACAGCTATTAAATAACATATAAACCAAAATAAAGAAGTTGACCTAGATATTAAGACTTTGAATTATGAAGTTAACTAAAGTTTCTGGCTTTGAGCATTATTTGGAAATATACTGTATCTGATATTTTTGTTGGTACTGGCGAGAGAAATCTTCAATTTTTACATTGAAATATTTACTAAATAGTGGATTTTTTGGAAGAAATAATAGTAATGTCTCAATATCTAATCAAGATAGATAAATCAAAGAACCCAGACTCCACCTTTTTTATCAAATACAAAAACACAATGTAAGGAAACAGTAATGTATTAAATAGAAACGAAAGATGAAATGGAAATATAAGTGGTAAAAATAGTATATCGATTTTTTTTCTGGGATCAGTTACATTCACAGTCCTGTATATATATGCATATAAAGAAAAAATATGAATTTTTTACACACCCAATTACTCTGCATCTTAATGACCCATGTTAATTCCTTCCCCCCCCCCCCAAATAAACAAAAAATAAACCACTGATAACCAATGGCAACATCAAAACCTTTCATACAGAAAGTTAGTCAATGAAACTATTAAGTTCCTCTAGCCATATTTACTCATTAACATTTTGGCAAAGAATGTTACGTTTGTTTTATTTATAAAAAGACTTGTATTTTCTGGCACATAATGAATAAAAAGTGAAAGTGGTCATTTCTACAGAGGTTATTTGAGGATAACATTTCCCACTTTAAATTAAAGTGATCGTTAGTCACGTGGGCAATGCTTGAGAATAATGTCATGCTTTCTCGATCTTGAACAACTTTAAACTTGAATTTTTTTAAAACTAGGGTACAAATGTAATAAAATTTAGACTTGTTTTGACACAACGTAATTTAACCAAACTTTAACTTTAAACTTCAACTTAACACTACTGATATATATCACTCGTACTTTTGTTGTTGTATTAATTAAATAAACATTATTTCGCTATGTGCAGACTTATGTCAAGTTTCTAACTTATTCTTAGGCGCAGTCAAATTTAATGAAATTGATATTTTTGTTCTCAAATGCACTTTCTGGCAAAACTCACTTATCTTACATTTTGTTTCGAATTAATCTTAGGAAAATCAACGAATTTGAAAACAACATAACCACAATAATTTTACTGAATGGACTTCACAGTTATTCTAATCATGGCGTTCCCATGTAATAAAAAGTGTGAATTTTGCAAAGTACTAAATGGCTTAATGGTTAACGCACTCGACTCTCAACCTTTCAATCAGAGGGACGTGACAGAAATGTGACAGTTATTCTGCTATCAAGTAAGCGTTGATTGTAGGAGGTGTTTGCTACCACCTTTTTTCTAGTCTCGCACTTCAAAATTCTAGACGCTTAGAGCAAATAGTCCTCGAGTAACATTTTGCAAAATTCAACACAAACAAACAAAATTTTAATCATTAAACGTTATAACTAACATAATCTTACAGCTATAATAGTGGCGTAACTCATGAATTAGTAAAGGAAACGTTGTTCGTATTTAAAGCATAACAAACAGAACAGCAATGAGATGAATTACGTTTGCCTAAAGCCGTCTAATAGATCAGCGTTAAGTCTGCGGACTCATAATGTTGAAAACCAGTTTTCGGTACCCGTGGTGGGAACAATTCATATAGCGCATTCTTTAGTTTTGTGCTTAACTAAAAAAAACCAAACAAACATTTGCCCAGTTCCACTTCCTAGTAATTAATATGCCAGATACAAATCTCTCTGCCTGGCATGGCCAGGTGGTTAGGGCGCTCGACTCGTAACCTGAGGGTCAGAATTCGAATTCCCACCACGCCAAACACGCTCGCCCTTTCAGCCATGGAGCCTTATAAAATTGACCTAAGTTCCATTATTCGTTGGTAAAAGAGTTGCCCAAGAATTGGCGATGGGTAGTGATAATTAGCTGCTTACCTTCTATTCTTAAATTGCTAAATTAGGGATGGCTAGCGCAGACAGCCCTCACGTAGCTTTGCGCGAAATTCAAAAACAAATACAAAGCACCTCTAAGGCAAAGGTAGCTTGACACAGAAATGAGGATATTATTATGATTATCTTTTCAATACAGTCTACATATAACTTATGGCGTTGCTATTGTTTTTGATTTTATGGACAATTCTCCACAATGGATTATCTGTGCTTTTCCGCTGATAGGAATCTAATCTTGAATTTTAGCTGTGTAAGCTCATGAAGTTACTGCTAACCCATCTGGGTGCACATTGTAGCTACAAAAGGAAAAAAAAATCTGAAGTAAACATTGCCAATTGCAATGTAGTTAATAACTACAAATTAATATTACTTATTCATTTATTGTTCTTCTTCTTCCTACGGCCCGTCATGACCAGGTGGGTTAAGGCGTTCGACTCGTAATCTGAGGGTCGCGGGTTCGAATCCCGGTCGCGCCAAACATGCTCGCCATGTCACCCGTGGGAGCGTTATAATGTGATGGTCAATTCCACTATTTGTTGGTAAAAAAGTAGCCCAAGTGGTGATGACTAGCTGCCTTAGCTGTCTTACACTGCTAAGTTAGGGACAGATAGCCCTCGAGTAGCTTTGTGCGAAATTTAAAAAACAAACAAAGAAACTTCTTCTTGTTAAGTTCATTTATTAAAATGAAGATTTTAGCTGGAACGTAAAATACTTTAAAAATTTTAGCTCATATTACTTATAGTGAAAGATCAAGTCTATAAGATGGTCTTTTACCCAGCAAACATTTTAGTTACAGAAATTCCCACACAGGATCAGGACTGATTCAGAAGTAAAAATTAGTTTCAAAAGCCATACTTCGAACGTCTTAACTATTTTTAAATCCTTAATAGAATTAGTTTTAAGTTTTCTATGTTATATCGAACGAAAAAACAACAAAAATAATCAAATTTATTGATAAAAGTTTCAAAGCTAAACTTATTTAAAACATTTATATTCGTTTCCCGTGGTGGACAAAGTGCAGATAGTTTATTAGGTAGCTTTGCGATAAGACAAATTATTCATAGCAAATTTTGTGTAGAGTCTGAATATAAGCCTAAATATTTTTCTTCTCCAGAGAGCAGTATCATTTTAAATTAACAGTTACGGAAAGTGACAGTATAGGCTGCACTGTGTTAAATTGTTAACCTTTGAGTTTATAAAACATTTATTTTCCCAATAAATGTAAAAATATTTACTTAATACAGTTTTAAAATTCGAGAAGAATCTCTAAAAATGTGATAATTATTTACGTCCTAATTTAGTATTTTGTAGTGTGTAAGGGCGTAAGCTCTTTGTGTTATGTTTCAATTTTGAATTTCAGCTTCGTTAAACTAATCTGTGTTACTGTTAGGTATAGGGTATACCACAAGTTGTTAGCAATTTATATTTCTCAAATAAATGTGTTAAAAATCACACAGTTACTTGGGTTATAAAACTGTAATACTAAGCAACGGCCAAATATTAAGAACTAAAGCCTACAATTTATTATCACATTTGTTTATACCTAATGATATTGCAAATTACGACATGACCTGACGTTTGGCCTGGGGTAAATACTAATTGGCTAAGTGAACGTACGATAACGTAAGTTGTGAACTTAACGTGTGACATCTGAACGTTAACCAAAAATCTGTACTGACAGGGTATTAGTAAACATTATGAATACGCGTCATTAGTGTTGTATTAGTTATTAATAAAGTGTTTATAGGTATGTGATTTCCAGAATCTAAAACAGGTGCATGTTTATCATACAGACTGAAAGTGTAAATTGATACATTTTCAAATTCTAATATCTGATGTTTATTCTGACATGTTTCAAAAATATTTGTTAAAAACTTGTGTAGTTAAAAATAAAATCGTTTCAAAGTTATTTTAAGTGAACTCAGAATAAAACTTGCATTTTTGTGGCTGGATAGATCTTCAAATCTGAATTCCTGTGGGTGTTCAATGAAAGGTTTCAAAAACAGCAGAAAGTGAAGAGTGTGATGTGTCTTTATGAGGTGACTCTCAAAGTAAAATTTAAAGGAGTCATGTATAACGGCATATCACATATTAAACTTACACTGAAGCACAAAGAAACAATTTTTTACTGCTTTGTATTGAGACAAAAAACAGGCTAAAAACTGGAACATATAGTAATCATACACGTATAATCATATTACAGTATCACTGAAGTTTTATTGTCATTGTCAAACAAATAGAAACTTGAAATTTCATGTTAATACTCCAGTGGTATTGTGGTACTGAAAATCGGTCAGAATTATATTATTGTTTTATTTAATTAACATTGCAAAATATAATTTTATGTAAATGGAAAAACCAAGTCATACTTTGCCTTTTATATGGTCTAAAAGTTAACCATCGAGAATTTAGCCTTTCTTGATAAATAATTAAATATAACTTAAAATTACAAATCCATACAATTATCCAACAACATTGACACTATAACTTTTATAAATGTGAAGATATAAATTATGCAAATGACTAAGCCTGAATCTCTTTCCAATTGTAAAGTAGTCACCTTTACTAATCCTAACATTTCAGAAATAAAAATTATTTTCAGTGGCTATATTTTTATGCCATGCCAAATTAAAACAGCAAATACATAGGTAGTTTTTGTTTCAAAGCTGAAATTATTGAAACCATTTATATTAATCA
Source organism: Tachypleus tridentatus (assembly GCF_004210375.1). Classification (NCBI taxonomy): domain Eukaryota; kingdom Metazoa; phylum Arthropoda; class Merostomata; order Xiphosura; family Limulidae; genus Tachypleus; species Tachypleus tridentatus. The sequence continues at coordinate 73,450,077 of NC_134837.1, read as the reverse complement.
GAAAGTTTACCTATATTCACATAAAATTATTGAATGGAAAACTTCACTGAACAAACTCCATAACTTAACTAACCCATGTCACTTGACTATCTTAAGGAAGAGCATTATCAGCCAAGTTAGCTAACATAATTTCAGCCCATGTAGGTATCAGTGTCATTTAAGGAAATATAAATGAGATGTGTGTGTGTGTTTTCTTATAGCATAGCCACATTGGGCTATCTGCCAAGTCCACCGAGGGGAATCGAACCTCTGATTTTAGTGTTGTAAGTATGTTTTTGACAAACATTTCAGGGCTTATAACGATAAACACTGTTTCAATACCTGTGCTTGGCAGAACATAGTGTACTGTGTGGCTCTGTGCTTAACAACATACAACCTAGGGTAACTTTAAGTAGGACAAAATAGAAAAAAAATGAAGTTAATTATTATTATTGATATTAAACCAAAGCATATTTTGAAATTAAGGTTATGGAAAACTTCAAAAAAGTAAAATGTTGTTGCAAATAAACACCATGTCAAACTAAGTTTGGTATAAGAAACAAACCTAGCTAAGGATAGTTGCCAAAAACCACCTGGTTGTAAAACAATCAGAAAGAGAAGTGCAATACATCACGATTTTGTAATATAACAGAAATTCAGAAGCGCAACAGATGTGATCACAATTGCCCTCTGCTAGTATAGTGGTAAGTCTATGGATTTACAATGCTAAAATCAGGGGTTCGATTCTCCTTGGTGAACTTAACAGATAGCCTGATGTGGTTTTGCTGTAAGAAAATGCACAGTGATCACAAATTCAAATTAGTTAATAAAGAACTAAAAGGATTGGAATATTTAAAATTGTGTGTTCCAAAGAACATGCTTTACTTTTTATATTGCAAATTTTGTTCTTGTTATGTTGCAGTGTTTTCCTTGGTTTCTTTTAGTGCTACCAGAAGGTACAAGTTTTCAGTGTAAAAATGAAAGATCTCACTGTGGATGGAATTAACATATCAGAGTTAACAGACCAGCAGTTGTTTATATCATTGAGAAATGCTGGAGTGGATGTAGGACCAATTACTGGTAAGTTTCCAGTATGGAACAGAAGGAGTGTTAAACACTCATTAAATATTAGTATTTGTAACCTGTTTCAGTTATATTCACACATGTAGCCTTGCCTAACGTTACACATGATCTAGACAGTAGCTGCAAATAATTGTATGTCAGTCAAACTTCTACAGCAAACACTCATAGAAATCATAATATTGTAATAACATTGATAAAACAGCACACAGTGCTGTATTTCTTCAACAGTACTCTTGGAAATAAAGAAAAGGTAAATATAATCAAATAAAAGAAGTAATTTCTTACTTATATTAAAGTTGATCTAATAGCTTGAAACATATACATGGAGTATATATATATGTATGTACATTATACCACCAGTATTTTTTCTTAAGGCTGTATAAAATATGCTTTTATTTTCAGGTACCTAGACACAGTTGTGTATCAGATATTTTTTATTTTGATGATAAACAGTTAAGATAAAAAAGTTTCAATGTTTTTTCCTAATCGTATTTGACTTGATTCAGTAGTATAACAAGTATGTTTTAACAGTGTTGTTAGTACAAGTAAGAACCTTCTGATACAAAAAAATGCTATGTACACTTTCTACAGATGCATTTGTTTTGTGATTTTGGACCCTATCATTGATTCAAAATTTAATGTTGTGTAAACCTTGTTAGGTAGATGTATTACATGTTATATTTTATTATCTGATCATTTGTCAGTTGGAGTTTTGAATCATACATTTAAACCAATTTAAACCTTTTATCTTCTTGTATTTTCCAAAACCTTATAGACAGTCTAGTTGAGAATCCTGATTTCATTACAGTTTGATATTTTACAAAGAATCCAAAACATATGTATCAATATCTTGTTATTATGTATTTGAATAAATAGAGTTATTGACGAAAATAGTGTTTTGTCCAGTGCCAGATACATTTTGAAAGAGGATATTTCAACATTTTGAATGCCCTATTTCAGTTAGACTCTCTGACAGAGTCCAGGGGAATAACTGCTATAGAACTGACTTAGAACTAATCCTAAATTCAATAACCCATATCATTATATGCATGTAAATCATAGAATAATAATAAATAAACTTAAAATTGAATTGTAATTATATCGACCCACATACAAGTGATATACACATTTGCATTTTATGTGCTTTTACTTTGAATTCAGTCACCAGAAAAAAACAAAACTAAAACCTGGAAATCAATGTTAAATATTTGTATACTTAGCTGTTAACTATTACTAAAAATTAAAGATATGAAGAAGTAGTTTATTCCTGTGAGTAGAATGAGTGTTTGTAGCTTTGTAATGGTGTTCCAAGCATATAACCTAGTTTAGAGTTGAGCTGGGTGATAAGTGGAATGTTTAACTGATCAGTTATGTTCAACTGAAGGATTATTCTCATTTGAGACTGGAATAGTTGGAATAACTGATACTGGTAATAACTGAATAGATTAACTTTAATTAGTTGATTATTTTTATGAGTTGTGATACCAACAACTTAAGTTGAACAAAGTTGAAGTAATTATAGATAATAACGAGGGATTATAATGTATCTCAGAACAGCTGGTATGGGTATTAACACTTTTACTTATAAGGAGAGAACAATGTTTCGACCTCAAGATGGCCTAGGAAGGTCAAAACGTTGTTCTCTCCTTATCAGTAAAAGTGTTAATATCCATCCCAACTGTTCTGAGATACATTTTTAATTCAAGTGGGTTTCTCGTCATCAAGAGGGATTATAATGGCAGTATTTTGATTACTTGGAATAATGGTGAACAACAGTAATGATTAGTTGAATATTTTCTGTGACACTAGTTCATATTGTTGTTGTTTGTCAGTAATTGTATGAATCTTCCAGCTATAGTCTAGAGCATTTAAAGAAATGCTGTATAATGTGATATATTATTTAATACGACAATGTTTTATCATTTGAGTGAATTATTTTTTTCACTTTTTTTATGTGTACATTGAGGGTTTTTAGTAATGTTCTATGTTCCATGATTTCTTCTTCTCTACCTGTAGGCTCAACTCGAGCTGTTTATGAAAGAAAACTGGCTCGTATCCTTCGAGGTGAAAGTTATTTAGATGATCCATTTGAAAATGAATTTGATGAGAATCAGTGTTCATTAACAGATGATAGGTAGTGTCATGCTAATATGTAAAATTATTTTAGTTGATAATTATATTTCTATGAAATGTTCTTCCAGTTGATGAGAAGCTATATGAATTTCATTGCATGAGTTTCTCTGTATTTCAGAAACACTGATGGGGTGGGCTTGATTTAGATGTTATGGGGAGTACTCTATTGTGATCTCAGGCTTACCGTTTGGGAAGTCTCTGACAGTTACATAGACTTAATTAAAGCAGTAGCTACCTTTACTGAAGAAAATGAGAAATATGTTTATATTTTGTATCAAGTATTCTTAACAGTGTCTCAAGATGGTTGTTTCTATTGCAATATTGTAATATTATAAAAATAATGATACTTAGATGTAAAAAAAATATCTTTATTCTTTTACATTTAACATGCACTGAGCATCAAACCTCTGATATTTGATATTAATGTCCTGTTGTTTAATAGGATAAAAATTTGTATTTTACTTTTAACAACTAGCCATATTCCAGCTGTAAGTATATTTTTCAACATTGCTATACTTATATGAAGTGTACACTTCTTTGTTTTTACTTTGTGAAGTAAGTTTGACCCAAGTTGTATGAAGAAACAGTGTATTCTAATCACAAGTAATACAGTTTGAACAGTATATTTAAACAGCTGTGTTCATTACTAGATGTATATATATATATATAAATGTTTTGTTGTAAATTCACTTTAGACATAAATTTTAGTATCTGTTTCATAAAGCTGATTCAAGACTATGTGATAGGACAGTTTTTAGTGGCAAAAGCTCTGAATATAATTCTTCTTATTATATTTTATTAAAACACTTCATGTAATAATCATTTAAATATAAGTCTAATATTTGAAATAATAATTGGTAAGCCTGAGTTTGTCAAAAAGCAAAAAATCATGACAAAATATAGAACCAAATTGATAGGAAACTTGTCCAAAAACCAATAAATAAGTTGCTTTTAGCACTAAATAGTATCCATAAGTAAAGTATGACAAAGCCGTTAAATAAGTTTTTACATACTTGAATTAACACCTACATATTAACTTACTATGATTGTGTTATTTTGAACAAAATAGGTTCAGTTTTGAATTTTCTGGACTTGTAATCAAATCTGGGATGGCCTCTTACACACTAGGCACTAACTAGCAAGCACTTTTTTAATAATTCATTCTACTGTGTTTTTTCCTTTTCATGTATAAGGTTAAACTTCAGCCCTTATCTCAGGCCACCAATTTTTTAAATTTTTGTTATATATAATCCAATTTTTGAGTTTCCTAAACTTGGAACTAAGCTTTGAACTTTTTGCATATCAGTTACCATTTTTGCTAACTGAGCTGAAGGACTAATCCAATAGCAATTACTAGTGAAGCTTGTTTTAACAAATTGAATACACTAATGTTTGTTTTAATAGTTAATGTTTTCTTTTGCTAAATTATTTATTTTAATTCTGGAAGGAAAGATGAATGTATTGAATTTTACCTTCGTATTAGTTTGCGTGGGTATTCCTGTGTCACCCAGTGTGCTAGGCTAAGAGAAAGGGTTAATAGTAACGTGTTTTGATTTGTCACAAATTAGCTTATTTTTATTTTTTTTAGTAATTAACCTTAGAATTATTGAGGGGGCCCATGTAGATTCCATCATCTGTTTTTTTAAATAACGCAAATGAACGCGGCAGGGGTTTAGTTTAGAGAGAGAGAAGTCTGAAGAATTCTCTCTCTAACTGGGGTGGTAAGGAACGTTGTGGTTCCTCTTTGTCCCCTCACGTGGGATGTTGTTTAAGTGAACTCGAAACTTTGCCTGTATTTAATTTTTACTTGTTTGAGGTATGAAGTGAAGATGGGACATTATAAAATTATCGGGGGAGAAAGAGCGAAACAAAGGCGGCACCGAAGAAGTGAACAAAGCCAGAGTCAGCCAAGCAGACGTCAATGTAAATGTCAATGCAAAATGACTCGATTCAGGGCTGGGCAATATTGTTGCCTTGGCTGGGATTTAAAGATCTAATGCCTGAGATTTGGATGTGGGGGGAAACGGGAGTGCCCCGGTAAAACCCACTTTTACAGGACAGGCGCCGAAAGTTTTACCTGTCCTGTGCCCGAGATCTGAAAAAGAAATGTAAACATGAATCTACTTTGCCTGTGATTATGTTTCTTGTTGAATGATTGTTGAAATATGTTATATGGTGAAATGTATTTTGTCGGTGCACTGGCTAATTTACATAGGGATGCAGTTAGTTTGTTTCTGTGTTCTGCTTTTAAATAATATTTGTATGATATTTCTGTGAGTCTTTCTAAGAGTTGGTAAGTTACTGATTGGGTGTATATAGTTTACGGATGTGTATGATGGTAGTCTGTATGCTGCTCTTAGTATTTTATTTTGTTGTACTTGGATTTTCTGTACTGTGTTGTTGGACATATTATATGTGACATGACATGCATATTCTATTAACAGATGGATGTAAGCCTCGTATATTTGAATGATAGTCTCTGGTGTGCAGTTTGAATATTTGCTGGATATGGCCATTAAATGTGAAATGCGTTTCATGATGGATGAGTGAATGTTGTTAACATGTTTTTTCCATGTAAATCTTGAGTCAAATGTGATGCCAAGGAATGTGATGTATTTGCTCATGATGATAAGGCGTATTGCCTAGTGTGATATTTACTTTTGTCAGAGTTTTTCTGTGTCTTTTTAATTTCTTATAAAAAGTGATTGCTTGCGTTTTTGTTGGATTTAGAACTGCTCTCCACTTTTTGCTCCAGTTCATGACATTATTTAGTGTTTCTTGAACGTGAGACATGGCCATTATTGGGTTTCTAGAGATACTCCAGATAGCATTGTCGTCTGCGTATTGTGAATTGTAAGTGTATGTTAAACTGGGAAAAGGTATATCACTGACAAAAATAATGTATAGGAGTGGCAACAGGACGGATCCTTTGGGCACTCCTGCAGTTATATTGAAAGATTTTGATAAAGTTTTATTGACCTTTACTTTGGCTGTTCTATCTGTTAAGAAGTTTGATATCCATTTAATAATAGTGTGATTTATTTTCAGATGAGTTAGTTTGTACTTAATGGCATTATGCCAAACACTGTCAAATGCTTTTTTAACATTTGAAAATACACCTATGGTTACCTGGTTGTTGTTAAATGCTTTGTAAATTGATTCAGTGAATCATGTGAGGTGATCTATTGTTTGTCTGTTTTTCCTGGAAGCATTTTGAGTTTCGGGTAGGATGTTATTTATTTCACAGAAAAGGAGGAGTCGATTTGAAATGATTTTCTCCATCAGTTTGCCAAGACAACAGACTGATGGGTCAGAAGTTGTCAGAATTTGTCCTGTTTGTTTGTTTCTTTGGTATGGTGATGATAATGGCTTTTTTCCAAGTGTTGAGGTAATAACCTGTTGCTAATGAGACGTTCATGATGTTTGTGAGATGTTGTAATAGAAGACTGGAACCTTTTTGAGAATAATATTTGGTATTTGAGTTCTGTGGTGGTGATTTTTCTACTGATCAAACTTGAGTAGTTTTTTAGTGTCTTACCAGGGGATTGTGGTGTGAAGGAAGATCGATTTGTGTGCATGTAGTTGTTAACATGTTGTTGGTGTTGTGTGTCAAAGTCGGCCAATTTTAGGTCGCTGAAGAAAGATTCGTAGTAGTTAGCTAATACATCGGCTTTCTCTGAATCCGTCCTTACGATTGTGTTGTTGTATGTGATGTGTTGCAGTAAGTAATTTGTGTTTTTGTCAGAAGAAATACTCTTAAATTTTTTCCAAAATTCTTTTGGGCTGTTCTTGGTTTTTTTTTTTTTGCAAAAGTTGTGCCAACTTGTTTCTTTTGCTATTTTAATTTGATGTTTAATTTTTGCATTTGTTCAGTTGATCTGTGTTTTGATGGCCGGATCCCGTGTTGCAAAGTGTGTTCTTAACTGCCTGTGTTTGATTATGAGTGCATGAATTTCTGGTGTTAAAGTCCAATGATTAAGTTAGTGTTTTTTCCTTGTTTTTGGAACTGATGCTTTTCTGAATGGCATCAGTACCTTGTTTAACATAATTGTCTAATTCTGTTTTATTGTTAGCATGTTTAGTTGTGTTGTATATAAGAATCTAGTGAAGCGTTGAAAATGAGCAAATCTGTTTCAGTGTATGTGTACATTGAGGGAGTCACGTACCTCACGGCGGAGTAGCGCGGGTGAATCATGCAGGAAATGGGGAAATGGACACTGGTGATTTCATCATGTACACTAAAATAAGAGATTCTGTTTACTGTGCCCTTGGGAACTATGATAAAATCAGGTACATCGTATGCACCGTTGGTAACTGAAAAGTGTGTAGGAGTGTTGTTGATTATTAGGTTCATGTTGTTTATGGAGAAGAAGAGTTTTTATAATTGATCCTCTATGTGTGTTTCTATTTCCTCTTAGCTCTTTGTGTGGGGAATGAAAATCACCTGTGATAATTGGTTTTGGATTACGGTCAACACATTTTTGTAAGAAGCTAATATCATTATCTTTTGTAGGGGAACAGTATATAGCTAAAATAGGGACTGTTAGACGTTTGTTAAGGTGTATGTTGCAAAAGATTATTTCGTTTATGTTTGATTTAAAATAATCTTCTATAGAGATGAGGTGTGATATTTCCATATTAAAGTAAGCTGTTATGCTTCTGCTATTTACAGAGTAAGGTATACTGTATGTAATAAATCTGGGGATTGTGGTGTTTTGTTTCTCTGTGCAGAGTGTTTCTGAGGTAATAATGATGTTGGTGTTTATATGTTTGTTTATGTTGTGAATTTCTGTTCTTTTATATTTGAGGTTTCCTTGGCAGTTGATGTGTAGAATTTTAATGTGTTGAATCATTGTGTTGTGCTACATAAATTTTAAGTGATAAATAATGTGGTTTGAGATTGGGAAAGAGTAGTGTTTGGCCAGGCTACAGTGAGCCTTGAATGACTCGTGTCTTGAATTCACTTAATTCAGTTAACATTGCTAATACGTTTGTATTAAATCCGTGTGGTTGAAGGTGTGTGTTGTTTTAGTGCGTATGACATCGGCATATTTACGTGTTGTTTGTGGTTGTTTTGTGGGTCAAAATGTGTGCGAATTTGTGAAGTTCTGTACTTTTGAGCATGATCCTTGCATAGGAAGCCATCTAATATCCTTAAACTGGATGCCTGGAAAATATGACCTCAGTCATTGAACAATCTGAGGAATGCATGTTGTGTTTTGAATTCCTTCAATAAACAGAGTTGGGATTCTGTATTGAGAATCAGTGTGTGTTTGAATGTTTGAAACTGTGGCGGAGTTATTAGTTTTAATGTAGTCTGTGTCAGTGGTTGTGTTGTTAATTTTGTGTTTTGAGCTAGTAGAGTTAGAGTTAGTGGAATTATTTAAAACCATACTTACCATAGACTTCTGTATTCTTCAGTCTTCTTTTCTCTGGGGTTGGTTCTCCTTCTTTGGTTGTCTCGCTGGTTGATTCTAGAGCTGAATCTGAATTGTCACTCTCTGATCCATCTGTAGATGAGCTTGAAATTTCAGAGGCTGGTCCTTCAATTGCTTTTTTTAGCATTTCAATAATTTCTTTGTTAGTCATGGCTTCTCCATTCGATCTTGTTATAATCCTGGTTTTTGATCCTTCAAAGTTTTACTAGCCCTTGTAAGGACTAAGAGGTTGCCTTTTTTAGTAAAACTAAAGTTAATACAGAAACAAAATCAAATTATTGCTGGTTCACTGTACGACTCTCGCAGCTGCTTACTGTACATCTGCTCTGCTCAATGTCATCCTTGGACTCCCTTTTTTAAACACATTTTTTTTCTAAACTATTTATGTAACAAATTGCTTCAGGGACTAGGACTTTCTTTGTTAGAGGGTACCAAATAATATAAGAGTCACACAAAAATGTGGAGGTTTTCCTTCTTTACTAACTTTTCTAGCATTTTGTTTCCATTTGTGTATGTTTCTGTTCTTTGATTGAGTAGTGTTTTCCCATTTATTTGAAATACCTGTTATTCATTTATACTAGTGTCTGTGTTGTGGTTTACTTTAATAATTTCTCCTTTTAATTTTTATCTAGAATTTCACAGTTTTCACTCTGTACCTAATACATAAATTCTTTTTGTAAGTTCATGCATACAGTCATATAAGTTGTTGTATAACAAATTGTTTTTCTTCTTTCTGAAACTTAACCTTATATTTTTGAAACTTTAAAATGTGTTGTTTCTATTTAATATCAATTATCCTCCAGAAATGTTATGATTTATATTATATTGAAACTGTTAATTAAAGAAAATATATTTGTTAGGTACGTTCTTTGGGATTATTTGGTCAAATAAGTAATGCAAAGTCTAATTCATTTAATGGTAATGCTTGTTGAAATACAGACTCTAAACTTAATTAACAGACAAACTGATAAATGCAGCTATTAACTCAGTAACAAGTCAGCAAGTAACCCTAGTTTAACTGTTATTTTATATCACCTAAATCATTGATCTATGCACACATTGAATTTACAATGCTGAAATCACAGGTTTGTTTCCCCTCAGTGGACTCAGCAGATAGCCTGATGTGGCTTTACTGTAAGAAAACATAAACACACTATGCACACATCACATGACATTGACACTTTAGAAAAACAATAATACAGAAGTCTAAATACAAAAATGTATAACAAGTATTCTTACTTGATACAATCCGGTAGTAAATGACAGGAAATTATTTTTATTTTAATGTTGTGATGACCATACAGTTGACCATCAGGAAGAATAACATTGTTTTCTATTTCAGACAGTTTAAAACAATTAACTGTAAAACATTTTATCTCCACCCAAAGACATACATTTATTAAATACATATAATTCAAAGACACCAACTGACCAGTTGTGCATTCTAGGCCTTCCCATTCATTATATTAAAGTAAAATAAAAGTAAAACATTGAAAGACAGATGTTTTTATTTAAATATTTATCAAGTCTCCTTAAACTCCACAACTTAAATATGTACCACATTTGAAGGTAGTTCATTCCTTAGGTTAACTACCCTGTGTATAAAAAGAAAACTGCCTTAGATGAAGATCACCCTTACCCTGCCATAGTTTATATCTGTATCTCCTAGTCTTACCATTCGCACCATTAATTACAAAAATAGATTGTATCAGCACTATGAGGTCTCTTAACAATCTTAAACATCTCAATAAGAGATTTCTCTAACTATTCTGTTTTCAAGAGTTTTTGATAACTTAACCTATCTTTGTATGTCAACCTTCTTTCCAAGAGATCATCCTTGTAGCCCCCTCTGAGTCTCTCCAACATCTTAATGTCCTTTATAACGTAAGGAGCCCAAGGTTTAACACAATACTCCAGATATGGTTTTAACTAGTAACATGTACAATGGCATTATAACCACTTTAGATTTGTATTCAGTGTTTCCATAGGCAGATATAACCTAAAATCCTATTTTCTCAACCTACATTGCTTGGATTGCTCAAGAGATTGATCAGTCAGAACACAAAAAATATTTATTTTCAATAACAGTAAGGTTATTCCCGTCAAAAATTATACTTTGTACTCGTAATTCAAGTTCAGTTAACCCATATGTATTACCTTGCATTTATTAAAATAAAAAGCCATGTGCCATTTATTTTCTTAATTCACTAAATATCCAAATATTTTTATATAACAACAGCATCCACCCCACAACCATTTCTTCATCCATGTAACTGATGTAAATTTAAAAAATGCCCTAATACTAAGCTCTGAGGTACCTCACAGCAAGTTTAAAAAACTTATTGAACATTCTTTTATCTATGTCATTGATGTAGATTAAAAGAAAGCATAGGTCCTGCGTCTGAGTCCTGACACAACATACTTGTGACACAAATCCAGCGAGACTGAACATCATTTACAACAACTCTCTACTTTCTTTCATCCAACATCATTAGTCTGTATGTGCACAACAAAAGTTGCATCATGTTAGCATCCTTTTCTACGTTGCTTAATATGTCAATTATATCTTCCACCCCTGCCCCTGAATAGCATAATCTAATTCTTTTTTTCCCTGTTTACCTCACATACTATCCTATCCACATGCTGTACTAAAGACCCTCCTATAACAGTAACCTTATGCTTTTCATTACCATATTGATCTGTACATTTTTTATCCTTCCTTCTCCTACTTCCTTGTCTGGACACATTAAAGTCTATAGTCCATTACTTATTAGAACCTAATCATTATAACTACATTTTTGTTAATATTGGTTTACTGTATAAATATTAATGTGTGTTAATTATTTAAGACATTCCTTGTCAGAAAGGGGCAGAGGGAAAAGTTCAGTGGATATAGTTAACTTCAGAATATTCATAACAAAAGCTGATCAGTTTTATTATTGATTTGAAAACTGATTTTTGTGCATCACTTTTAATAATAGACTGTTAATATTGTTTATTTGGTTAAGAATCAAGTATTGTTAAAGATAAATGACAGAGTTAATTCACATTAATAGTGAAATACTGTATGTAAATCAGATTATTACTCAACTATACCCATTTATTGCATAATTGTATTAAACCTTTTGCTGTGATATTTCGATGTACTTGAACAAACTTTCATACCTGGTGATCGTGAAATGCAGATGTATCCCATGGCTACCAAAAAATGTTTCTCTTTACTGCAACATTCACTTGTTGGCAACAGAATCTAGATGTTTAAAAAAAAACCAAAAACTATGATGAGCAGGAACATCTCTGCATTCTTGAAACAACTGGCATATTGTATGGTGAAAGGGTTAATTAATTTTAATTTTTGCTAGTGGATAATTTCATGATTGTATAGTTTTTTAAACATTAGTTGTATAGTCACAATTAATATTTGTTTGTGTCCAAAAACTTTACAAAAGAAATTTAAAAATGAGCAAACACATATTGTATAAATACATGTAGACAGTTTATTTTATATCACCTGTGTAATTGCATGCACATTTGGCCAAATTTACAGCATTTATCTTGTTGGAATAAAGCAACCAGTAATACTGAGAAGCTATTTTTATGTACAGTTGTTGTTTGTGGTTTAGAAAGTTTTATATTATTTCCACAAGCAGGTCAAATTATTTTGGAAAAAGCAAATAGCACTTAATTCAGTTAATTATCAGTCTTGTAAGTTATGGGTCATTGAATGTGTAATATTCCTGTAATTGAGTTGAAAATATTTTTTTGTAAAACAGAGGTTGGACAAGTATAATACAGGTAATGCACAGACGACCAGTGCCATCAGCCAGTAGTCCTCATCCCATAGATGGTCACAGTAGTCCAGTTTATGGTCAGAAAAGGTATGTTTTTTCTTTCCTTTTGCTTAATATACATTATTTTTAGAAAATGTTTCAGAGGAAGATGGTCTTACGCAAATACATTTGTGGGAATTTTCTTCACAATGTATCTATTGTGTTAATTTAGAAAAAAAAGAAAAAGAAAGGAAAAATTATGAGTAATATTTGATTTCTTAAAATTGGCGTTTATGTATACATGTTGTACAAACTTGCACATTTGCCCTTGAAATGTGCTCATCAGCTCAGGAGAAGGTAATGATTAGTAGGTTTCTTAATCTGAATAATGTAATGTTTATGAATAGTATCAGCCAATGGCAGTTCAATTGGTGGTGTATCACTCTGAAAGTTAGAGGCTGGAGAAAGTATGTTATTTATTTGTATTTTGTGATGGTGACTCCACAGCAGGTGTTGCCATGACAATGGATAATAATAGTACACTAGTAGTGAAGAAATGTTCTGTAGATATTTTGGTTCATTTACTACTGTTAGATTAGATCTCCATAACTAACAAATTGATCTCATATCTGGTCTGATTAACTTCATTAAATGACATCGGATCCAACATCCACTGCATACTAGTCCAGTCTTCACCATTAACAGACGTACCTTTTTCTCCACTGATGATCATAAACAAGCACAGTCTTCAGTCTCTGGTTGCCTGCACAGTGCCATGACTCCTAATTATTCCTTGCTTCTTAGATGACACATCTTGTTTTAACAGATTTTGTCATGTGTGAGGATTGAACTTGTAAAACAACTTAGCAGGAGACTCATTAATTGTTGCAGTAAGTATGTTATGGTAGACCAGTAAAAGCTTGATAACTAGTAATAGCACTTCATTCTGCTGCATTTAATGTTTTACTCTTTGGACAGATCATTCATTTAGCTGGTTGTGACAGGGATATTCATGTGTATTGTAGTTTTTAAACAAGCTACATGCTGGCTCCACCAAATAAAAGTTTAATTAATAACATTGGCCACTATGAATGTATATTAGTTACAATCAACTTAGTCAAATACATGTGTTCTACAGAATCTACATGTGTGTGTTATATTGGATTTCTTGACTACATCCATGAATATGATTATACAGAACCAACCAATTTTTCTAAATGCTGATATAAAGCACATTATTTGGTCTACTGTTCAGTTTGGAGATCTATTTCTGGCCCCACTGTGAGTCAGAATCTTCTTTTCTTTAAAATGTCCCTCATGTAACACTTCAACAAAGTGTCAGAGTTCAGAATCTTTCCTTTTAATGTATAATGATGTTAGTCCATTATCTTCTTCTGGTTTTATTTTTTTCTGTGGTAAGCAGGTAAAATAGCACAAGATAATATAGGATCAGGCACTCATTTATTTCTTGTATGTTGTTCTACACACAGCACTGATGTCAATTTGCATGAAAAGTTATACTTCTGACATTTTTCTTACTTAACTGCCTAATCCCTGGAAATTCCACATATCCCAGTGGCATGTCTAAAACCTTGGTTTTAATACTCGTACAGAGATGCCAACCATTACGATTTGAGCATAATCATTACAATTTTGGTGTATATATTAAGACTATATGCTCATACAGACAAATATTACAACTTGTTGCAACTCCCAAATTATTATATATTATATTGGCCTATACAATAAAGTGATAAATTGTTCCCCCAGGGCTTCAAAGGGGTGAAAAAAAAATTTTTAGTGAGATACAAATAAATTTTAATAATAAATAAAAGACATAGTCCAAATGGCTACTTGCAATAATCATGTTTGTGCTTGAAATAATAAAAAATATTTGTATCTCCGACATCTACCAATAGTTTGAGTGTAGTGCTTCTCCACACTGGGTACGTGGGGAAATCCATAGTTACATCATCAGTGCTTGTCAGCCAGTCAGCGCTTGCCTAATATAGGAGGTACAGTATTTGAAAACAGATATATGTCAAAAGAGTGCCCCTTTGCCTGGAGATGTACAAGACTCCAGTTGAGATATTGGAATGAACCATCACTGAACAAGTCCTGAAGAGCTGGGAAAAGTGAGCCAATGCCTAACATACTGTAAGGAGCTCCAGGAAATTGATAAAGAGAGAATATAAGGATACATTTTACAGCCCAGAGACCTCACAAACATTCAGGTAGGCACCCTGACCAGAAAGAGGCATCCACAAAGAAGTGACATTCTGGATAAGGAGGAGAAAGAGGAACATCCACAACAGTGTCCTTCCATTCCAACCACAAGGTAAAGGCAGTTTTTAAGGAAGTAGAGGGGCATCTAAGGGATCCTAAACTAGAATCTACTGGTCCATCAAAGCTTAATGAAGGCAAAACACAATTAAGATAGATGAGAACTTCCAGAGAAGTACATGTCTCTAAAGAGATATTATATCCTCTTGTGCAGTGGAAAAAGGAGAGTGGAATAGGTTGAAAACTACAGCTCTACAGTCCAAAAATGAAGAGAAGAAGGTTGGGTCTGATTGAGGAGGGAATCAAGCAATATCTCAAGATGAACAAGATATCATAAAAGTGAGGAAAGACTTTTTCATCCCACCTGTGTAGTTTCTCACAGGAGAAACTAAGTACAAAAGACAAAGAAGACCTGTAAGGAAGTTAGAAGTAGCCAGTCATCCATGTAATGTTAGAAATGAAAACAGGCAAATGCACTAACTGCCTAATAAAAACATAGGGAGCTGAGGTGAGCCTGAACAAAAGAGCCTAGAACTAAAAACACAACCACAATGGACAAAATGAAAGTAATGTAAGGATGAATGCAGAGATGCCAACCATTACGATTTTGGTGTATACATTACGAGTATACGCTCATGCAGACAAATATTATGACTTGTTGCAACTCCCAAATTATTATATATTATATAGGCTTATACAATAAAGTGATAAATTGTTCCCCCAGGGCTTGAAAGGGGTGAAAAGAAAATTTCTAGTGAGATACAAATAAATTTTGATAATAAATAAAAGACAGTCCAAATGGCTACTTGTGATAATCATGTTTGTGCTTGAAATAATAAAAAATATTTGTATCTCCGACATCTACCAATAGTTTGAATGTGGTGCTTCTCCATACTGGGTACGTGGGGGGATCCATAGTTACGTCATCAGTGCTTCTCAGCCAATCAGCTCTCGTGTAGATGGGTATTTCTCGTTTTCCAAGCGGCATAGAAACACCAATGCAATTGTTCACAAGATGGAAAAAAAAGAGGCCTCATTCACCAGATTGTCTTGTTTCTGGCAAATCTAAAAGGACTAAAACTGTGAATCAAAAATTTAGGAAAGAGTATAGTGCAAAATATCCAGTCACTGCATCAAAAGTCAGTGACAGTCATGTGTTTTGTACAGTTTGTCACATCGATTTTTCTGTGGCGCATGGCAGGATAAACGATTGTTGCCAGACATACAAAATCAGCATCTCACCAACAAAAGGCTGAGGCGAAGACAAAAACGATGCAGGTAATGACATTTATGAGTAAGAATTCAGAATATGAAACCATAATTGCAGAAGTGATGTTCATGCAATTCGTCATTGCTCATAATTTACCCCTAGCTGTAGCCGATCATGCAGGATATCTATTCAGAAAAATGTTCCCAGACTCTGATATAGCGAAAACATATGGCTATGCTAGAACCAAAACTACAGCCATTGTACAAATGTTGGGTTGTGAAGATGACAAAATTATTTCAAACATACTTACTAACAGTGTTTACAGTTTAGCCACAGATGGATCCCCAGACATGGATGACTCAAAACTGTATCCAGTTGTTGTACGATATCTTGACCCTTTGCTTGGAAAAATTGTTTGTTCTCTTTTGACAGTGGTGGAATGGAAAGAAGCTTCAATGGGAGAGAATATTTTCAAGCTTTTGGACCATGAACTGACAAAGAGGAAAATTCCATGGGAAAACTGTCTTAGTTTTTCTTCAGACAATCCCTCAGTTATGTCTGGTATAAGTAAAGGTGTGATGGGACACATCTCAAGATAACAGCCTAGTATTTACTTCATGAGCTGTGCCTGTCACCTCATGAATATTGCTGCCCAGAAAGATCCCAGAGAACTGCCCTGCCCAGTTTCTGATATATTGATAGATATCTACTATTTTCTGGACAAAAGTGCTAGCAAAAAACAACATTTCAAAGAGTTTCAAGGATTGTATGACAAAGAAACAAGAAAAATTCTACAACTTGTTAATGCAAGATGGCTATGCTCTTTGCGAGATCTACCAATTTCAGCGTGAAAAAGAAGAAAAAAAAGTCATCATCACCCACTATTCCAATGTGGTCACCCTCCCAAGTACTAACCGGGCCCGACGCTGCTTAGATTCGGAGATAAAAGGAGAACCGGCGCTTTCCCCGTTGTACAAAGGACTATCACTTGGGGTGTGTCTCAAGAGAATATTGGGCATGTGGAAGCCATTGAAGAAGTATTTTCACTGTGAAAAGGAAAAACTAGATTCAAAAGTATCTAAATGTGCAGCTCAGTCAGACAGCAAGACTTTAACAGTCAAGATATCCTCTCAGCCACACAGGGACACAGTCAAAACACCCTCCCAGCCACACAGGGACACAAGACAACAGTCTCCAAAAGCAGACAAAGAAATATTTGATATAACTCACTATATGTTTAGGCCATCTGACCTTGAACTAAAGAAGAGACAATGAAAAAAGAGAAGAAAACGAAAGCTAGCAAGGAAGTTACCAAGAAAAGTTATGCACAGAGCAAGTTAGATAAGTTAACAGTTTTCTTGGACAACAAAATGAACTTGTTATTTTGTCATTTTCTTCAGTCTGCAATTCCTCTATTTGAGCAAGCCAATTTGATATTGCAAAGAGAAGAACCTTGCATACACATTATGCATAGAACTCTGATTACACAAGTTAAAAATATACTAGTCAGATACATCAAACCAGAATATCTTGATGGCAACGTCACTGAACTTGACTACAACAATGAATCCTTACACAAATCTGATCAGGCAGTTTCTTTTGGAAATGCTGCCAAGAAATACATTGTTAAATATGAAAAGGACCTGGACCTGATCAGCTTTTACACCAGTGTCAAGAAATACTATATTGCAGCTACAAATTACATGATGAAACATTTCCCTCTTCATGATGAACTTCTGATTCACGCAGAGGTTGCTGATCCAAAACTGAAAGTCAGAAAAGATTTCTCTTCTCTACGCTTCTTCACAGACAGGTATCCTGTCCTTGTCAATACACATAAGTACGATACTATTGACAAGTTGGAAGGGCAATATTTGAACTATCAAATTGATACTTTCTCAGAAACTGTCCTTCAGTTGAATGTTGACAAGTTTTGAATTCAGCTGTCTACAGTTAAGGATGGAAATGGCAACCAGAAGTATGACATTCCGTGTAGGGTTATGCTTGGAATTCTTACAATCTTCCATTCTAATGCTGACAGTGAAAGTATATTTAGTTTAGTGACTAAAAACAAAAGCACGTACAGACCAAACTTGAGCACCTCAGTTTTGAGCAGTATTATAACACACAAGATGTGTATGCAGTCACAAGGACAATGGTATTATAACTCCCAACCATCCAGAGACATTTTCATGAAAGCAAAGGCTGCAACAGCTGCAAAACTATTACAATAAGTGTCATAAACATGATATAAACTAGTCCTTACACAAAGGCTTTTTCTGCTTATTGTTTGTGCATGTTCAATGTTATTTTACCAGTATGTTTGTTACTCTGAGCTAAATAAAAGACATAATTTCAAAATAATTTTTTAAAAATTTATTTATTAAATACACAAAACACAGTCATAAATGAGCAATCTATAGCAGTAATAAATAATAACAGTTATAATAATAATATGATAATAAACAGCTTGGAGATATTGGTCAGGCCTAGTAGCCGCAAATGATAAAGGGCTCTGTCTACAATCATTACGCTCAGTCATTTGAAATAGTTGGCATCTCTGCTCATAAAGACACACCACAGATAGCCCATGGTGTAGCTTTGCACTTAACAAATAAACAAAAACAGGAACATTTAAATGAATATCATATCTTGTTTTCTTGTGGTAAAACACTGTACTTTATTTCTTATTTTCTCTGCCTTAACACTAACTGTAGTGAAATAATCTGTTGTGAAAATTCAAAAATATGAATAAACTCAAAAATAAATTTTTTTTCTAGAATGACTGAATTGTAGCTTTCACCTGAAAACAAAACAGTAACCAGAATCATGTAATGTAGTTAAAATAAAAATAACCTTTCTGTTAATTATAAACATTTACTGTTAATAAGTAGACATGAGCAGGTAAGTGATTACAATAAGGAGCTTCTGTTGTGGATGTGGTAAATGTATTGATATATCTCAGAAAAGAAAGAAGTTGAGAGGTACTTATTCTGCCATCTGGACTTTCAGTAATTTTATTTTGTCTGTCTAATTGGTGCACCTTATGGAACCCATATAATGGAATAAATAAAACCTGAAATGAATAATTCAGAATGTTTTGAAGGTTATGTGATGCAGAGAAAGTAGGTTGAGAAATATTTATATGTTTCTTTTTGAAATTATGAAACTAAAACCAGTGAAAGAGTTTGAATTATAACTTACCTTTTAATGCCAAGTTTATTTCATGCATTGATAATAAAATTGTTTAACTAAATGTTCAATATAACTCTGTAAAATGTAATGACATGCACCCTTTGGCCCATATGGTTAATGTCCTTGCAGGCACTATTGTAGTTGCTCAGTCACTATACGTTACTCGTGACTAAGGTACTCTTTCCATTAGATATGTCAATCGTGCATCAACTTTGCATTGGATTGCATGTGGTAATGTCCATGTCTAGTAAAAGCACCTTGTACAGAGTAGCTGACTCCCACTTCTTAATTTTGATTATGAAAACACCTTTTCATTTTTTTCAGTTGCTTAGGTGAAAAATGCACATTTAATAATGATACACTTTCATTATTACTCTTATTACCAGGCTTCTCTAGTATTGTCAAATTTCACTGTAGTACATACATTCTCTCCCTCCAATATCATTTTAAAAGTTCCTACTTGTTGTTATTTTTGGGTCACATTTCCTGATATCAAATATTGAAAGTGTTTAATATATGTTTTGTATTATTCAACATTTCAATTGAATATAACAATGTGTTTGTTAATCACTCCAACCTCTTTTCTTTTGATTGGTTTATTTGTAATCAAGCACAAAGCTACAGAATGTGCTCTGTCCACTATGGGTATTGTAACCTGGCTTCTAGCATTTTAAGTCTGCAAATATAACACTGTGCCACCTGGGGAATGGCTTTGATTTTTGTATTAATCTCCATTAATGTGTACTTAGTATTAACTTAATAAAACTCAAAGTTGTAAAAGCAGCCCAGTAACATTATAAAAGATCCTTATCACAAATTTATATATTTATATATGTGTGTGTGTGTGTGTACCAGTTTGTTATAACTCAAAAACAAGTAAAAAATAAAACAAATTAAACAAAAAATGCTGCATTAATTGAAAAGATCCCAGGGTACAAACTACAATGTGGGATTGTAAAATGTACCCTAGGTTTTGGAGGTGACTGAAGAAGTAGGACCCACATTGCAATGGCTTGGTATCATAAACACATTCCTCCTTGCAGCAACCTTTCTTCTTTTGGGTTGAGAAAATTTTTTATGCAGAGGAGTGAACAACGTTTCAACTTTCTTCAACCCAAACGAGCTGTTTTTATATATATATTTTTCTCTACAAGTGGGTTTTCTCAACATCATTGATAACCTTTCTTCTTTGTTTCAAAGCCAATGTTGTTGCCATTTCTGTCAACTGCAAGGGGGGGAAAAAAGTCTCAGAAGTGTTAACAATGTTTTGAAGCACCCTGTTTTTGTGTGTAGTGGCAGATGACTCATTTTCAACATACTTGAAGACACACTATGAAATAGTGAAAATAAACTTTTTTATTATCTAAACCAATACATGCTCATACATTTAGTAACACTTAACATTTGGAAACTGTAATCATAACACAAGTATTTAACATTTCTTAGCAGAATTTTACTCAAGATCATGTGACAATCAGGATCCATACAGAAAACTAGTTATTAAATGCATTCAATTCTATCAGATATTCAGTAACCCTTTTCCTAAACTCCTTGTAAAGTTTTAAGCTCTTTCTCTGTATTTAGCAATTTGTTCAACAGACTTACCACCCTGTTGGAAAAACAAAACTGTCTCAACTGGAGTTGTTTATGATCATTCCTAATCTTAAATTTATTACTCTTTATCCAGTTCTCTCAAATTTCAACTACAAAGACACTGATGATTCAATATTATTAATAGTATAAATAATTTTGAATATTTCTTTCAGATCAAAAGAGGAAAGTTGAAAAGGTAACATTTATGATTAGTAACCTTTACTCCTCCTAATAAAGAAAAAGTTAGTAATTAATAATTAGACCTAGATGTTAAATGGTTGTGTAACTATTAAACAAACCTATCGTGTCACCACAACCTTACTGTAAGTTATCTTGATAGTTTTTTTGTATGAAAACCCATTCATCTCTGGAATTGTTCTAGTACCCTTTTCAACAGTTCAGTGCTTCTACAAGGTATCTGAGTTGTATAGGAGCACAAAGAATATAAAGCCAAGTTTTATTAGTTTCTAAGGGTAGTAATTGTGGTATTAACTTTTAAACCCTGAGTATACTGCACTTCCTTCAGCTGTGTGGTTCTTTCTTTTCAGATTGGACAATAATGATTCTACTTCACATAACTTCAGAAGTATACGAAATATTGAACAGCCCTCATCTAAATGTTCTCAGCTAGTTTTTCTATGTTTCTCAATGAAAACAGTTGTTGTAGTAGCAATTCTGGTTGTAATTATTTTGTTATATATGAATGCTTAAGAACTTGTGAGCCCTTAACATTCTGGATATTTAAAAATTCCATAAGATTGGTCACTTATGTTTATCATATTAATACTTAAATGCAGTTTATTAAAATATTTTAAAGTTTGATCAAAGTCAACATGGAGTCACTTTTGTTATCTTCTAATGTGAAAATATATACATGCAAGCATATATGAAATAAGATTGGTGCATAAAGGAACAATTCTAAAAATAGATAGATGTGGAATAATGAGCTGTTTGTTTTAAAATTATAAATTGATAAATTTTCATCATTCAGTTTTTTTTCTCCTCCACATGCTGTATTTTTATTGGATTAACTTGAATTGTTTTGGCTCTGTTTTAATTTGATACAGTTTCAAGTTATATATAAAATAACTTGTGCCTTAACTGAGTAAAATGTTATTTGACACAGTAGATGTATTTATTTGGATTAAATAAGTTATAATGAAAGAACAAATACAGAAATTTGTATGAGATTTCATTTGTCTGAACTTTGCAAGACTTGATAGTAAATTCAGAAAGATGAAGATAAATTTTCCATTTTAAATAACTTATTAATTTATATTAGTTTTAGTAACATAACAATAGTTATTTGTTAGAGAAATTAAAGATCACCTAGAGACAACATAACTAATAATAAATATGTTTATAAACCTTATAAGCTTGTTTGTTTGTAATTAAGCCTAAAACTACACAGTGGGCTATCTGTGCTCAACCATGCAAGCCTTTTTTTAATCTATTATATTTCTATTTATATAAAAGCATTAATAATTTTAATTTCCTTTGATGTATTATTTGGGCATCAGTCTCGTATATTGGATGTTTCGTCCTATCAAATATGTGACAGTATTTTGAGGGCTGTTTGAGTTTTGTGTGCATTTATCTTAGTTCTTCATTTATTGCAGTAGTTTTCTATTTAATTTAAATCAGGTTATAATTCTGTCTCTACTGTGAAAGGTATAAGAACTCTTCCAGACAGCCACATTATTTGCAAACTGGAAATGGGGCAGAAATTTGGACTTGATGAGGCATTTCACTCATATACATGGTGAATAGTATGGGGCTTAACTCCCCTCCTTGTACCACACGTGCCTCCGAGGTAAAGTACTCTGAAAAGGTTCCTGAAACATTAATTCTAGAGAGTCAACAAATAATACCTTGAAGTAGTTTCATTTGAATTTCGCGCAAAGCTACATTAGGACTCTCTGCACTAGCCGTCCCTAATTTAGCAGTGTAAAACTAGAGGGAAAGATGCTGGTCATCACCACCCACTGCCAACTTTTGGGCTACTCTTTTACCAAATAATAGTAGGATTGATCATCACACTGTAACTCCCCCACGCCTGAAAGGGCGAGCTAGTTTGGTGTGACGGAATTCGAACATGTGACCATCAGATAACGAATTGAGTGCCTTAACCTCCTTCCCATGCCATGCCTCCAACCAAAATCAAAGCCTCCTCGTAAATTAATCCGTTTTGCTATATATTGTCGAAAGCTTTCTTGACATTGAAAAGCAGGCAACAGTGCATTAGTTTTAGTTAAAACTATCTGCTGTAGTTTTAGTGAATCTCACTAGATGGTTTGTGGTTTGCCTTGAACCCATTTTGTATTTGAGGTGATATTGATGTCATTTCGAGATGTAACAAAAGTCTTGAAGTGATGATTTTCTTTGTAAAAGCTTGTAGGACAACTGGTTTGGCTTATTGGTTTGCAGCTCTCTGGTGTATTTGCTGGATTTCCAAATTTGAGAAGCATTAAAACGTCTGCTGGTTTCCTAGTAACTGGTATGTAACCTAATTTCAAGGCTAGATTAGATATCGACATTAAATGCTTGTGCATTTATAGCGTGCTTTTTATAGTGAGTATAGATAGTTTTTTGTCGTTTTTAAAGTATTTATTATTTGTGGTACTGTTATTGTTTGTTTTATTAATTGTTGATTAATGTTATCCTGAATGTTTCTACTATCTGCTCGGACTTCTTGAGGATCGGCCAGGAAGGTAGGATTGTATAAGGTTTTATTTATCAGTGTTGTTGATGTTATTAATATTATTGTTGAATGGTGTGATCGTTATGGGTTCGTCTGATGTTTTGTACGTGCTTTCTGAATATTTCTACTTTTTGCATGTTTATGTTGGCTGTCGTGGTGTATATCAGGGGTCGGCAATCTCTTTCCACACAGGGGTCAGAGGCCATGTCTGTGAGCGGATGGAGGGCTACATTTATCTTTATAGCTAATAAATGAAGGTAATAATAATAAAACGCAATGAACTGTGAATACTGTTTATTTCATTTTAGTAATATTCGTGTCGTAAAGGACACAGCGATTACTGTAAGACTTGATGCTGTTTGTCGTTTGAAAGTTTTTCAACATTAGGCGACAGACTGAATGAGATCAGATGCAAAACGTCATCTAAATTGGCATCAGTCAGTTGGGATTTTAACTTGCTCTTCGTGAATTTCATTTTTGAGAAAACTTGCTCGCACATATAAGTACTGCCGAACATCGATGCCATTTTTTCGCGTGATCTATCAGGTTGATTTGTATCCCAGGTTCAAAAAGATTTTTCCTGTAGAACTCCAGTAGATTTACGCCCTCTGCATGAAATTTGGATCTTAATAAATCATTGCACTGCATCTCAATAAGTTTCATTTGAACATTTTCTAGTATGGTGTCTACTTCGACGACAAATATGGTGGCAAATAACCTGAAATCGCTTTGTACGAATGAATCTCAGCGAAACAGAAAGAAAACTCAGCTCTGAAGTCACGTATCACAGTCACAAATATGTTGGTGTCTGTTGGTTTGGTCTCCTAGAATTTAGGGAAATCAGCGTAGTTTGATTTTTCAAGCTGACATTCCCACAGATATAGTTTTGTTTCAAAGGCGATGATGTATTCACACATCTCATGTATCAGCTGACTTCTTTTCTGAAACTTCAAGTTCAGGTTGTTCAAATGAGATGTTAAATCCGCCAGAAATGCCAGACTTGAATGTCATTTGGAATTGCGAAATTCTGAGGCATTCACATTTTTACTTTCAAGGAATGTAGCCATCTCTTCCCGCAGTGAGTATATTCTTCTTAACATTGAACCTCGACTGAGCCAGCGAACATTCCAGAAGTAGAGCAGGTCCCTGTACTGACTCTCTGCTTCTCACAAAAGTTGTTGAAACTGATGATGGCTCAATCCGCAAGACAAGATTAGGTTTACTGCCCTCACCACTACGTTCTTCAAATTTGAAGATTTAGCACACAGTGCTTCCTGGTGGATTATGCAGTGCATTTTTCGGACTTTGTGTTTAATTTCGAGGGCTTCCATGTGTCTTTGAAGCATAGTCACGAGACCTTTCTTTTCTCCAACCATTGCCGGCGCTCCATCGGTTGTTACACATACTAGCCTTGATAGATTCAGCTTCATGTCTGTGGTACACTTGAGCAATGCTTCAAAAATGTTTGCTGCTGTGGTAGCGCCCTTGATAGGTACCAGTTGAACAAATTCCTTAATAATGCCGAAAGTTGAGTTTACTCTACACACAAATACAGCAAGCTTAGCGTTCTGATTGCCAATCGTGCGGTTCAACATCAAGCCTGAGATAGAGTTAGAAACTTGGATTCTTTCTTAGGACCATCATGGGCCTGATGGATGTGATGCTTCATTTGGGGAACGAGGGTTACATGATTTCGGCTGGCAGGCCAGATCCGGCTAGCAGGCTGTAGGTATCCGATTCCTGTTGTATATTTTAGTGTTTGTTTTTTGTTCCTGTATGTATCGTTTTTCAGATGAAACTAGAAGTTTTGGAGTCTGTGTATGTTTGTTTAGTTTTCAGCAGTAATCGTCCCAGTTATCGGCCTTCAGCCTTTTCATGCCATTTCTTATTGTGCTTTTGAGAGTATTTAGTTTGATATGTTCATATACATTCTTTGTAGTTTTCTCCATTGTTTCGTTATTTTTAGGAGTTCTTCACGAGGTTTCCAAAATTAATACGGTTCGCCATAACCAAGTGATATGGATGCTCGACTCGCAGTTATATGGTTGCGAGTTCACATCTCTATCCCATTAAACATGCTTGCCCTTTCAGCTATAGGGGCATTATAATGTAACAGTCAATCCCACTATTCGTTGTAAAAAGGATAGCCCAACATTAGGTGGCGGGTGGTAATGACTTGTTGCCTTCCCTCTAGTCTTTCACTGATAAATTAGGGACGGCTAGCATAGATAACCTTCGTGTAGCTTTAC
This sequence comes from Tachypleus tridentatus, assembly GCF_004210375.1. Taxonomy (NCBI): domain Eukaryota; kingdom Metazoa; phylum Arthropoda; class Merostomata; order Xiphosura; family Limulidae; genus Tachypleus; species Tachypleus tridentatus. The sequence continues at coordinate 73,424,443 of NC_134837.1, read as the reverse complement.
TCAAAATTCAAACCGTAATAAATTGAGTGGTCGCTGGGATATATGTTTCTGCTACATTTATTAGGTACTCTGTGATCGTAGGGTAATAATTATCTGTTACTGAGTCGTTTTCAGCGCTACTGACTGTTTTTTCTGGCAAGTTTTTATTTAGTAATTTTTGGTACTTTGCCCAATCTGCATTTTTAAAATTGAATTTCGGGATATTTATTTAATGATTGTAATTTGAAATGAGATCGAACTCGCGCCAAATTGCTACAGTCTCGGTCTCTGTCCTCTAACACAGAGAGATATTAATGAATTTATTGTGGAGTGGAACTATAACATATACATAAATCCAACATATCATTAGTACCATTCGCGAAACAGATATGCGTAAGAGTAGTGTTATTTAGTAGGATTCTATCTGCGTCTTCAATAACTTCCAGTATTTTTTTTTTGCCGTTAGGTGTTGTTCTGGCACATCCGAATACGAGTTATTTGCTGTTCATGTCTTATGTTATAATGTAATCGTGGTTATAGTTTGCAATTCTTTGTAATAAGTTTATACCTAAGTTTTTATTTGTAGAGCAACTTTGACCAATGATCGTAAGGTTAGAACAACCAATCGTTTGGTTTATTTTGAATTTTGCGCAAAGGTACACGAGGGCTATCTGTACTAGCTGTCCCTAATTTAACAGTGATAGACTAGAGAGAAGGCAGCTATAGTCAACACCATCCAAGCAACCAACCCATCAACTGGTAAGAAACATTAATAAAGTATGATTAAGCCTGATATCACGCTACTGTGACAGGGATCAGAAAACATGAGACAGATAAATATTATTATTATTACTTGTTACAGAAGCGCAGATAATGAGTCAAAATAGAAAAGTCCATTTTTTCTGTTACCTGTGCAAAATGTAACGCTACCCACGCAAGAAATATTAGTACTTAAGGCTGGTAGCTGAACTTTACATCACGCTTATAAAGGTAGCATGCTTCAAAGAATGGAACTAGCTCTTGACTGGGATATATAATTTAATATATACTGATGAAGGAAGAGAGATAAGTAGCATACAAGATAATAAAATAGTAAAATAATGATAGGAGATGGGATACTACTCGGTTTTTGAATTTCGCGCAAATCTACACGAGGACTACCTGCGCTAACCGTCCCTAATTTAGCAATGTAAGGCTGGAGGGGAGGCAGCTAGTCATCACTACCCACTGCCAACTTTTGGGCTACTCTTTTTGCCAACAAGTAATATGATTGACCGTAACTTATAATGCCTCAACGGCTGAAAGGCCGATCATGTTTGGTTTCAGGGGAATTCGAACCGAAGACCCACGGATTGAGAGTCGAGCGTTTTAACCACCTAGCCATTACAGGCTATAATACTAGTCGTAGGTAATAGAGGTAACATGCACAAAAAACTGCCCAAACTAGTGACAGACCAATTTCATAAGACTAGAAGAAACGTAAATTTCGAGGCCAAGGAAATATTTGGAAAGATTACGCTATTAATACATGTGAACAGATTTTTAAAAAAAGTGCAGGATCGTATAACCTGTTGATAAACTTTATGAATATGATACAATTACTGCAGAAGAGAAAAAGAAACTTGATAAATATAAAATAAATTTAAGGTAATGAACAAAACAATCTTTATTGAATGATGAATCTGAACAAGAAGAATACATAGAAATAAACAATCACAGAACAGATATAATTTCTATCACGTGACTGATTTTTCTATCACCATAGAAAAAGAAATAGACGTTTGAAGGTCACAGGGTGATTAAGCAAACCCAGAGTTTAGTATAGTCTAGATATAACGACGCTCCAGGGCAAAGTCCATCAACAACTACCACTGCACGTGGCTATCATTTAAGGTCAAAAGGCACTACATGTGAGTAAAGTAGCCTTGAGTACATCTACCATTAACTAAAAGTTGCTTTTAACCTAGAAGTCCAAAGTACTGTGCGAATACACCTACTGGAGTTCAAGTACGTAGACTATCAGAAAATGTAATTTGGAATTAATCTTCTAGATTTACTTCGGACATTCATTGAAATGTTAAATCATTTTACTAGAAACTGAACTTTAACTGGGAAAGTAATAGGATAAATAATTAACAGAATAACTTTATTTCTACTTTTATCGATCTAGTGAAAACATCACAGTTGGTGATGGTGAAGGTTTCGTAATATTAAGCTTATTTCTATTGAAGCAGAACTGGGGAAGTTTTATTTTGGCAGGAGATAAACAGATCATACTACAAGATATATTTTTGAACAATGCTTAAACGTATTAGGAAAATTATAAAAACAAGTCATAAAATTTAAATCTACACTAACAGGTTCTTCTCTCTCCTGTAAACCTGATAATGACAACCGGAAATGCGTAACTGAACAAATGTTTCCCGAAACCACAAGAAACCAAGAATATAATATTAATAATATACGGCAAGAATTAAGAACAGCGCAACAGGGATTACTAAATCATTTAATAAAATTATCACATTTATATAAAGAGGATTATTTATTTGTAACTAAACATAAAGAAATATCAGTGCTCTGTCCATCACGTGTATTGAAATCTGATTTTTACGGATATATAAGCTCGAAGACATTCAGCTGTGCTACTGGGGAGTATGTAAGAAGGAACTAACAGAACTCCCAAAGGACTTACATAACGTACAGGATAATATATTATTAACAATAAACGACTTACATAACGTACAGGATAATATATTATTAACAATAAACGAAAGGAAAGATATTAATATTTCCATTTAGAACTTTAACGTTGGATGACAAAAAATGGATGAAAAATTAGGTGTCCAGAGACAGAATAGCATGATATATTTAGTAAATGCACAAATTAACGTAATGAATATATTAAATAATGGTTTGAAACTATATGATGAAGAAATACATTTTGTAACAAAATCCTTGATGAGTATGTCCGAGTTATTGACCACAGTGGAAATTAGAAATGCTGATATATATGAAGCTAACATAGAAATAGCAGTTACCAATACCATAACAGAAAAGAACTTACAACACTGTGGACTCACCAGATATCCCGATGTGGCTTTACTGTAAGAAAACACACACACACACATTGACTTTCAACAAATTAATGCCAAAGTAGGTCAAAAGTTAAGTCCATTGTTTTCCAGTACTTAAGGATTTTAGATACAACTGCAATAAACGTACTGGAATATTTACATTTCATCATTCCTATACACAGTGATTTGTTTGTTTTGAATTTCGCGCAAAGGTACTTGAGGGCTATCTACGTTAGCCGTCCGTAATTTAGCAAAGACTAGAGGGAAGGCAGCTACTCATTACCACCAACCGCCAACTCTTGGGCTACTCTTTAACCAACGAATAGTGGGATTGACCGTCATTATAACGCCCTCACGGCTGAAAGGGCGACGGAGATTTGAACTCGCAACCCTCAGATTACGAGTCGAACGCCTTAACACGCTTGGCCATGGCGGGCCGCTATACACAGTACAAATATTTGTGCACTATACATGGGTAGATAATATTACAGTAGAAGGAAATTTAAGAACGTTTGAGCAATTTATTCAAAGCAACTGTATTGAAGGAACATTGAGGATTTACGCCTAATATAGGAATTATTTTGATTGCAATATTAATTTGTATCTATGAATTAAATAATAAGTATCATAGTTTTATGAAAAATAAATTAAAATATCTCCCCTCTTTTATTTTTTACAGAACAAGGGCGTCAGGTTAATGGTTATTTACAATCAAAGACACAACTTAACATTATCATATTTATCCAAAATATGACAATGAACAAAGTTATTACAATATTAAAGGTATAAGAATTAAAGACACAAGATATGGATAAGTTACTAGTTCACCATTAAGCTTTTATAGTACAACTCGATACTTAAACAACTGAATAAACTTCAAGTTTTCATTTCCACACAGTATCCGACACAAAAACAATAAATAATTTAATACACCAGGAAAGGAAACTTCAGGTACTAAATCAGCAAATAAAAAAGGTAACTGTGGTATTAGGATCAGGGATGTGTGTTTGTGTTTTCTTATTTCAAAGCCATAAGGGCTATCTGCTGATTCCATCGAGGAGAATCGAACCCCTGATGTTAGCGTTTTAAATCCATAGAGGTACCGTTGTATCAGTGGGGACTACTAGGATGAGAACGAACAATCACCGATTGTAAAAAACAAAACAAAAGCATATATAAGATTTATAAATAATAGAAAAAGTGTCTGTGGAAAACTGTAGTAACCCTTAACAGTAGTAGATAAACACGTTGTTACTCCAGTTTAAACAAATAATTCCAGTATTGATAAATTGGAAATTACCAATGCGAAACCCCAATTGATTCGGCTATTACTGATGTAATTGCATTCAGTGATTTAGCAACAGAAAGGCCCGGCATGGCCAGGTGGATAAGACACTCGACTCGTAATCTGAGGGTCGCGAGTTCAAATCTCCGTCACACCAAACATGCCCGCTCTTTCAGCCGCGAGGGAGCTATAATGTGAGGTCAATCCCACTATTCGTTGGTAAAAGAGTAGCCCAAGAGTTGGCGGTGAGTGGTGATGACTAGTTGCCTTCCCTCTCGTCTTACACTGCTAAATTACGGACGGCTAGCGCAGATAGCCCTCGTGTAGGTTTGCACGAAATTCAAACCAAACCAAAGCAACAGAAAATGGAAATTAACTCCCCTTATTAGTTGAAAAGCAAAAATCGATTTAGTTTAACTGATTGTCGATAAAAGAAAATTCATAAAAGGAAGTATAAGATTGTCAAATTATTAAATAAAATTTTAGGTTTGATTGAGAGCAAGTACAAATGTTCATCCAGAGATAATAAAGAAATCCTAGAAAATATCAACAATAATATAGAAACATAGAATAATAAGAAAAAAAAACTTCATTTTTTAAAAAATCACTTTAAAGTTCGAGAGAGTATCTTTAGAAAACAGTAAAATGACGAAAGTGTGTTAGTATGTGTGCATCTGCATTAGTGATGTTCACTGCGAAAAATCAGTGTTTTAGTGCAATAAAAATATGGAATATCAGTGAAGAACTAGCTGCAAACTAGCAAGAGATGCATAATGTGAGACTGGTTGTGTCTTCTCTACGGTACACGAACTTTTAATAACTTACGAGGAGAATGTCGTGAACCATAAATAATATTTTATTATCTTGTAGACTTAAAGCCCAAACTCCCTTCAATTACTCCCACCCATTATTACTACTATTATACCATGAAAGTGTAAAATATCTCCCAGAGATGAGGAAAAGAAGCCTGGTTTTACTTTCACAGAACTCATATCATCAAGAGTTTCAGATAAGGGATGAGATCCACAATTTTATGATAAGACAGCAGAAAAATGGAATTCATCCGATACATTGGAATGCACAACGGGCACAGACATTTTATTAGAGTATAGATGCCCAAACAAAATTTATTTGAATTATTTTCTTTTTTGTGAGTTCAATCATAAGAGTTTATGTTGTTTAATTATCAGTGTTTCTTTAATATTAATTGTGTGTTTTATAGTTTCGCGCAAAACTACACGCAGGCGAAGTGCGCTAGCTGTCCCTAATTTAGCAGTATAAGACAAGAGGGAAGGTAGCTAGTTATCACCACCCACCGACTATTCGTGGGCTACTCTTTTAGCAACGAATGGTAAGGTTGACTGTCGCTTTATAACACCCCCACGGCTAAAAGAGCGTGTGGAATGGGTGTGAATGGGATTCGAACCCATGGTCTTTACAGTAGGAGTTAAGTGTCTTAACCATCTGACCATTATCAGTTATTATGCTGATGGATTTATTATTATTTACATAATGTCAGTGATTATTAAGGTTTCAAAATATGTATATGTGTATGTGTGTACATTGTAATGATGACGTATTACAAGGTTTTGTAAATGAAAGATTTAATTAGTAAAATATGAATAATATAAAAACTTTACAGATAAAAGAATTATAAAAGAAGGAAAGGAAAAAAAAAAGAGTTGAGTTATCGATAGGACGTTTTAATAAATAAACAAGCAAGTATTAAAACTGAAAGGTAATATATAAAATAACGTTAAAACTAAATTAAAAAATCTTATAGAAATGTAATCGTTTTCAATAACGAAGGTCAGCATGTGAGAAAACATATGCTTCCTACTTAAATTTAGGCCAAGTAAAGTTAAATTAACTGACAATGCATATGAATAGAGTAGTTGTTATTTACGATTCAAAAGATTCAGTTGTCTGGTAATGTGTGGAACGAGAAGAGAGCTTGCAAAGAAGACAGCTATCCAGGAGACACATGACGTCACCAGTGATAAAGATACAAAAGAAAAACAACAACAGCTGCAACAATCAAGAAATATGGGTGACAAGTAAGGGTATTGCATTGATTTCTGTAAGTGTAAGCGTTTTTTGAGATAAACCTAGACAATATATGAACTGACAAAGAACAGCACAGTGGGGTAGTCAGTAAGAGTCACAGAAGACATCAGCGACTATCAACGGCTAGATAATTAAACTTTTAGTAATTTCACAGATAATAAGTGTGTTTTTGTTATGTATAGAAATCGAAGAAGTAGGAGGTGTTATCTATTTACTGGAGAAATGAACCAATTTAAATGAACATGCTTGGATCAGACTGCTGAACAATGATAAATCTCTTTAAGTATCACGATATAATGGACAGTAGATTAAAGGATGTGGAACCTAACTGTGTCTTAATTTAACATGCACAATAAATCTTTTTATACATATCATAGGGTGGGACTTTCTTCATTATAATCTGGTACTATGAATATTCCGAAGAGTTTGTGCGAACTTGTGAACCACGACTCATTAACTGGAAACTATTTGCTCTTTGCCTGTTGGTTTGTTTGTAGCTAAGCATAAAACTGCACAATGGGTTACCTGCGCTATGCCTACCATGGGTATCGAAACTCGATTTCTAGTAATATAAGTCTGCAAAGTTATCGCTGTGCCACGTGGAAGTGGCAAATTATTTGTTCGAGACCTGAAGACAAAGTAGCATTATCTCCATCTTACATACAGGTCACGTGACATTGCCCTTATTGTAGAAAGCTTCTTTGTGTTTCGTGATGCGTGGGTAATTGACACTGATGAAAGGTCTATTTTGAAAAACATCTTTATGTGGATACATGAATGCGAGGTTGGGATAGTTTCAGATAGAATGTGAAGTAGGAATTTACTGGGCTAAGGAAGGTTCTGGATCAGTTGGTAACAGGGAATGTTTAGTTGAACCCCAAGAAGTATTAATTGTTCTACCAGCAGGTGCGTCATGACACATATTCAGCAAAGAAGGAATGTCTTCATACCCACCCAAGCTTAAATATTCTTAGAATTGACCAAAACTAGAAAACAAAAAATCATGAGATAAGAAAATTTCTGGGACTGTACTCTTCGTTTTGTTATTTTGTGAAGTACTTCTGTGACATAGCTCGTCCTCTAAACAAATTACGTAAAAAAGCAAGTAAATATTGTTGGATTGCTGGTTGTGAATAATCTATGGTTAGCGAATCGTGGCTCATAGGAACATTTACAGTGACAGATTATAATGAAGAAAGTGACACCACATGATATGCTCGGGTATTGAAACTCGATTTCTAGCAATATAAGTCTGCAAACGTACCACTGTGCCACTGAGAGGAGGATTAGTAAATGTTTGTCACCACGAGAAGTTTAACTTATGGTTTAGTAAACGTCATGCAATGCACATGGATTTATTCGTCATAGAAACTTCAAGAGTGCAATTTTTACATTGTGCATTGCTCTGGACAGAATCATGGAAATGCTGGCATAGATGAGACAAAGTTATAGAATAGAAAATAAATGCATAGTTTAAAACGTTACTAATAGATGTTATGATTCATTCATTTTAGACAAAGGTACTAATAAATTTGCGGTGGGAGAAGTTCTATCACAAGTAAAACATGAAAAGAATACGTGGGTGCTTATTGTAGTAAGTCACTGAATATTTCAGAAGGGATTATTGTACCATTTAGAAAGAGATACTAAGTGTTGTTCTGGCCATAAATCATTTCATTCAGCACCAATAAGAACAAAGGTTTAGATTCTGGAGAAATCATATAGTACTGAACCCTATGACCTCAGCTAAGTCGAAGTACACGTGCCATGATCGTTTACAGAGCTACATTCAGAGTTTAATTAAATAATTTTATTAACAATAAAGCAGTTATGCAAATGTAATATGTAAAGGAAGATTTATTCTTCGTAAGAAATTCAACTTACACTGAATGAGTCAAAGACTATGTAAGCTTGCAAGTAAATCTTTATTGAAAATTCTAGCTTGTGTACAATATATTCGTAATGTTAATTGTAAGCTTGCCAAGTTTCATGAAGAAACGTATTGAATTTGGAAGTATAGTAACTTTTATTATGTATAACTTCACAGATACAGGTGAGTCCAATAAATAAATGCCGTGCGCGAAGAATGAAGAGGGTAAGAATATTTTCAATAGAGAGAGCCAGGGCCCGGCATGGCCAGGTGGTTAGAGCGATCGACTCGTAATCTGAGGGTCGCGGGTTCGAATTCCCATCATACCAAACATGCTTGCCTTTTTAGCCGTGAAGGCGTTATAATGTGACGGTCAATCCCACTATTCGTTGGTAAAAGAGTAGCTCAAGAGTTGGCGGTGGGTGGTGATGACTAGCTACCTTCCCTCTAGTCTTACACTGCTAAATTAGGGACGGCTAACGCAGATAGCCTTTGTGTATCTTTGCGCGAAATTAAACTATTTCACCAAATGACCAGAGGCATATGCTGTTTCTATCCAAGAAGTAGAAACTCTTAACAAATAAACTCTTTAATTAAATCATTTCAAAATATGGAACTTCACTGAGATCAGGGATAAAACTCTGATTCAGCCATCTTTTCAGAAATATGTCAGACCATTTGAATTAAAAACACCAGGACATCAGCTCATTAATCTTCTTCCAACGGAATTATGGAGAGATACAACTGTAGACTTTAAACCAATTACTAGTTTATGTAAATGATTATCAGTATGATGTCAATATAATTCACTGCTACTTATGAGTTATCAAACGGCAGTACCTGAAACTATAGGTCATACACCATCGTCTCTGATGTTTGGGAGAGAACATGAAGTGTTATTGGGCCTTCTGTATTTAAATATGGGAGATATCGCTCGGTGCACAGAATATGCAGATAAAGTAAGGAATACCACAGATACCCAAATAACCATGAATACATCACGCAGATGAAGTCAAGTGGGGGTACATTGCCCCACCTTAAAAATTGGAAATATAATTCTTTCTTTATTCATTCAGCATATGTGTACTAATTTTTTTATTCAATTCACGATTTCACACTACTTTTCCTAACCTTTAAAAAATTCTCCGAGCGTCAATGGCCACAAGCATAATTTTCGTTTCTACGTGGTCTTCTGGTGACTACACGATAAGTGAGAATGTTATTTTGTTATGCATCAAGTTTCGATAACCACAGTGAGCACAGCACAGAAAGCCTTTCGTTTATCTTTGGGCTTATGATTGTTTGTTTGTTGTTGAATTTCGCTCTAAGTTACACGAGGGTTATCTGCGCTAGTCGTCCCTAATTTAGCAGTGTAAGTCTAGACTCTAGAGAGAAGGCAGCTAGTCATCACCATCCATCGCCAACTCTTGGGCTACTCTTTTACTATCGAATAGTGGGATGACCGTCACATTATAACGTCCCCTTGGCTGAAAGGGCGAGAATGTTTGATGCAACCGGGATTCAAACCAACGACCCTCGGATTTCGAGTTGAACTCCTTAACCCACCTGGCCATGCTGGGCCTTGTGCTTATGAACAAATATTTCTGAGTAAAATTTTAACTATTTATGTATGATTTTCTATTTTTAAAAATATTGTCTTGTTCACGTGTATAGTTTACATTGCTTTTATTTTGTACAGTTCAGTGGAAAATTTGCGAAAATCTGGCACAATTTCTTGAATCTATTAAAATTTGTAGAAAATCTGGAATTTTTGTAATTAGCAAGAACATTTTTATTTGAGAGCTATAAATTTTATACTCTCAAAACAAACTTTGAAAAGTGGAAATACTGTAGTGATTAAAAATTATGTAGCATATAGATGACACACATGTAACGTCTAACTAAAGTATTCTTCATGGTATCATCTGCTGTTGTGATCAAATGACTCTTCGAAAAGTGAGGGATGTAATTTCCTTTTCTTTGTTGATATCATAGTCATGACGATCAACATTACAAAGTCATTCTAACTGCTAAGAATCATCTCTCACTCCCAACCGTATTGACTGGAAGTCACCATTATTACCGTATTCATGTGGATGAGTGTGTTAATCAGGAACAGCATGTTCTCTTCCTCTGCAGCTATAATTCTGTTAAATACCAAACTCCTACTTTTGTTCACTAGAATGGTGCATCGCCATGTGACTGTCACAACTTTAAGTTGCTCAAACACGAGGTCCTTGTTGGTACGTTTCACCAATACTTATCTCTTAAAGAGAAAGCTGCTGACTGACCCTAGATATGTCACGCATGTTTTGGAATGATAACCACGTTATTGGGAAATAGGCACTGGACACTGTTCACCCACTCCAACACTTTTATGTATGCTTTTAAGGGATTTAGCCATTATGAGTTTTCAAGAGCAATGAATGCCAATCTGTGTGGTTTGCTGTACAGATGCATCAAGGGATTGCATTGTAACCACCACCAGTTACCTCTTTTCGTTACATTTTTCCTTGTGCGCAACTAACATTCACAAGAATTATGGAAGTTAACAATGGTTCTGGGAGGACTTGGCCACAGCTTAGTTAAAACAGGGGTAGAAAAAATTGTAAAGCTATGGAATGTCTGAAAAAAAAAGTTCGACAGGGAATTCTCTGGATCAACCGGCGTTTCAAGTAGTGTATCTTCAGATCATTTTGACTGTCATTCTCTGTGCTATAGTTTTTACTAAAAGGTAGACACATATTATTGGATGGTATTCCACACAAGGAGCACAGGAATCGATTACCACATCTTCCCTCGATTGACCAAGTTTTCGTATTATTGATCAGAACTTAATTATTGTATAAGTCCAAATATCAGGCATGTTGAAGAACAGGTAAGAAACTTGTGAAGTTGAAGAACCAAAAAACACTGTTAACTAAGCAAATAGAATATTAAACTGGATATATATATATATGTTATTGATGAATTAAAAAGGACTTTTTCACCTGATGACGAAAGGCGAAAGACTCTCGAAACGTTGTCCTCTACACTTGTGTCTCCACAACAGGCAGTTATCATCCATTCTACAAAGTTTCATTATGAAAAGTCTGCTGAAACAATCAATCAAAGAAAAAGGACTTTCGTCATATTATATGTTAAGCTGAAAAGCAAAACAAACTGTACGCAAATTTAAAAAAGGAAAAGAAATGAAAAATATATTTAAGAAAAGATAAATAAGACTAGCCTTCACTGGAGTCAGAAGAAATGAGGGCAGTATTTCATAGCAAATTCCAGCTTTCTAAAAATAAGAAACAAATTTATTTGAAATCATCAAAACTTTGGTTACACTTCACGTTCTATTTGTGGCTGACCAATCAGAATATTTGAACACAAAATTTCACAGAACACTTTTGTCACAGTTGAAATAACTTCTAATTTAACATTTTGATAACTTTCATATAATATATCTTTATTTATGTATATCAAGATAATTTTTCGAAATGTCTATGCAGTTTGTACATGTAATTAATCGCGTTCCCTTTGATCGAATGTCTTCTACTGTTGTATTCCAACAGGCTTGAAGATTTCTGGATTAAGTGAAACGCGTCGTTGGCAATGGCTGTGACAAACATAGTGAGGTTGGAATGGTATTAGTATACACTTTTCTAATTCTTTAAAATCGCTAAGGGACCATATTAGTGTTTAAAAATGTAATAAGCCTAATACTCATGTTCTATGAGAAATATAATTCACTGTATACAAGTGAAGTTTACATATTGCAACGTTAATTCTTAAGCCTTGATATCGACGTCTAAAATGATAGTCGATTCAAATAAGTAACACAGAAACCTGACTTAGAACTGTATATAAACTACTGGATGAAATACAAAACATCAGGACTAATGGAATACTGTACTAAGGCTTTAACAGAATATAGATTTTTTTCAATTATTTCGTTCTTAACCTTTTTGGAATTTGCTTTTCTGGTCTCCCTGTTTTTGTGTCTATGTGTTTTTTGATCCTGTGGTTTTGGCCTTATGTTAACTTTAGTGCCCCTTTCCTTGACATCAGGAGCCAGAAAATAGTAACATAGAACAGAAGCCTTGCCAATTTGGTATCACAAGCAGTGTGGCGTGAATAGAGAAATTTACACTTCCAAGTTCACTGGTCCGGCATGGCCAAGCGTGTTAAGGCGTGCGACTCGTAATTTGAGGATCGCGGGTTCGCATCCCCATCGCGCCAAACATGCTTGTCCTTTCAGTTGTGGGGGCGTTATAATGTGACGGTCAATTCCACTATTCGTTGGTAAATGAGTAGCCCAAGAGTTGGCGGTGGGTGGTGATGACTAGCTGCCTTTCCTCTCGTCTTACACTGCTAAATTAGGGACGGCTAGCACAGATAGCCCTCGAGTAGCTTTGTGCGAAATTCTAAAACAAACAAACCAAGTTCACTTGTGTTTTCGTGTTGTTGTTTTTTGCTCCGTGTTTGGTTTATTTTTGACTCAGAATTCTGAATATATTTTTGGAACTGCTTTAGACTTTCTTGTCGGTTATCAGTTTGTCTGAATATTACAGTTTCACATACCCCAGATAAAGTAGGTCACATCAAAACTATCCATGAGACAGTGAGTAGTTTCCTTGAACCGTATTCTGGGATACAAAGTAATACTAAGTTTCAATTTAACTGATGTCTAGAAATGAATTTTACGAAATCATTTGAATTTTGTGAATATGAGTATATATTTTAAAAGATTGAGTTTTGTTGTTTTTCATAGTTAAGCACAAAGCAACACAAAGGACTTTTTGTGCTCCACTCACCTTGGGTATCGAAACCCGATTTCTAGCAGTGTGAGTCCGCAAACAAAACACTGTGTTAGTGGGATAGAAGAAAGATTGAGATATTGGTACTTCATAACCACAGATTTACTTATGCAGAATTAATTAATTATCCAAATTAGGAATATCACATCTTGCTACTTCCACATTTTCTGGTTATGCTTTATAGTCCTTGATAGGCTAGCGATAAATTTACACACTTACAATGCTTTAAGTTAATTCGGGGTTAGATTATTTGTGTTGGTAGATGGTCCATCGTGCAGCTTATTTGCCAAAAATAAACAAGGTTATTCATAATTCAGTTTCGGTATTTAAAATTGGGGGACCTTCAAGAAACAGTATAAATTAAAACTAATACAAATACAAACTTTACATATACTTGTTTATAATATATGTAGGAATATTGTATATTTGTATAAATATAGTATGACAAACTGTAGTTCATTGTTTTTTTTGTTTTTTTTTCTTTGTTAAGTACAAAGCTACACAATGGGATATCTTGCTCTGCCCACCACGGCATGGAAACCAATTTTTAACGTTAAAAATTTACAGACTTACTATTAAACTACTGAAGGAAGGGTGCAGATAATAATAATAAAATGTTGTCGTTAAATGCATAATGTGTATCACTTTTTCAGTCGCAAGAAAATATTTTATTTTCGGAAAATCGCTTAAGCTTACTAAAGGGTTATCTGCGCTTGTCACATCTAATTTTAAATCAAACATTCATAGCCAGTTTTTGAGATATTTTTATCTTATTGAATTATAGGAATTTCGATTTTTATTTTTATTTTTTTTTAAACTGGATGCGAGCAATTGATTCACAATCTATCAGGCTATGCTTGATCCAAAATTACAAGTTAGCTACAATTATAATAGAAAATTTATTATCAAATCTTATTGCTAATATTCATTATAATATAGTGAGCAAATTAATTATAAGAAAAAAAAATATTAATGCGCCTTTCTACCAAAAGATGCCAATGCACACTTCTTAAATTTTTCAAGGCTAAAGTGAGAGCATCACTTGAGTAGGGAGCTTTGATGGTGTAATTTATAGTTGAGTAACGGTTATGACAACTATTAGAAATGTGAAGGTAATTACTGTTAATTTGATGTTTTGGTCAGTTTTTCGTGGTGTATTACTTATTAAAGTAATGTTATATAATTGACTAAAGTTAATTTTAAGCTAAAAAACGTGTTCATCTTTTAAGGTTAACATCGTATATTAGTGTGTCCGTTGATATTTGACTTGTGTGTTGTCTTCATATTCTGTGAACAATATTATTACATAATGTCTAATTACTTGAGACATTCAATGAAGTAAAGGTAAAATTTCGATATCTTTCGAAATAGCAGATCAGGCATTTTGCTGCTATTGAGGTTATTATGAAATAAATAAAACTTAAATTTAGAGTTGAATGATAAAAGTAAGCGTGCTGGCAGGTGAAGTCCAGAATGTGTGACATCACCTGTGACAACCGAATTTGAAGTTTTATATTGACCGTCTATTTCAGTTTTTCTTTGTTATGTCAAAGTATTTTGGAGTTATTACAGTTTTGTATTTTAACAATTGGACATGAAAACATACTTCAGACTGTTGTTTATATTTCTGTGTTTAATGGTTTTAGAAAGGTTTGTTTAGTAAAAGTTATTTAGATTATTGTATTATTATTAACAACATAGTTCACATATGAAAAAAGTAGTTTGTATGGTGGTTTGTTGACAGTGTAGATACCATGCTATATAACTATTAAATGAAATAAAATTATAAAATACATCAAATTTAGCATTCTAATGGTTGGTTAAATCATAGCAGTTCCTTGTTCTTGTAACGTACTTGTATAAATGTTCTTGGGATTTTTTTTTTTTTTAGTTTTGAAGAGAAAAAGAGATAATTTGTACTGAAACATCATTAGATTGAGATTTAGTATGAAAAAAGTTTAGTGTCTATGAGGAAGCTGACTTTTAATGTCACTGATAGTTGCCAAAGCTGTATAACTGCATGGACATTCTTAACAGTGGGTGTGAAAAAAACAATCTGCATAAAAGAACTGTAGGATATTCCAGTGGACTTGTTAGTGGTATGTTGGAATATGTCCTGAGTAGTTTTACTTCAACAGAAAATTGGGAAATAATTTGTTCTTGTACACAAAAATGAAGAGTTACAGAATGGTGGAAATGTTTAAAAAACTAAAGCTGAAATTCTTCTATCAGTTTGATTCCTATTCAATATTTTGAGAAGAAAATGTGCCAGCATATAAATCAATTGATCTTGCTGAAATGTAACCATAAGCGTGCTTATTACTGTGTTCCCCTTGGTGTGGATTCCTGTAGGTAGTGAGGGGACCTCCCAGGAAAGGTTCTGTTCTTTCAGTTTACCTTGTCTGGGATCTAAACATATACCTACGTGTTTGCCTAACATGGTGACCCATGAAGGGGAGGAGAGAATCCTGGTGGTTGAGGAGGTACAACCCAAACACACCATTTTGGCCTTGAATTTCTGTAAACAGGTAGCCTTGGGGTGGCCCCCTTGGTTTAGTCAGCTGGTCCACTTGGGCTGGGGTCAACCAATTTACCAGTGTTGGATGTTATCAACAGGTGTTGTGGACATTGTATCTGATGTTGGTGTTTGAGTATAGTTCTCATGAAACCCTGACCTTGCTGCAGTGTCCTTGTTTGACATTGTACTGCATCTTCCTTAGGGCTCCATGGTGGGTGGGTCAGTGGGCACCAAAATTTTCCTTTTTTATTATGGATACTCCAATTGAAAATCTCAATAAAATAGGAAAAAACAGTCTATAGGTAAACAACCACATCTTGAAGATTCTGAGCAGCAATCTTCAACATCTGTAACACCTGTTGTACCTCATTTTCTTATCCTACATTCTTTTTCAGACAGAAACCTTTAAGGCAAATGTCTCCCTTTTTCATAAAGAAGCTTCGATCTGGTGACATATTGGTGGAAACATCCACATCTCAACATAGTGAACTCCTCTTGCACTCAAGGGCAATTAGGAATATACCTGTTGAGGTTACACCTCATGCTAATTTGAATTCATCATGAGTCAGGGATTCTCACTGGTTTCTCCACTCAAAGAGTTTCTGCAGTGAGGCGTATCTCCACTCGCAAAGATGGAATTACAAAGATGACCAGTATTTTTGTTCTGACATTTACATCACCACATCCACCTGCCACCATCAATGCAGGTTGTCTTAATTGCAGGGTGTGGCCATACATTCCAAACCTTCTCCAATGTTTTCAGTGTCAGCGGTTTGGTCATTCAAAGACGTCATGTCGTGGTTTCTTGACGTGTGCTCATTGAGGTGGCAAGGACCATGATGCCTGTGAGTGTGAAATGGACTCTTATTGTGTCAACTGTAATTGTTCTTACCCTTCCTGGTGAAAAGTCTTTTGACCTTCAGTTAAAAAAGTTGATGAATCAACTTCAACACCCATCTCTGTCCATTACATATGTTCCAACAAATACCAAGATCCACTTACTTTGGATCTGGGTACAGGCATTTCTTTGGATACATTTTCTTCTTCCACCCCAAGATGCAAAATGATAATTTGTTTATATCCTCAGTCACTGGAATCCCTTTTCAACAGCAAAGACCTGCCCAGTTGTCCCAGGGCAGGATCTATGGAGGTTGATAGACATCCCTCGAATAAGGACAGTAAGGAAAAAAGACATGGTCATAAACAGAAGGGTTCTCCACCCACTTTGCCTACATGTAAATAAAAATGGCCACCTTGATACAATGGAACTGTAGAGGTTTACATTCTAATCTGGATGACATCAAAACACTGATTGCTTCCTACCATCCTTATGTCTTTCTGTACAGGAAACATTTCTGAAACTTTCCAATACAGTCACCTTTTGGCAGTTTTCTTTTTACAGAAATGACAGGCTGTGTGATGGATGAGTGCATGGAGGGGTGACACTGTTGGTTGATTAGCATGTGCCCACCCTGTCTTTGCCACTGTGCACACCTTTGGAGGTTGTAGCCATTGGTGTTTCCTTGGGTCATACCATCACTGTTTGTTCTCTTTACCTGTTGTTTGGAGAGACATATGATCAATCAGATCTTGATGCTCTCATTGATGCTGTCTCCCTTTTTAATCCTGGGGGTCTTTAATGGACATCATACCCTTTGGGGAAGTGCTGATATTGATAGGAGGGGTCGTTCTGTAGTGCGTATGCTCTCTGATCACAGCCTTTCTCTTTTTAATACTGGTTCTTTGACCTATTTTCATGCACATAGTCAGTCCTTTACTGCTATTGATCTCTCAATTTGCTCACTCTCCTTATTTCCCATTTTTTATGGAGGGTTGACAATAATCCACAAGGCAGTGATCATTTTTCTATAATTTTGATATAGACTGGCCATGGTCAATGCCACTAGATCCACATGCCCTCTTTCACTGTATAACATTGCTGTATCCACTGGTCAGCCCATCCCACCATGGGTTTTTACAGTCTCCAAATGTGACCTATCTTTAAGTCATCTGAGAAAAGCAGACTCTCCCAATTGGAAATACTGTCTGTTATTTGTTGAACATCTTTCAAACCTTCTTTCCATTCCTATTTATATAGATGGTTCGATATCAGGTGACTGTGTGGGCTCTGCAATGGTTTATTATGGTATGGAGGTTGTGCGCAGAATCCCCTCTACAGCTTCTGTGTTCACTGCTGAACTGTACACCATTTCTCTTGCCCTGGATCACATAGAAGCGAAGCAGTACTCAAACTGTACTATTTATACTGACTCAATGGCCCTGGAATTGCTTCATGTTAGTTCACACCCTATTCTCGCCAATATTCAAAACTTTAACATCTACTTCTTTCCAGTTTTTTACTGGGCCGCGCTAGTATTCGCAGGAATGAGCACCTTGATACTGCAGCTAAATCTATCTGCTCTGGCACTATCACCACTGTGTCTGTTCCATACATGGGCTATGGTCCTGTATTCAAGGCTTGGCTCCATGCCAACTGGCAGTCGACTTGTAGTGAGCAACGCTGAAAACAAGTATTTCCAAATAAAACCCTACATTGGACTTTGGCCATCTTGCTTCTGTTAGGATTGGAAAGAGGGAGTTGTGTTAACTAGACTATGCATTGGTCACAATTTTTTAACTCATCGTTTTCTCTTATTTGGAATTGATGTACCAGTGTGTAGTCTGTGTATCACTTAGGTCACAATAAGCCACATATTACATTCTCACCATCATTATGATTCAATGATGGCACCATTTTAAACATGTTTTGTCCCAAGGTTCGTCCATAACATTAGACAGTGTTATTGGTGATGGTGACACTGTCCACCGTGGTAATGTTTTTAGTTTTTTAAAGGCCATTAGTCTTTTTAATGACATTTAAGTTTTTTAATTTAAACATTTGACCTTTATTAATGTGATTCCCTTTTAAGAATCAAAGTCTATCTAGTTTGATTTGAAATTAGAGAATGGCCATAATTTTAAGTAACTTGAAACCAGGACTGGAAAGGCTAACTTCAGGTGACTAACACTGCTGTTTGAACTACTCATTAGTCATCCTAGTGAGTTATTATTATAATTTTGCTACACGTCTTTTAAAACTTTTTCATTACTTTACTTTTTGAAAATTCCCATAATGTCAAATAACTCAGAACCAGGACTGGAAAGGCTAACTTCAGGTGACTGAAGGTGGTTTTTGTACTTACCTGTTAGTCTTCCTTGCGAGTTATGATAATTACAATTATGCAACAGAAAGTCCTTTACAACTTGTATTAATGTAGCTTTTCTCTTAACATTGTGGACTAGTTGTACACCTTGGTTTTATGCTATTTATGATTTAAACATTGTTTTGTTTTACCTTAATTTCCTTTCATGAATTTTTCCAAATTTACTTAAATTTTAACATTTTTACTGGATGTTTGGCACAGATAGCCTAGCTGCTTTGTGCCATAAAACACTAAATCAACCAACCAACCATTATTGGTGTTAGATGTCTAATGTAAGAAGTATGTAGGAAAGTTCCAAGATTTTAAAAAATCCTTTTGTAAAATGATGTGTATCATCTGTTGTATAATGTATGATTTACTCAGGGTCTTGTTGCCTTGGTCACTGGAGGAGCTTCAGGACTAGGGCAGGCTACTGTCCAGAGATTGGTCAACCAGGGAGCTCGGGTTGTTATTTGTGATCTTCCTACTTCCAAAGGTCAGGATGTAGCCAAGACCTTGGGTGATAGCTGTGCATTTGCTCCAACTGATGTAAGTATAGATATACACACATAAATGTGTTTGTATGTTCAAATATATGAAAAAGTATGTGTTATGTATGTGGAGAAATAGGACTCCAGATTCCTAAGTGCAAGCATATTTTATTAACTTTCTGTCTATGTGATATGTTAAGTATTAATATAAAGTCTCGTACGAAATTTTGCCAATCCAAGAATTACCTAGTGTTATTTTAAAGGCTAGTTATCAGCTGTGAAGTTGATGAATGAGTTGCTTGAGCAGTTGTGGAGGGTGGCACTTTATGTACGTTTAAGAGGAGCATTGTGTATGTCTGAAGGATCAAGTGTGGGATTAAATTTGTTCTTTTCTATAATGTAAGGATATTTCTGAAAGACAACATGGTCCTTTTTTTGTTGTTGTCAGTATGTTACAGGTGAGGGCCATCAAAAAATGTTGCAAAACACAAAATTGTATATTTTAAATCTTTATTTCATAGAAATGTCAAAATTTTTGTAAACTTAAATACGCTAAAACCTGTCTAAGCTAGAAACTGCAATAGGGCAGAAACCTGTACGAGCTGGAGATGTCAATTTTTGTGAATTTCAATACACTAAAACCTGTGTAATCTGGAAACTGTGGATTTAGTCTTGATAATGGCAGAGATTATAGAGAAGTTTGTTATGACAATACTAGAGAAATCTAAACTCTGAGAAGATTGATGCAGATGATTCTGTAAACGTGAAAAGTTTTGTGAATGTTGACACGAATATTTTAACAGAAACTGATGAAATTTATTTAAAATCTATAATAGAATTGCAAGATGAACAAAGTGGAAAAGATAGTGAGGAAATAGGAATCCCTACTTATTGCAAGTGTTATGTTATATTAATGCTATAAAATTGTATGCAAAAATGAAGGGGGAAAATTGACTTCATGAAAAGGCCATACAATTGGCATTTTCTTTTAACTGCATGAGAAAGCCTATTAAAAAAATGAAACTGTTGAAATTGGACACTTTCTTCAAATAAATTTGATTAAGATTTTGTGTACTTGTGTATATTTTGAATGTCTATTTTTGTTCTTATTCTAATAAATATAGCATAAACAGTATAATAACGTTATTCATAAATGTCTTACTTCCCTTGAGTCAACCAAGTATAACATTCTGCTCAAAAATTGTATATAATTAAGGAAATGTGCATTCACTGTCTGAGCCAGAAAACCTGCTTCAGCCAGAAATTTTACTCAGTCTTGTGCAATTCTGCCTTAGACAGGTTTTACTGCATATTCATTCATATATAACAACATAGACATATATATAGTTCTTGTATACTTAATTCAAAGGTCTTAGCAGTACTTTAAAAAATTTATTAACCCTTTTGTGATAGGTTTGGTATAATATACTCAAGTTTGTCTACACATTTGTGCACATTGTCTGCACTATAATTTTGGGACGCAGCATGCAAATCTTCACAAAATTTGGTAGACTTCTAATGAAGATTGCAAGTGTTTTGTATACAAAAATCAGATTTTTAATAAAATATTTTTACTAAAGATTTGTTTGTGAAAATATCAAATTTGTTTTTTTTACTAGCCTGAGTGCAAAGTGATTTTATTTTATGATGAAAAAAAAACTTCTTCCCCCATATCTTTTATATTATTTGTGTTGTCTCTCTTATCTCCTAAATACATTTCAAATATTTGTTTTCAGTAAGAGTATATTTTGTTATTTTCTGTACTCTTAACTTCTGTGTGGGGTCTGTTGCTTAACCAACCTCATAACCATTATAAAATTAGGAAATATAAATTATCCTTCGTTTTTTTATGCTAGAATGACTGTGTCATAATGAGAAAATACAAATGCTTAGTCTAAGTAGCTTAAGTCTCATAATGCTATATATACAAGGTGTTCAGAAAGTCACTGTGTGGTTTTGTAATCATATTTTATTCAGTCTATTTTAAGCTAGCAACTGATAGTAGTGCTTAGAAACAAAATAAGAAGGATCCAAGTCTGTATTGATGCCAAGTGGGGTCACTTTCAAAGTTGTTTATAATTGTCATTCATATTTACCTCCTGTATTCTATATTGAAGCATGTCTGTTAATAAATATATAAGTGCACAGTGACTTTCCAAACACCCTGTATCTATATATTTTATTATATAGCCTTTCTAGTCATACCTAGTTAAAATTACATAACTTGTATTTACATAGTAGATGTTTACTCATGTTACATATCCAACTGACCTTTAGCCTTTCCTGTCTTGGTTGTGTTTGTGTACTAGTATTTTGTAATATGTAGCTACATTTCAGTTATTAATTACATATGTATACAGATTATTACTATTTAGAAATAAATTATTAAACTTGTATTCTTAAAATCTAGAGCAATAAATCAAGAATTAAAGCAAACAATTATCTTTTCTCACTACAAACTTTGAACTCAATTGCTGCTACATAGGTTTCTAAGCTTTTTAAAATTTTGTACGTGGAGGATATCAAACATTTTTTTAGGTTAGGTTATATATATATAGTTGAATAATCAAAAAAATTATAAATAACTATACTGGTACCATAGAATTCTACTATAGTTTATTAAGCTTAGTAACTAAGACATATTTAGATTTTTAAAAGATATGAAATTTCAAGCAGACTAAAACACACATCACAGCTTACCTTTTTGAGATCTTTGTTTGAAAAAACATGGTCGCCTTTTCATAGTTTAAAATAGTTGGGAAAATCACTCTGGGGGACATTCTAAGCTGTTGAATGGTTATTCATGTCATATATTGAAATAAGTGTATATAAGGGACCATTTCCAAAAATGGAAAGAGATGAATGGGGGCCACTGTGTTTTGATTCAATACATAAGCCATGCATCAGGAAAGTAAAAAGATACAAGGTTATTACTCTATATTCTGGCTTGTTATTATTATTAATTTGAGTTCCTAATTTGTACAAAACTATAGACTTAATATTTCAACATCACAAACATCTAATTTTAAACAGTGCTGTATTTAACATACCATGTGACACGCCAAAATCTAACTTCAGATGCGTTCTCTTAATATTTAATTTTAATTTAAGAAATTAACTCATATATAATATTAAAGTTTGAACTGTAATCTACATTTTGATTCCAAACTTATTCACATAAATTTATAAAATAGTAGTTCAATAAAATTTTGAATGCAATTCAACAAATGCAATGACATGGCCTTTGACCCATGACCCATTGTGAAGGGTTAAAACAAATAAAATGAAAGACGGTGATATTATGATAAGCTAGGGGAATTATTATGTTCTTTTTAACTTTATCTGCATCTTATGTTTAATAACCTTAATAAATCTGTATAAATATTATAGTAATGTGTGTTGTCTGTACATGTAACTACTTCACCCTCTTTTGATGGATCTTCACTAAAGTTTATTATGGTTTGTTGGATCCATGTTAAGGTACATGGATCTAATTTGTGGTTTCACATTTTGTGTTTGGCATTTTTCTGAGTGTTTTGGTATTTTTTTACAATTGCATATAAAGGAAGTAAATTATCCTGAATAATCTTTCATTAATCATGAATTTTTCTGATTTTTTTCCAGTGGACAGGTATCTCACCTAGTAATTAATTATTTTTGTGTTGTTATATTGCATTATTTTGTTTATATTTCCATCTTACATTATTTTATGCATGAATTAATTTTACTTATGACTTTTTTTATAAATTACATGCCAACAGTTTCAAACACAAGTGATTTGTGAAAAATTGAGAGATTGCCGAGATATATTTTATCAGTCATTACTTGAAACCATATATAGATATGCTCAAATTTAAGGAATTTAAAAATGTTTGGTTGTGTTCTAATTAGAACAATAAACAGTTATAAAAATACTCCTCAGAAATCAATTTCAACTTGTGTGATTTTTTTTTTTAGAAAGCTAATTTTATGAAAGAATTAGAAATATTGGAATTGAGGTGAATCATGTACATATTAATTCCTTGATGGTAATTAGAAGGATTGGGAGATTAAAGATAAGGCATTAAAACCAGAAAAAGTTTCCATATGGTTTTAAAAGAGGTCAAAGATAATATGTATGAGCTTTTCTATTTTTCATTTTTGGTAGGTCAGCAAATAGTTGGAGAGATACTAGGGTTACTTCTGTTTTAAAGGGGATGATGAGTGTTGTTCTGAAAGATAAAGTGGGGGGGATGCACCAAATCATATAGTGAAGTATGATGCCAGAAAATAAAGGCAACATAGATTTACTGATGTTAACTTTTTTAAACATGCTATTTATCTGGATGATGAGAAATATTTGAACTTGGTTAACTTACATTTTCACATTAGAGGGGCTGGAGAAGGACTAGTTAATTGTATTGTAGGATGATAGAAAAGAAAGACAGTTATTAATGGAATCCAGTCTAATTAGACCCTTCTTACATAGTGGAATTCCTAAAGATTGAGTGATTGGGGCTTTTTGTTATTTACAGTAATGATTTGATTTAAGCATGATTAGTAAAGTTTGCTGATGAGAGTTTAAGATTTTGGGTACTTCTAGCTGTTTTGGAGATGTAAAGTACAGTTAGAATCACTGATCAATTGTTAAGTTGGACAGATATTTAGTCCTGATCTTAAATTACACTAAGTACAGTGTAATGCAATCAGGTTGTACATTTAATATAGATGTAAATCCATTTAGTAACAGTACCATAGAAACTAATTTTGTCATAGTGATGGATAAGTCACTCAAGCCATCAAAAGAATGTTTTTCATTGCTAATAATAATGGTGGAATAGTTTATAAAGTTTGTTCTCCTTATATAAATGAGAATATTAATTTGTTGAAAAGGATCAGAACATGATAAGGTATTCATTACTACTACTATTACTGTTCTTCAGGAGAAAAATTATTTTAAACATGATAGATTTGGTTTTCAAACTTCTGTATTCTGTGTGATAAACCAAATTAAGATTTCTACAAAAGTAACTGTTCTGGGTATTAACATATACACAGATTATGAAATGCATGTTTTAAACCTTAAAATAAAGCCAATTTTATTTAATGTGAAACAAGGTGTGCATCTTCCATCCTCAGAAATGACAAGTGAGTAAAGAATCTAGAGATTAAGGGTTTGTCTTGAAGGTTTTGCAACCCTGTATGTAAGTATATTGGTAATTTTATAGTCTTGTGTATTTCCCAACCATGTTTGTTTAATTATTTATATCACTGTTCTGCTGTCTCTCATGTGACTCTCCTTTCAAAGTTCCTGCTTAGAACATGTGACCTACAATTGCAGTGAATAAGAATTGACAGACAGTTTTCTTCTGTGTGTATTGCCTTATATTTGTATCAAAGTAGTTCCACATTTTAATAATGACAATCCAAACAACTTGAGGTTGACTTGTTGACCCATTTGTCTTTAGTTTGTCTTAAAATCAAGAGATGAAGACAAAAAACAGTAAAAAATTGGAGTTTAACCACCAGTGGTCATAACAGGTTTAATATATTTTGTATGCCTGGAGATGTCTGTCCTTGGATAATTTAGTACACCTGCAGTGCATGAACTGATGCATGGAATGAAATGGATGCATATCAGGGAGAGAGATAACAGTACAAAATGAATTATCATCTGAATATTTATGACCAAATATTTACTTGCTCTTATTTAAAAAGGTTAATGAATATAAAGGAAAGATATGATTTAAATTGCTAGTCTCAAATAAGCTGAAAACAAAATCTTATTTTCTGTAGTTAAATAAAAATTGACTTTCATATACAATACATATGTTCAGCCATTTAGTCTTTACTGCTTAGAAAGTAATGTTCAGATTAACTTGAAATGGCATGGCCCAAACTTAAGACTGTACCTCCTTTAAATTCTTGGTCTGAAGCCATAAAGTAAAAAATTTCACTACTTTGTATATGTAGATCTGATCTGTGTTTTGAAGGTTACCTTCTTGGACTGGAATCCAGAATCTTGTATAATTAAAATATAGTAACTCAAAAACAGTTTGGGACTTTTTACTTATTTTAAATGTTGTGTGTGTTTGTTTTTTTAAGTATGTGGGAACCAAACATGCTGTCTTTAAATATGCAGTTTTTGTAATAGATATGATATCCTTCCATAAACTACAACTGGGGTATTTTCAGTATGAGATATTTAAAGGTGTATTTTTATAAATACAAATTAACAGCAGGTTTACATGCTTTTTATGAACCTTCATGTAATTAAAAAAATGTTTAACCACTTGAAGATCCTAGTGATCCTTTAGTCAAAAATGTTAAATTTGTTGCAATATTTAACCAGTTATGTCAAAATTTAGTAGATGTTAAACATAAAAATTAGCTATTAGTACCTTTACATATAGGTATTAGTGTTATTCTGTGGATATACATTTATTGTAAGTGATGAGTAAGTATTACTTTGGTAGACATAAAGCTGGACCATCCACTCCATATGTTTCAAAACTTGCAGGATGTTATATTTTCCCTATGTAATTAGTTATTTTAACCCACCTGTATCAGCACAATCATGCTTTGTGGATAACACTACATTCAATACAGGTTTGATTACATTCATTTAAACATCTTTTATTCATTAAGATTTACAAATAGATTTCTTACTCTGCAAATGTTGCAGTTCATGATATAAGTAGAATTATTTTAATTACATTCATTCTATATATATTTATTATTGTTCAACAAACATTATGAAATTAGTGTTATCATTTACAAAAATCTGTGCTATAATGAGACACATTGAAAATTTTGTTTTTTTTGGTGCTCCTTGAGTTCTTGATGGTTCTCTTGCCACGTTTTACATTATTTGAAACTTGTAGCCTTGATCTGTGGTTGTAATCAATAATTTGTTTGTATTTTATTGTTTCAGGTTACTTCTGAAGAGGATGTTGGAAAAGCTTTGGACTTAGTCAAAGACAAATTTGGCAAATTAGATGTTGCTGTCAACTGTGCTGGTATTGGAGTTGCTTTCAAAATATACAATTTCAAGAAAGATCTACCTCATTCTCTTGAAGATTTTAAGAAAGTGTTATTGGTATATCAGTTTTGTTTTTATCATGATGAATTTTGGCAGGATATCTGAATGCTTTATTTGTGAAACGTACATCCTCATGGAAAATCTTAAACTTAAAACTGGTCATGTACATTTTAAAAACTTTAAATTGTGTTAATTATGTAGTGAAAATGTTTTGAGGTTTATGGAGATGTTGCAGCCATAGTTGATAAATGACATTTAAGTTGTGATATAGTGCTTATTCCTCATTTTCTTTACTTGGTTAAATTAAATAGGTCAACATATTATACCAAGTGTTTCTCAGTTGTGGGAGTCTTTTGAGTCTAAGTTTTTTTGTTTGTTTTTTCTAATTACACTGTGGAAATAGTAAAGATAATTATGTGTTCAAGAAAAAATTTATGAAAGTCATTTATTCTTTTCAGTCTGTTTTATCTTTTATTGACATATACAAAGGTATGATATTTTAAAAATAGTTCAAACTTTAGAGGCATTGACGTACATTTCACTCTCTTACACAATGTCATGGGGATTGAAAATTAAAGTCGTATATTAAATAAGTTTTGATGAATAATTTGTGTGATTATCTCTAAAATGATATAATCAACTTTGGTTTTTTTAAACTAATGTCAGCTGTGTCATATGTAGCAATGAATGTTCTGTGTAATTAATTCTATAACGTTATAATCCATTTGTTTTTTCCTTAACCTAATGAAGTCTGTCACTTATAATCATAGGTCAATTGTCTTGGTACATTCAATGTAAATCGTCTAGCACTTGGATTGATTGGAAAGAATGAACCAGATTCTGATGGTCAGCGTGGAGTTCTGATCAATACTGCTAGCATAGCAGCATTTGAAGGTCAGACAGGACAAGTGGCTTATTCAGCAAGCAAAGGGGCCATAGTAGGCATGACTCTTCCAATTGCTCGTGATCTTGCTCCCCAAGGGATACGGTGCTGTACTATTGCACCAGGTCTGTACCGTTTGCTGTCATGTTATCAGACCGTTGTTTGTTTTACTGTGTATTGTGTTCCCGCATTCATTATGTAAGGATTGGCTTTGGAAGCAATAGAAATTGTACTAATTTATCTTAAAGAATTGTTAGAAAGATGAAATGTACAGCTTTAAGAATAATGTTGTTTCTACTTGCTTCTACATACACATCTGGAGGATTTTCATTTAACTGGATTGTTGTTATTAGTTTTTAGAATTCATTTCACAAGCTTATTTTGTGACTAATGTATAGTGGCACTTGTCGCACTAGAAAAAGTTTTTTTTTATGAATTGTGCAATATATTTCCAACTTTGCAAATAAAGTATAGGTAAACTGTTGGGTAAAAGTGAATAGACAAAAAGTGAACAAGTGTTTCTATATATTGTAAGATGGTGAAAAGTTTGGATTTGTTTTACAGGTTTATTTGATACACCATTACTTGCTGGTCTACCTGAGAAGGTTCGAACATTCTTGGCAAAGACTGTGCCTTTTCCAAGTCGTCTTGGTAATACAGAAGAATTTGCTCATCTTGTTCAGTTCATTGTGGAAAATCCACTGGTGAATGGAGAAGTAATAAGATTAGATGGAGCTCTTAGAATGCAGCCATGAGATTAAACCAATAAGAAAAGTTCAACTTGTATGTTTCTTGTGAAGTTTGTTAAACACTAGTTATTTCAGCACTGATTTTGAATGTTGTTTTATCTGATTTAAAAAAAACCCAAAAGAATTAAGATGGTCCAAATAATTTTAAAGTAGCTGTGGGAACAAACAGATAAAATACAGTAGACTAGTGTTTGAAATGTTCTTTAGTGGAGGATGCTAATGATTCCTTTAATTTTCTAAAAGTATAAGAAATCTTCTCTGTTTTGAGTACAAAGTAATTCAGGTTTTAAATCCAGAAATATAATAAAAATAAATTGTCTGAAAGTCTGTGTTTGTGTGTTGAATGTAAAGTATAAATTAACAGTACCTTTCTTGATGCAACTTCTAAATACTTTTATCAAATAAACAGATATGAAGGTTTCATATGTATTATTGTATTGTATCACATAAATGGTCAATACCTTGTGTGATATATTTTTTAGGTAAGTTTGCTTAATAAAAAACAAAGTATGAAGGTTTTATATACTATATTACATAAACTGCACAATTATTTTTTTTACAATTTTTCAATTTTAAACTTGTTGGTTGTTCCGGATTAAACCAGTTTTTGAAGTACTCCACAGACATTGGGAAAATCAAAAACCTTAACAAGAGATATTGGACAATTGCAGTGGACCTTAATGAAACTATTTCATTCAAAGTTAATCACTTTAACACAGTTCTGGTCAGGTTTTTATGTGTTTCTAGGCTAGGATTCTTCTACAGTAGGTATCTGCGACTTGTTGGTTATAAATTCAAACAATAAACATCAACTGAAAATGTGAATGTTGGGTATTTTGTTTTCTAGAATTTTTTTATCGGGTTGGTTTAATCCTGCAATGAAGTTATTTCTAATTACTAAGAGTCACTGCCTTTCCACAATTGGCTGCAGACAGGAAAAGGCAGTTGGAGTTTATACTTGGGTTCAAGTACTCAACTCCTAAATCTTAACTGGTTTTCATTAGTTGCTGGCAAGTTTTTTTTTTGTTTTGTTTTTATCAGCATTTGGATTTTGCTTGACAGGTGGAATATCTCCAATGCTTAAGGATGCTATGACCACAGGCATTTTCCTTTATGACTTAAGGATGATGGTAAGGAATGGTAGCAGGGGCTATATGTGGTCTGCCCACCACTAATATCGAAATCCAGTTTCTTGTTACATACCGCTGTGTGACTGAGAGGGTGAATGTGCGTGACTCTATAACATAACAATACTTTGTAAAGGTAACGAGAAAAAACACCAAAGAAATTTGGTGGATGTAGCAGTTTGAAGCAGTGTTCAGTTCATATATAACTCTGGTTGTTCTTTCTTGTGTTTGGTTAATTTTATGAATACTAATCGTTGGGTTTTTGGTATAGTGATTTTAATTCTATATTTTTGACAGTATTCACTTATTTTATTTAATTGGGGTTGTGTGTGTGTTTTTTTTTCTTATAACAAAGCCATATCAGGCTATCTGCTGTGTTCACCAAGGGGAATTGAACTCCTGATTTTAGTGTTGTAAATTCAAAGGCTTACCGCTGTCCCAGAGGGGGCCAATTGAGGTCGTATAGTTGTAGCTGCCATTCATGGTGCAGGGGCTCTTTTCCAGACTGCAACATCATCAGCGAACTGTGATGAGCATCCATGATTTGGATCATTCAGCAGCATATTGTTTACATACATGATTAATAGAATAGGGTTAACTACCCCTCCCTACTTCTGATGTAAATAACTCTAAGAAAGTTCCCTTTATATTTATTTCACATTTTCTGTTTTCCAACAAGTTTGAAAGCCAACGAATAATTCCACGAGGTAGCTCCATTTCCATTTCTGTCATTCATTACAGGAGACCATTCTGCCATACGATGTCAAAAGCTTTCTCAGTGTTGAGTAGATAGCTTTAGACTCAGTCAGTCAAACTAAGTGATCTGTTTATCTGAATTTTCTGAATTCATTTTGTACTTCAGGTGATTCTGATGTTATATGATTATTTGTTTGTGTATTTTGCCAGGCTGATTGGTTTGTTTTTGAATTTTGTGTAAAGCTACACGAGGGCTATCTGTGCTAGCCATCCCTAATTTAGCAGTGTAATATTAGAGGAAAGGCAGCTAGTAATCACCATTCAATGCCAATTCTTGGGGTACTTTTTATAAATGAATAGTGGGATTGACCGCTACATTATAACGCCCCCACAGCTGAAAAGGTGAGCATGTTTGGTGTGAGCAGGATTCGAACCCGTGACCCTCAACTTATGAATCAAGTGCCTTAACCACCTGGCCATGCCAGGCCAAAGAGGCTGATTGGATGGTTTATTTGCTGGCCTTCCCTTCTCTCTTTATGGAACATTAATACGTTTGCATGCTTCCAAGAAAGTGGGATATATCCAGAGTTTAGTAATAGGTTGAAAATTGATGTTAGGTGTTCATATAATTTCGGAGAGCATATTTTTTGAGTTGTATACTATCTTCCCTCGGAGCTTTGATTTTTGTCTTTGTGATTGTTTCTCTGAGTTCTTGTTCAGTTAATTTCCTTGTTAACATTCTAATTGTGGAGTTGTTTACTGTGTTGTTTGTGTTAGCTGGGAAGAATGGTTTAAGTAATTCTGTATTATTTGTTATGCATTTATTTACTTTATTATAAACATTGTTAACATTCTAATTGTGGAGTTGTTTACTGTGTTGTTTGTGTTAGCTGGGAAGAATGGTTTAAGTAATTCTGTATTATTTGTTATGCATTTATTTACTTTATTATAAAAATGTGTATTCATATCTGGTTCATGATGTGTTTTGAACGCGTTTTGTGTGAAGGCCTTTGTTTTCTATGCAGTCGTGAATGTTATGGTGTTGTTGTGTTTCAGAGGCGAGATCTTGTTTCGTTTTCTCCATTTGTGAATCTCTTAAGATGTGACTAGAAATTTTTGGGATCCGTTTATCGTTGAATTGGGAGCAGAAGTTATCCCATTTATCTTGTTTTAATAATTTAACTTCTGTTTGCATTTTATTTCTTATTGGGGTTTTGTTTCTCTTTCTCGTTTCCATGAACTCTTCTCTTAGATCTTTTCTCTGTTTAATAAGTGTTATTAGTTGTGTGTGGTTACCAAGCGTTGTTTAGGGCCCGGCATGGCCAGGTGGGTTAAGACGTTCGACTTGTAATCTGAGGGTCGCGGGTTTGAATCTCGGTCGTACAAACATGCTCGCCATTTCAGCCGTGGGGGCCTTATAATGTGACGGTCAATCCCACTATTCGTTGGTAAAAGAGTAGCCCAAGAGTTAGCGATGGGTGGTGATGACTAGCTGCCTTCCCTCTAGTTTTATACTTCTAAATTAGGGATGGCTAGTGCAGACACCTTTTGAGTAGCTTTGTGCGAAATCCAAAGCAAACAAACCAAGCGTTGTTTATTGTTTTGTGTTGATGTGGTATTCTTTGTTTGGCGAATTTTTGAAGGCACTTCGTGATTATTTGACAGTACTTACCAATTTTGGACTGGTTTTCGACTGTTTGAATTATTTTGATGGGTAGTGGATTGTCTAGTACTTTTTGATATTCTTGCCAGTTAGGTTTTTTGTAATTGAAATTTTCTTTTCGGTAGGTTATATTTTTATATGGGGTGAGATCGAAAACACACCAGTTTGGTAGGTGATTAACATCTTTTTCCACATTAAATTTTACTAATTTTTGGCATATGTTTTTTTTTTTTTTAATTTTGCACAAAGCTACTCGAGAGCTATCTATGCTAGCCGTCCCTAATTTAGTAGTGTAAGATTAGAGAGAAGGCAGCTAGTCATCACCACCCACCGCCAACTCTTGCGTTACTCTTTTATCAACGAATAGTGGGATTGATCGTAACATTATAACGCCCCCACGGCTGGAAGGGCGAGCATGTTTGGCGCGACGGGGATGCGAACCCGCAACCCTCAGATTACGAGTCGCACGCCTTAATACGCTTGGCCATGCCGGGCCTAAGTGTCATGCTAAGAAAAATATAGAACTTTACTAAATCAACTGTATCGTCTTTTATGTCATAAGTGTTATTAATTGTATTATATTTATTTTTTAATAAATGTTGAGTTAAATCATTTGTTGCAAGTATGCCACTGCTGTTATTTGCATACGAAGTATACGTTGGTGTGGCATCGTTTAGCAATGCTGTATTGTTATTATCTATAAATTCAATTAGTTGTCTTCTATTAGCATTTTTTGAGTTGCATCAGAAGTTTGTATGTTTGCTGTTTAAGTCTCATATTAAAATGGCATTTTGATTGTGTTTCACCTGTTATAGCTGTTTCAGGGTTAGTTTGTTGAATTATGTCTTCGATCTCGTTTCTTGGAAGCAAGTGCACCTTGGATGTTGATATATACGACGTTGTTATTAATTGGTGGTATAAATGGTTTTTTTTTTTGCTATATTTGTCAGTAGTTCCATGCAGTTTTTTGTTTGTATCGGTTTTTAGTATTCTACGATGAAGTCTGTTTAAAAGGTTTTAATTATGTCTACAAGCATTTGTGTATTTTCGTAAGTGTTTCTGTTCTGGTATCATTTTCTTGTGTTTCGTATGTTTCTGTAGTGCTCTTGTGGTATATTATTGATTTTGTTTGTTGGTTTCGGTTGTTGTTTTGAGTGTTTGTGAATATGTCACTTTATCTGTTGTGGGTGTTGAAAAAAGTTTGTTTTATTGTGTATTTGTTTATTGTTTCATTATCATTCGTTGTGTCACGTGATGGGGTCGTGGTCAGATCTGCGGGCAGACCGAGTGGGTTGAATCGGTTTAGCCGTTAGAGCTTCGTCTAATATTACCCGCTGTAACGTGCAAAATTTATCTTTAAGTAAGGACGTCGTGGCGAATGTAATTCATAGGCACTAACTTAAGGCTTTACATTTCGAACCAAAGAGACTCGTTTGATTTTGGTTTGTTTTGAATTTCGCGCAAAACTATACGAGGGCCATCTGCGCTAGCCATCCCTAATTTAGCAGTGTAAGACTAGAGGGAAGGTAGCTAGTCATCATCACCCATCACCAACTCTTGGGCTACTCTTTTACCAACGAATAGTGGGATTGACCGTAACATTTTAACGTCCCCACGGCTAAAAGGGCGAGAATGTTTGGGGTGACGGGGATTCGAATCCGCGACCCTCGGATTACGAGCCAAGTACCTTAACCACCTGGCCATGCCAGGTATATAGAGATTCGAACCCGAGACGTCCAATAAAACGATTTATTACTACTTTCAAACATTTAACACGAAATGTATGTGGACACCTGACCATCACACCCATATGTGCTTGTTGAACATCTCATTCCAAAACCGTGGGTATTAATATGGAGTTGGCCCCTCCTTTGCTGCTGTAACAGCCTCCACTCTTCTGGAAAGGCTTTTCACTAGATTTTGGAACATGGCTGCGGGGATTCCCTCCTATTCAGTCACAAGAGCATTAGTGAGGTCGGGTACTGATGTCAGGCGCAAAGACGTGGCTCACAGTCGGCATTCGAATTCATCCCAAAAGTGTTCGAAGAAATTGGGTCAGGGCTCTGTTTAGGCCAGTCAAATTCCTCCACACCAACCTCGGCAAACCACGTCTTTATGCTTCGATTTCAAATATTTTTGTTTTCTTTATTCAATGGACGGCTTCACCTTGTGAACTCTGTTACTTGACAGTTTTAGTCAGTTATCAGTTTTTGTTTGCGGGTTTACTTGAGGTACTCTCAACCTGGAGACTTGTTCGAGATAAATTATAACACATAACACCTCTCTCTAACTTTTATATGGTAACGCAACCAACAGAACCATCGCCAACTTCAAACAAAAACAAAACCTTATCATAATCAACGACAACTATGCCACACACAGACACATTAAGTCATTTAGCAAATAATTTCCAAGTATGCGATTACATTGGGAGCAGAGCGATTATGACTCTATACATTTCATATTAGTCACCACAGCGACTCTTAACTCCAATAACCCGAACTACAACCCTAAATTCCAGACTTTATTGAAGTGAACTGGACCTATCTCAATAACTAACTTGATCAGATTGAATAGTTTCTGCTTCAACACCTGAAATACGCACCCTAATAGACTTATGCACACCGTTCATAGCAACCAGGAAACCCACCTTTAAATTCTAATTAACAAAACAAAAACCTGCATGGAAGAGCTTATAAGAGAACAACAAAAGCAAAAACGTGATCTCAAAATTAATCTATCACCTTTCTAGGAAACCTTTAAAAGTAATTGTAAATAATATTGGTTTGTTTTGAATTTCGCGCAAAGCTACACAGGGCTATATGCGCTAGCCGTCCCTAATATAGCTGTAATACTAGAGCAGTGGTTCTTAACCTGAGTTCAATCGAACCTCAGGGGTTCGGCGAGTCAGTCTCAGGTGTTCGGCGGAGGTCAAGACACACACACTGTGTGCGCGTGTCCGTTCCGTTCACCCCACTCGTATGATTCGTGACGTCATGCTCCATTTGGCCATCATTGGCTGCGGCTGATCACAACACATCACTTGGCCTTAATATCTGTGCTGCAGGGAACTTCGTGCGCTTAGCAGTCGACTTGTAACTGTAGTAATCATGCGGCATTTGTGATTTTTTCCTGATTTTTCAACCTCTTTATACTAACTATGTCGAGCAAAAACAGAAAGTGGCCGGACGAATACGTACAATATGGATTCACGTGTATAACGGAACATGATGGGAGTCAGCGTCCTAAATGCAATGCCAAGTTGATCAATTTAGCCTAGCACTGGCAAAACTAAGAGAACACTCTCTAAAGCTGCATGGAGATTGGAAATACAAGAACACAACGCTTGCTGAATTCAAGGTAAAGAGAGCCAGGTTCGATGAAAAGACTACTTTGCTTGTTCTCGGCTTTGTACCAATCGACAAACCGATCCTCACAGCATCGTACAAAGTTGCGTACTTGATCGCAAAGGAAGGCAATCCACACATCATTGGTGAAGCACACGTAAAACCAGCTGCGTTGAAGATGGCGAATATCATGCTGGGAAAAGCTGCTTAAAATAAGTTATCCCAAATTCCTCTTTCAAATGACAACATCAGCAGCAGAATAGATGACATGAGCGATGACATCTTGGCTCAAGTAGTTGTAGATCTGATTTCAAGCCCAGCAAAATTCAGCCTTCAACTCGACGAGACAACCAACGTTTCCAATCTAAGCCAGCTTGTATTCGTGCGCTATGTGAAGAACAACGAGATAGAAGATTTTTTATTTCGTAAGCCTCTTACAACAACAACTAAGGCAGCTAACGTGAAGAAACTTGTGGATAACTTCTTCAGAGACAACGATCTTTCGTGCGATATGGTTTCTGTAGTTTACTCGGACGGAGCTCCAGTCATGCTGGGACGAAACTCTGGTTTTGGTGCGCTGGTGGAAGCCGATGCACCACACATCATTGTAACGCACTGTGTTCTGCACAGGCATGCATTGGCAATAAAAACCTTGCCTTCGTTTTTTGTTTTTTTTTTTAATTTCGCGCAAAGCTACTCTGCACTGGCCGTCTCTAATTTAGCAGTGTAAGACTAAAGAGAAGGCAGCTAGTCATCACCACCCACCGCCAACTCTTTTACCAACGAATAGTGGGATTGATCGTAACATTATAACGCCCCCACGGCTGAAAGGGCGAGCATGTTTGGCGCGACGGGGATGCGAACCCGCGACCCTCAGGTTACGAGTCGCACGCCTTAACTCACCTGGTCATGCTGGGCCCTTGCCTTCAAAACAGGCAGAAGTATTAAAAATTGTAGTGGAATGTGTGAACTTCGTGTGAAATAGTGCCCTGAAGCACCGCATCTTGAAAGAGCTGTGTAATGAAATGGGCTGTGAATTCGAGGATACTTTTGTGCCATTCTAACGTTCAGTGGTTATCCCGGAGAAAGGTGCTGAATCGTGTTTTTGCCATGCGTGTGGAATTAGCCCTGTTTTTGCAAGACCACCAATATTGTCATGCAGATTACTTCGAAAAATCTGAGTTCATTCTCATTTTGGCGTACATGGCCGATATCTTCAATATTCTCAATCATCTGAATCAACAGATGCAGGGCGGTGGAGTTAACATCATCGAAGCGGAAGAAAACCTAAAGGCTTTTCAAAAAAAGGTACCGTAATGGAAACGACAAAGAGAGAATGATAACTTTACAAACTTTCCCCTGCTAGACGAATGTGTAAGTAAGATCGAAGATGTGTTTGAAATCGGAGACATTTCTGTACCCGGGGATCTGAAGCAAGCAATTGCCATCCACTTAGATGAGCTCGCAAAGTCTCTCGACGGATACTTCACCACCAGAGAGTCATATCCAGCATGGATGAGACAGCCGTTCACGTTTAGTGTTGCGACAGCAGATGTCAATGATGAAATCCTCGGCGAAGTCAGAGCCAGGTTCAACAGCAACTTTCCAGAACAACGCTCTCAATGTTTTGGTGTCACCAAATCGTAGTGTACCCTCTTAATGCTGAGAAAGCCCTTGACATAATCATACCTTTTGTTACAACGTATTTTTGCGAGCAATCCTTTTCGAGGATGGTACGTATAAAAACGAAGAAAAGGAACATACTTTGTTGCGAAAATGATATGAGAGTGGCACTTGTCAAGGTGAAACCGCGCATTTTTGAACTTGTCTCTGAAAGGCAACAGCAAAATCACATTGATATGCAGTAAATGTTCATTGAGTTATGTTTTTGTGTGAAATTCATGTTTTGTTGGTTTTGTTCTTTGAACTCACTGATATTGTGTGCAACTGATGCATGATTCATTTTGTGCACTAATAAAATATCTACTTATGTTTTGAATTTGAAAAAATCATATTTTATTTTTCCAATTACAAAGGGTTCAGTGAATGCAAGTACGAAACTTCCGGGGTTCAGTACCTCCAACAAGGTTAAGAACCACTGTACTAGAGGGAAGGCAGCTAGTCATCACCATCCACCGCCAAATCTTCGGCTACTCTTTTACCAAAGAATAGTGGAATTCATCGATTTGTAAAGAAAGTAGTACAGTCAATTACGAAAACATCAACGCTTCAACAGGCTCAGAAAAGACCAAAATTTTCGCAAAATATCTCTCCAACACGTTCGCTATTCCTAACAATCATAAATTTGATCAAAATCACTATAATTAAAGCAATAACATTATCCGAGCCATAACAACATATTTTCCACATCCGTCCTACTTACTACCATTTAAAACACCACCATCCACGTTTCCTC
The DNA here is from genome assembly GCF_004210375.1 of Tachypleus tridentatus. Classification (NCBI taxonomy): domain Eukaryota; kingdom Metazoa; phylum Arthropoda; class Merostomata; order Xiphosura; family Limulidae; genus Tachypleus; species Tachypleus tridentatus. The sequence continues at coordinate 73,387,249 of NC_134837.1, read as the reverse complement.
GAACAATATTATTACACCTATCACTAACATAGAAATCAAACAACACCTTAAAATACCACACGGAGAAGATAGTACTAATGTAGTAGTAATACATTCCTCCCCCAAACTTCTAGAACATCAAATAAATGTGTACAACTTGTCACGTTTCTGCGGTTATTCCCCAAAAACATGTAAATCCGCAATCATCACATTAATCTCTAAAAAAAACACTAAAATCTAAAAATCTGAATGATTTCCGTTCATTCTTTCTCACCAACTGCAATCCAGAACTATTAGATCGCTATGACTTTTAGAATTCAACAATACTTTCACTCAAATTTCAAACGTAGATAGGAAAAATAGACAAACCTCAGATCATCTCGTCAGACTAAATGAAACAACCTTTAACGGTTTCAATAAATATCAAACTACTGTTGCTACGTTTCTAGAGGCATAAAAAGCTTTTGATACTGTTTGGCACCATGGTCTAAAATATAAACGTATGAAATATACAATTTCCATTAATTTCCCAAAATGGATCTCTAACTTTCTCAAGAATAAAACAGTAAAAGTTAAACTTTAAAACAGCAGCATTTATGTACCACTCCTAAGTCTCAGTCTTCAATCTTCTGTTCCACACGCTCTTTGTGAACGACTTCCCTCAGCCCATCATACCGCTTACACATACTAACCAATACGCGAATTACATAGGTCTCTGGAGCACATCTAGGAACCAAGCTTCTAAGCTGCAAAACAAAAAAAACCTAATCAATAGAATCAAAGTATGGTACAAAAAACAGAAAATCAAGATGAATTCCAATAAGATTGAAGCAATAAGTTCCACAAAAGTCCTAACAAAAAGCCCTTCAGTGGCACAGCAGACTTACATCGCTAGGAACCGGGTTTCGATACCCGAGTTGGAATGAGCACAAATAGTCCACAGTGTAGCTTTGTGCTTAACTTTAAGTAAATAAAGACGCATAATAAAAATTACAAAAACTTAAAGACGTAAATCTTAAATTCAACAACGCCACTACCACATTGTTTTGATCAATCAAATTCCTACGTATTACACTAGCCACAATCTCACATGGCATTCACACGTAAGAGAAATATACAAAAAATGTCAAGCAAGAATAGAACACCTATAAACAACATAAGGCACTATATACACGGCTGTAAAACTCAAAACAATACTACATATTTACAAAACTTTCAATAAGCCCTTAATACAATACGGTTATATGACCACCTGTAATATGACAAAAATCCAATTCTATAAATTACATAAACTCCAATACCAAGCATATCATCATCTTTAATACACTCCTTCACACTACACCACCACCAAGACTAGAAAACTCAAATTACGATGAACGTATTATGCTAAAGCCATAGACCATAATTCTCTCACTACACACTTCTCTTTTTTAACAGCGAGGCCCGGCATGGCCAAGCGTGTTAAGGCGTTTGATTCGTAATCTGAGGGTCGCGGGTTCGAATCCTTGTCGTACCAAACATGCTCGCCCTTTCATTCTAGGGGTCGTTATAATGTGACGGTCAATCCCACTATTCGTTGGTAAAAGAGTAGCTCAAGAGTGGGCGGTGGGTAGTGATGACTAGCTGCCTTCTCTCTAGTCTTACACTGCTAAATTAGGAACGGCTAGTGCAAATAGCCCTCGAGTAGCTTTGTGCGAAATTCAAAACAAACAAACAAATCTTTAACAGCGACCCCTTACGTGGAGAAAATATATTTTATCATATAATGTGATATATAACGATATCCACATAAACTAATTCTAATCATATTCTTGAATGTCTAACCATTTATATCTAAGGTTCATCACTTCATAACAACTTCAGCCTACACTTAATATGGGCAGAACGGCCTTTAATTCGGTCCTGTTCAATGAAAGCGGGTTTTCTCGTGGTACTTCTCCTCCTCACCAAAATTTCAATCACTGGATCATAAATCTCAGCCAAAGCATTTGGATTTACATATCCCTGCCAGCTCCTGAAAAGGCCCGTTTGTTAATATTTTGCCAATGTCCACTACTTATCAACCTTGCCAGAAACTTTGCGTCCTTCACCTCGCACTGGCCCGACATGGCCAGGTGGTTAGGGCACTCGAATCGTAATCCGACGGTCGGGGGTTCGAAGTCCCGTCACACCAAACATGCTCGCCCTTTCAGCAGTGAGAGCGTAATAATGTGACGGTCAATCCCACTTCGTTGGTAAAAGAGTAGCCCAACAGTTGGCAGTGAGTGGTGATGACTAGCTGTCTTTCCTCTAGTATTACACTGCTAAAGTAGGGACGACTAGCGCAGATAGCCCTCGAGTAGCTTTGCGTGTAATTCAACATAAACAAGCACCTCACATCACACCTAATTTAACATTCCCCATGCATTAAAATCTTATATTTATAACGCCTAAAATTACCCTTCCGTTATAGTTAAAATACTTAATATCTGGATAAAAAATAATTACCTCTTGCAGGACGAAGGAAGGTAAATCTTTCTTCGAGCGTCTCAGATGTTTACTTCTTGGCGACCGACATTTTATGCCAATTGTCGATTTGTTGTAGTTTAAATTCCTGTTAGGTATTTAGGATCAGGTACACTCGTTTATCTCCAAAACTAATCCCGCTACATAGAATTTATCGATCCCAGACGAGGCACTGGACTTGTATATCCCAGTAAACGTGTGACTCTGATTATGGGCTGTCAATATTTGTCCATAGTTGTTGAAATCCGGGATGATAGCCTCAACCTTTATTTTCACAGCGCAGTCTTTGCCTTCACCTTTTCTTAGAGGAAAAATTAAGTCAAAATTAATGTCCTAATGCAGTTATTAAAAATCCACTTAAGTTAAGCGTAATCTTTACAAGCGTGTCCGGGAAGAAGAGGGTATACCAATATCCATGATTATTCTAGTTGGGGAAGTTTCTAAATACCTGTAATAAATAATAACAATAAAAAAGATATTCTAGTTTTAACTTATTTTAGCCCAGGTATAAAATACTCTGAAATATCATTGTGGGTAGTAGACATCATCTAACAAAGAACTGGATAGCTAGAACAAGATAATGATAGACATTCTGAACCACGTTTTACTGCTAGGATGGTAGAGAAACTTCATAACTTATATTTTTAGATAGTTCTATGCTACTATAGAAGGTAGGTATCTCATGATATATGTATTCTCACGTTACAATATTAACAAGCACAGGAGTCACCGTTGGTATCTATAATAATCAAAAATAACTATTACTGAATCATTTGTTGCTATTCTCTAATAACAATATATGTATATACAGGGTGTCCCAAAACCATGTATACACACTTTGAATGATTATAACTCACTCAAACTTTCTCTTTTTACACTTGCAACTGATTTCACGTAATGGCAGAAGCAAGAGTAAGCTTTTAAAAAAAGGAAATTTATCTTAAAGTGTTAATGTAAGTATGAGAACGTAGCTGAAGTGTAACGATGGTTTAGAATGGAGTTTCAAACAGATCCACCAATGCAATTCACCATTACTTGATTAGAGATAAGTTTGAAACAAATGGAACTGTTCAAAACATCTATAAAGGGCGTTTTGGAAGACCACAGTCATCCACCAGTCCCACACAAGAAGCAGAGCTGTTGGAAAGTCTCCACCGATCTCCAAGAAAATCTATTTGGCAAAGAGCCCGTGAATGTGTTTGTGTGTTTTTATCGGTCTATCTGCTGAACCCACCGAAAGGAATCGAACCCCTGATTTTAGCGATGTAAGTCCGTAGATTTACCGCTGTACTAGCGGGGCACCAGCCCATGAGACAGAAATCCTAAAATCGAGCGTCCATCATATATAGAAGTGCGTTCATTGGAAAAGTTTTATCCCGGCATTAGTCCCAGCCCTCAATAAAGATAATCCTGACTGGAGAGCTGAATTTTTTAGTAGTATCCGACAAATTCTGCAGAGGATACACAGTTTCCAAACAAGATTGTCTGGAGCGATGAGGCCACATTTAAGTTAAATGGCTCAATTAATCGTCACAATTGCACCTACTGGGCACTTCAAAACCCGCATGTTATGGTTTAACACCACGTAAACTTACCAGGGTTTACAGTGTGGTGTGGATTATCAGCGGTGGGTGTAATTGGACCATTCTTTTTCAAAAACATAGCCATTGGTCTCGTTTATCTGAACTTGCTGCAAGAATTTGTCGTGCCACGAATTCGAGAGAAATTTGGAGATAAGGAATTTTATTTCCACAAGATGGAGCACCTCCCCACTACCATCGTAATGTGAGGGCCTATCTTGACGAAAATTTGCCGAACAGATGGATTGGGCGAAGAGGTAGCACTGAATTTCCCCCACGTTTACCAGTCTTCACACCTCTGGACTTTTTTTTATGGGGATACGTCAAAGATAAGATTTATAGCACAAAACCTGCAACAATCAATGAGCTGAGAGCAGCAATTAAAAGAGAATGCACCCAAATACTAAATGAAATGATTCATGGAGTTTGAAATTCCATTTGTCCGCGTTATCAGCAGTGTCTGGATCAGAACGGTCATCAGTTCGAACACCTGCGATAACTCAAAAGATTCTATACTTGTCTTCTTGAACTTGGATTATAAAACCTAGATATATCTTAATCAACATTGTATTTATTATCATTTAAAGTACGTATACATTTTTTGGGACAACCTGTATATATAAACCTCTCCGGATAGGTGAACATTGTTCTTTATTCCTGGACACAAATATCTAAATAGAAAGGAATCATTCGTAAATTAAAAACAGAACATATTTTTTCTCTTCTTGTGGTTCTTCGTATAAATTTGAGAATTGTATTCGCTGTTTCTAGGTGTTTACAAAGTTTGTATGTCACTGTGATTGGTTTGGTTTGGTTTTTGGAATTTCGCACAAAGCTACTCGAGGGCTATCTGTGCTAGCCGTCCCTAATTTAGCAGTGTAAGACTAGAGGGAAGGCAGCTAGTAATCACCACCCACCGCCAACTCTTGGGCTACTCTTTTACCAACGAATAGTGGGATTAACTGTCACATTATAACGCCTTCACGGCTGAAAAGGCGAGCATGTTTGGTGCCACGGGAATGCGAACCCGCGATCTTCAGATTATGAGTCGCACGTTTTAACCCACTTGGCCATGCCGGTCCTAAACATTGAATTGTTGTCTTGTAGCAAGGAAACCCTTGAGACACGAAAAGTAGGAAGGCTGTGCTAGCTGAAATACTTACGAATATTACAATTCTACAGTAAGTATAAAATATACTTTTATTCAAGTACGTTAATGTAAGATTTTTCAAGTTCTATGCATTTTTTACATATGATTATTGAATTTTCAGTCTTTAGATGGAGGTCTCATGTTGGATATACATAAGCTTACCATAATTTCCAAGCCTCAAACAGGGACAGTTTTCAGTTTTTATTATAGTTACTGGCACTGGTATAATAAAGAAGTGTTTTTATAACCTAACTCCCCTTAAGTTTTAATGCTGCTACTTAAAAAAAGAATACTGGTAGTTTATATCTCTAACATTTATTTAAATTCATCAAGGCAAGGAACATCAAATTTCATTAATTTTTCATTAAACACTTTTTTGCGATCATTCATGTTTTTCACTTGAATGAGCTTTCTTTAAAATATCTTTATTAATTTTTATTTCTGCAAAGAACTCACTGCAACTCAGGTCAATATTGAGTTTATAATACAACAGTCCTTTTACCGTTGATACATTCATTAGACCTCTTTCTTGAGACCAAATGTTATTCATCACTGAAAATACTCTTTCAATAGGGTCAGGAGTGCTTGGTAAACAAAACATGTACTCCATAACTTGCCTGAGATTAGGTATAGAAATACTTTGATCTTTAAAGTGGTTGAAAAGTTCTACCCATTTTTCTTCACAAATTATTTCTTTTGCTTTCCACTCGTCACATTTTGATGACCAGAAGGACTTAACAAGAACAACTTCATTAAACAGGTCATCAACATTGATTGCAGCATTGGAAAAAAACTAAAACTGAAAAACTAATGAAACGCTGGAAAGCGTTTCATTAGTTTTTCAGCAGCTTCTTTATGTAAGGCTACACAAAAACACTGTTTTTTTATCCAAACAAAGTATTTCCCACCACCAAAACTGTTTTCCCATAGCTCAATATAAAACAGGCAGCAATCATAAAAACTGGTAAATTCCTTCGTAAATCAAGTCTACCTGGCATCCTCCCTCTTCCTTCAGCACAATGAGTTTTTTTTTTTTTTTGCACCAAGGGAGAATAAAGTTATTATCTCGTCTTTCTTTCAGGTTGGTTTTCAACTTATTAAGTTCTGCAACAATGTCACTTGCAGTTGCTTTTGTTTCTCCATGGCTAAAATCACCTCGTTGAACAAGCCTAGTTGTCCATGAACAAACCATAGATACGTTTCTTCACACTTCCTCTCAAAAAATATTTTCATCAACAATGGGCACTGTTCTTGTAAACAAAAATGTGACTTCAGTCCTTCATAAATCTGGATAATTCTCTCAACAGCTGGTTACAAAGACAGAAATCTCATATTTCCATATTGGAGAATCCTCTTGTACTCAACTGCTACAAACTCACGGAATTCTTTTAGATGTGTAACACGCACAGTGTAAATATAGAAATACTTGTAAATTTTGCCCACCAAGCTTTCCAGTACAATAGAAAGGGCATCAACAGCAGTTTAGAGACAATTACGTACAATACGAGCACCACAACCAATACTCACTACGTTTCTGCCAAGTTCCTTCTTCTATCGACTATATACATTGTTTTTTCCTTTCTCTTTACACCTCTAAAATTTGCATTGCAGTTATCACCACAATAAGCAACAATTATTTTTGATAAATCATGTTTTTGTTTTTGTTTAAAGTGGACACCAAGCAATTCGTCAAAATTTCTGATGTCATTCCAGGAACCGACTGAAAGTCTAAAAGTTTTACTTTCACTTCTTCCTCTGACAAAAAATATCGCACCATGACAGGTTTTGGCATATTTTCAGTTTGAAGCACCTGCTGTAAGTGAAACGAATTGGACTTCCATTAAGTCTCTCTTCAATTCCTCTGCTGCTAAAGGAACAATTGCATTCAAAATAATAGCCTCATTCTTCATTCTGGCAGCACTGAATTTTGGTTCAAATAATCTTGCTGTCAGTTTGGAAGAGCAATCAGCTGTTTTGAAGTTTATGTTGTGGACAGCACTGTGATGAGGAAAGGTTGCTTTTTTGGCAGCATTATCTTCAGGCACAGTTTTTTGAAGAATACATCAACTCTTGAACTTTTAGAAGCTACTGAAAGACTAGCTGCAAGTTTAGCACCTTTTAAATGGTCTTTTATGTCTGAACGGCTACCATGTGAAACAGAGAACTCAGATGAATACTGCAAACATTTGACTGTGTCCTCCAAGTCACAATTTTTTTTCCAAGAATGGATATTCTTTTGCAATTCACTGTTGAATGTGCACTTTATTTTAACAGCTTTGGACATTATGACTAGGTTTAATTTCTAAAATAAAAGAACGAAAATAATTCAGCATGTACTGTATAAATGATATAATAAATACTATAATAAATAAAGCAATCACAAAGCACAAACATTTGCTCAAAGAAAGCTTTGCATATGCTGCCGCTGGCCGCTTATGCAGCTGCCGTTTCGCGCGTACACCCAACAGCAGCCCTCTTATGAATTATTATACTTGCACAGGCACCGTATCAGCTGTCTGTGAATTTCGTCTGATGCAATATCTTTGAAAATTTGCATGCTACAGCACTATGGCTCCCTCTACCCAGCAACTAATAAAATGAAAACTTAAAAAATATTTTTGGTCAACGCCAAGTCAAGACTCTATGCAGATTTTAACATTTTCCGTTTATCCTTTTTGGAGTTTATGCTTTTTCATGAAAAACCGGGACATTCCGAGACAATTCAGCGTCAATCAGGACAAATTAGTAAACCGGACGGGACACCAGAATAGACCCTCAAACCGGGATGTATGGTAAGCCTAGATATACAGGACTGTTCATCTTAAGTTTAATATGAGGATATTATTTAGTTTATATGATGCCAAGCGTAAAGTAAGTTATTCTTAGACGCAACATTTATGGCGGATTTGCCTAAGTAAGTGTTTATGAATAATTTGTTGTGTAGTTCAGTTGTTGTAAATTGACACAATATTCAAACCTTCAGAAAATTTCTCGTTACTTTAATCGAGTGCTCTTGCATCATATGATATTTAGTGGTGTTGTATAAAATTTTAGATAGCCTTTAAAAGTATCCATATATACGTGTTGAAAAATTAGTAAAAAAAAGAAAGAAAAATAAATAGACAGGCACTGATGATCGTGAGTTATGCCATAAAGATTGTATTGTGGAAAATTTTAAACTATAATAATTGAATATTGTATTGTAATAACAGAATAGAGAAGAACGATCGATTCGTCTTTTCAATTGACTTCTAAAGTAACCGAACTAGCTTGTGCGAAATTTTGACGTAAAGGAGATTTATTTTTTATTGCAACTGTGCTAACTAATGGGGTAATAAACATAAATGTATCACTGATTGTATTGTGATAACAAAGTAAAGAAGAATAACTGGTTTTGTCAGTTGGGTTCTAAAGTAATTGAAACGTCTTGTGCTATGTGCGATCTTTTGGTGGAAAATAGAGTTGTATAGGCTGACTCGCAGGCAGACCAAGTGGAGTTCGACTAATACTACCTCCTGTTACATGAAATATTTATTTGAAGTGAGGATGTAGTGGGCGAATGGAGTACACAGACACTAACTCGAGGGTTTATAGCTAAAACAAAGTGAAGAGACTTGAGACTAAGACTTCCAATAACACTTTCATTTAAGCCTTCAAATAGTTAGTATTTGCACACACATATACACAGTTATTTTTATTAGTGTTTATCATATAGAATCCTTTTAATTCTATTAACATGATGACTGATATTAGGGAATAATGACATAAGAATTACTTACAAAAACTTGGACATAAAATGGCCTGGGTTTTATTGACAGCAAGATACATCTTCTATACTTGTTCCTCGATTCCTTCTTGACTTCTCTCCCTTCTTCTTCTGATGAAGAGGAAATCTGAGATGTGAGCCTTCTAGATGATGGTCTTGATCATGTCGGATTGCTTGCTAGATTTTGAATATTATGGCATCTGTTTTAGGACCTTTTATACTAGCTGACTGTGGAATTGTCGGCAAATTCATAGTACCATGGTGTCAGCTTACTTGCTGTTTGTGATTTCTTAAGCCCATTTTGTAATAATAACTTATACTAACGCGTAGTCAAGCAGTCAGAGTTTTTTTATTGTATATGAACTCCAAAACTCGTGAGTTACATTGGTTAATCCACCACCATAGCCCATATTGTCAAGTCGTCTCGCTATCCAAGATTCTTCTTGGTTTTATCATCCAAGTTTGCTTAATCCCATTTAACCTCGATAGCGTCAATTCACTTCAATTCAAACATACAATGGACAATTTATCATCTTTAGTTTATAGTTTGAATAACCCCTTCTAATCTTGGTAGTGTCTATCTCTTCCAATCCAAGCAAATAGCGAATATTTTTTCAGCGGTTTTCTCTGAATCTCTGTTTTAAATAACTCCTCTGTTGTTCTTGATAGCGTCAGTTCTTCATAAACTAGCTATAAAGTAATCACCTGGCAACAACTTTCTCGGCGTATCTCCTTGAGCTATCGTTATTCTATAAACATCATTGTCTTGAACATGTTTTATTAAACTTCACTATTTTCTGTTTATTATTACTATTACTTATACGAGGCGTCCAAACATCTAGCGATGCCTCACAGTTAGTTAAAGCTCTGAATTCAACTGTGGTGGTTAACTATGTAATAAACATTTGCACATACGTTAGACTTGTTTTAATATATTATTTTTAAAGCAACTGAATTATGCAGGTTGTTTATTGTTGGAATTTATCGCCAACAAGTCACAGACATCTACTGTAAAGAATGTTGCTTCTACAACACTTAACGCTTCAAGGCCGTAAAGATGTGCTAATTCTTTCACACAGGTAAAAATTACATGTAACTGTAGCTCTTGTTTTTAAATCTCAAGGTTGAGTTTATGGGTTTCTTTATGCACTTCTTGAAATATAACTTATTCAAATAATTAATACATTAACATGGCTTGGTTTAAGAGTTATGTAGACCACTGAATGAAGTATGTAACCTGTGGACGCGTGGGACTCATATCTTAATTGTTTCAAGCCTTTAACTCCAGCAGGCTAAGAATACATAATAAAACAACTGACCAGTTTAGGTACATAACACTATGCTCTTAAATAAATAATTCAGTGTTTCAATGTATACTTGTGTTTGCTTGTTTTTCTCTACTGCCAATGTTCAATTTATTCTTTGCTTAACAGTACAGAATCTACATCTTGGTTATCTTCTGGACGTCAGTAGACTCGAATACCACATTTTCGTTTTTTCCTTGTGCTGTCTGTGGTTGATTTATTTTTTTACAAACATTTTCTGAATCTGATGTTTATAACTTTACTTGTTGGAAGCAAACACCTCAAACACTTACATATTTTTGAAATTATTCATCGGTAGAGAAATTTTGTGAACTGCACAAACTAGAATTTGTATTATCAAGCATAGTTTTATTGTTTAAAAGGATGAACTTTTGACCAGGAAAATTTATTCTTGTGAGTAGCTGTGGGACAAGTTTTGAGATGCTCAAATACAATTTAATCACTGTTTTGTATATTTTTCAGTCGTTTTGTTTGTTGTTAAGCACAAAACTACACAACGGGCTATCTGTGACCACCACTGGTATCAAAACCCGGTTTTTAGCGTTATAAACTTTCAGAATTACCACTGATCCTTTGGGGGGTAGCAGTTTTAGAATCGCATTGATAAGCTTCAAATGATGTACAATAGGTGGCACCGAAAAAAGAAAACTCTTGCCTTTTTCTGTCACTAATAAATTTCAAACTTTGATATTAATAAGTATACCAGTACTAATGTTAAAACGTTATTATCGGCCTTGTTAAATACTTTGTTCATTAATTATATGAAATGAGTAGTTGAGTTACTAAGGTAGCGCTATCTTTTAGCGGTAAAAATCATCACTGTGAACTGATAAGCAACTTTACGCGCTACATATACCATATAGAGAGCGTATTAGTGAAACGTTTAGTTTGGAGTGTGTCGTTAGTTTTCGATATGGCTTTGTCATCGAATTTCTAATTTATTTAGTTGTGTTTCAATTTCAAATAAATAAGTAAATATCCCCATCTAATAAAGAATCTTCAACTACGACTTACAAGTAAGTGAGATACTTATAATTTTTTGTTTTAGCATACTATTACTATCAGCATTATAATGTAGAATTTGCTTCTGACAGTTATACTTTTCAAATTGAAGTTTGAAATAGAGTGAATTCGAATTACTCATACTCAGTGTTATTAAGAAGTATATATACATATATATTATTTCAATTCCTTTAACATTTCCTTATGGCATATTTAGGGTTATTTTACCTTTATATAATTGAAATAATATTCTGCGACAATGAATAATGATTAACGAACTTTATGAACGGAAGATATATGTCAAACCATCAGTGGTAATGTTAGGCCTACTGTTACATCCTAACTTTCCTAATTGAAATCACAGCTGTTGATATAGTGTTAAGTTAGGCATAATTTTAAGTCTTTTGGTCATTGTCTTAAAGTTACTGTAAAAATACAAGTAACTTATTGGTAACTACGTCGTGACTGTAGTAAAGAATAGTGTTTAAAACAACTTGTAATGTAGAAGTAGTAATACCATCCTTAAACCTGTTTTTTTAATTTTTTGTTGACAATTTCTGGTAAAATGATTCAATATTCAGCCCACGTAAAATATTAACAAAATTACCATGTTTCTTTCAGTTGTAGATGACATTTACAAATTGCTGTAACTGCCTTTAACATTGAAGCAGATTTATTTGTACAAAATAACTGTTAATAAGCACAGGAGCTCTGCACTTATCTTTCTGGCTAATTTATGCTATGGGCTAGAAACAACTGTACAGCCTTCACAACCATCTTGTATGTATAATCTGCCTTTTAATGTACTTGGAAAAATTTGATGTAAAATCTTTTGAATGTTTGTGATGTCCTAAGCTTATCTTAGAATCACATGCTCTCTAACAAATAATTTATAACATTAGAAATATAGCTTACAACACTGCTTCATTCCAAGATTGTGAAGTCTTTTGAAAAGTGGAAATACAAAATAAAACATTGATAAAATTTTATCCTTGTGGTCATTTTCCTACCAATAGTACATTTCCAGTGACAGTCATGATGGATGACATTTTGCTTGGATTAGCTGTTCTTCCAGTTTCTGTACAGGATGCCATTAATTATTTTCAATATAATATATTGCTTATTCAAACATCTGCCCAACTTTAGAATTTGTCCCTTGTGATGGGGATTGTACAACCATGACATGTCACCTTTATGGGATCAATTCTTCTCACCATTAAAAGCATTGTAACTTTTTCCATTTAATCTCTAAGTTTTTCTTGGGTAAAAGCATATGTTATCAGTGGTGTTTTCCTTAATTTTTTCTTATTCTATATACAGATTTTCTGAGTGACTATTAGTTCTCTGCCAAACATCATTTGTGATGGTGTGTGGACATTAGCATCATGTACTGCTATTTGAAAACCTATCAGCAACATTTGATGGTTTTGAACTCATATTTTCTGATCGACATACAAGGCAACTTGATTTAATAATATGCTATTGTATCTCTGTGCCATGCTATCTGTAGCTTGATTATAAGCTGATGTCATGGATTTTTAATTATAAGGATCTACTTAACGCGTTTCTACTAGCAAGCTTGATTCTAAATTCCATCCTTGATTTCTGTGAAGTTTCTTGGGCACTGCAAATCTTGAGGCAAATTTATTATTGAGTTTTATTAAGTTTTTGCTTTCTGGTTTTAGGAACAGCATATGTTTTAGGGTAAAATATTGTATCATGACCCTGATGTATCTGTTCTCATTGTTACTTTGTAACAGAGGATCAAGCACATCAACAACATTAATGCCTTTGGTTGATGCACAAACACAGCATTGCTGTCATTGCCTGTGCTATTTCATTCATGGAATTTTCTACTTTTAGCAGTGTTTACATGTTTTACATTAATTCTCGACATACCACTGACACCCAACCCAGTAAGAGTGTTCTCAGTCTTACAGCTGAATGTCCAGCTATTGAAAGTTGTGGAAATGGAGTATTTCAGAATGTAGAGTGGAGAAGGACCAAGTGAATTCATTGTTGCTGTCCACTGTTACCTTTCCATTTTTGACATAATAAACCGTCTTGTAAGCATAAGGAATCCTGCTCTGCTCAGTACATTGTGTTGGGCTGTATATAGCAACTATTTCCCATGAGTCTTTCTGTATTATTCTTGAACAATTGAATAATTGTATTTTAGATTTATACCTTTTATCAGAGCAGCTTCTTTTAAAGTTGTACACTTAACTCTGTTTTAGCCTAATTCTCATGTTCTGTTCTCTTATGGTATTTATAAATTGGTTTCATGTTAATGAATTCCACATTTTGTAAGGAGCAGCTGAGCAAAATAATTGGGCAAGTCTTTCCAAATCTTCTGCAAGAGTGAATAAAGTCTTTTTCTTCAGTAAACTGTTCTGGAAATTTGCTTTGGATCTTCTTACATTAAGCTCTAAAGTTGTTATGGTTCTTAGCTTGATGGACAGCAAGTGTCTTGTTTACTGTTTCACTTGTTCTTTCTGAAAATGATTTAAAACTAAATCTCATATGACTTTTATTGTACCTTTCTATCATAGTCCATTGGTTTTTCTTTTAACCAGTGTTGAACATGACAGTTAAGTGCTAGAACTGAATATTGTAGTGTTGTAGCAGGAGTAACTGGTGGCACAGAAGTAGTGATGATATGCTTATATGAGATAGTTTTCTTGTTTCATATTTTGTAGCAGGTTGTGTAACAGACTAGAACTCCTAAGCTGATATAGAAAGAAATGTGGCTGGTGTATTTATTGCATTTGATAGTTTATTTTCCAAATGTTTCTTTTTTTTATTAACATTCTTTTTACTTTAGTGATGATACTTTGTATCCCTCTGATATCTTTCTTCACTTCATTTATGCCTTTTACACTTTGTTTTTGAGTATTTCAGAATGTATTAAAATTGACAAAAAGTCAATTTTGTAATTACAACATTTACATACTTTTCCATTTTATTATCATAATCTCTCTACATGCTATCCATTAGGAATTTTTTAATTCTTGCCCCTGCTGATTAGTTGCTTGGTCTTATTCCACCAAGTTTATTCCACTGTTGTTTCTTGTCCATTCATTAATGAGGTTCCTGTTTCAGGGCCTTATACTTTTAGCCATTATGCATATGCTTTTGGGCTTTTCATCAATTTAGTCTTCTTGCCTGTTATTTACCAGGTGCTTATGTCTAGATGCAGTGCTCCTCTTTTTTTCCAGTTCAGATCCTGTCAACAGAGCAGCCTCTACAGTCCCTTGTCTGTCATGGGATTTGCTGTTTGTTAGATACACCCTTTGTGGATACTCTTTTTCCACCATGATTTTCCTCTCTTGTGGTCCTAATTGACTAGTTCAACCTTATTTTGCTTGTCATTCAGACCCTCCAACCCCTCCCCAAGTTCCTTTATTTATTTTGCTTCATCATCATATATCCATTCTTTTACAGGGGATAGCTTCCTTTTTTCTCTCCCCTCGGTGTGTATTCCTGTACGTGGTGAGGGGACCTCCCAGAGAAGGTTCTGTTCTTTCAGTTTACTTCCTCTTCGATCTAAACATCTACCCACTTGTTTGCTATGCATGGTGACCTGTGAAGGGGAAGAGAGGATCCTGATGGCTGAGGGGTCCAACCCTAACACACCACTTTGGCCTTGAATTCCTGTAGGTAGACAGCCTTGGGGTGGCCTGTGTAGGGTCAACCAAATACCAGTGTTGGGTGTTCTCAACAGGTGTTCTGAACATTGTATGTGATGCTGGTGTTTGGGTACAGTGCTTAAAAACCCTGGCATTGCTACAGTGTCCTTGCTTGGCATTGTAGTGCATCCCCTTGTAGGGCCCCATGGTGGGTGGAGTCAGTGGGCACTGAAATATTTTTTTTTTATGGATCCTCCAAATAAAACTTGAATAAAACAGTGAGAAAACAGTCCATAGGTAAACAACCATTTCTTGAAGAATCTGAGTAGCAGTCTTCAACATCTGTAACACCTGTACTTCATTTTCTTATACTACATTCTCTTTCAGACAAACCTTTAAGGCAGATGTTTCCCTTTTTCATTCAGAAACTGCTGGCTCTCCAGAGTCAGTAAAGAAGCTTTGCTCTGGTGACATATTGGTGGAAACATCCACATCTCAACACAGTGAACTCCTCTTGCATTCAAGGGTGATTGGGGATATACCTATTGAAGTTACGCCTCATGCTACTTTGAATTTGTGATGAGGAATTATTGTCGAGAGGGATTTGTAAAACATCCCCAAGTCAAAGATTTTTGTTGGTTTCTGCACCCAAGGAGTTTCTGCAGTGAGGTGTATCTTCACTTGCAAAGATAGAATTATGATGCCGACCAATGCCCTAATTCTGACATTTACATTGTTGCGTCCATCTGCCACCATCAAGGCAGATTATCTCAATTGCAAGGCAAGGACATACATTCCAAACCCTCTCGGATGTTTCCAGTGTCAGAGGTTTGGTCACTCAAAGACGTCATATCATGGTTCCTTGACATATGCTTGTTGCAGTGGCAAGGACTACGATACCTATGAGTGTGAAACAGACCCTAATTGCATCAGTTGCAATGGCTGTCACCTATACTACTTTGGTTCTTGCCCTAAACAGTTTGAAGAAAAAGAGGTACAGCATTTGAAAACTGTTCAAAACACTAGTTACCCTGAGGCTCACAAGTTGCTGTCCACCACTTCATCTTGGACATATGCTGCTGTACTTCATTCCACAACTACAGTGGGAGTGCAGACAGATCTCTCTGTGCCTCCAAAAGAAACATTCTTCAAACAAATGAAAAGTCTTTTGACCTCCATGGTTAAAAACTTTGATAAATTGACTTCAACACCTATCTCTGTCCTTAACATACTTTCCAGCAAACCCCAAGATTCACTTCTTTTGGTTCTAGGTATGGGCATTTCCTTAGGCATATCTTTTTCTCTCACCACAAGATGCAAAATGATCATTTGTTCACGTCTTCAGCCACTGGAATCCTTTTCCAACAGCAAAGACCTGCCCAATCAATCCAGGACAGCATCCATGGAGGTCGAGAGATCTTCCTTGAATAAAGACAGTAAAGAAAAAAGATGTGGTTGTAAACAGAAGGGTTCTTCACCCAATTTGCCTACACAAATAAAAATGGCCACCTTGATAAAATGGAACTGTCAAGGTTTACTTTCTAATCTGGATGACGTCAAAGCACTGTTTGCTTCCTACCATCCTGAATGTCTTTCTTTACTGGAAGCATTTCTGAAACCTGCCGATACAGTCACTTTTCAGCAGTTTTTTTGTACATAAGTGACAGGCTGCGTGATGGACGAGTGCATGGAGGGATGGCACTGTTGGTTGATCAGCATGTGTCCACCCTGTCTTTGCCGCTTGACATACCATTGGAGGCTGTAGCCATTTGTGTCTCCTTGGGTCGTACTATCACTGTTTTCTCTTTACCTGTCATCTGGAGAGACCTATGATCAATCAGACCTTGATGGTCTCATTGAACAGTTGTCATTTCTATTTTTTAGCCCTGGGGGACTTTAATAGACATCATCCCCTCTGGGAAAGTGCTGATATTGATGGGAGGGGCCACTCCATAGAGTGTATGCTCTCTGATCACAACCTTTCTCTTTTCAGTAGTGGTTTTTACACATATTTTCATGCACCCAGTCTGTCCTTTACTGCTATTGATCTCTCAGTTTGCTCCCTTTCACTGTTCTTCCACGTTTCATGGAGGGTTGACAATAACCCATGAGGCAGAAATCATTTTCCTATAATTTTGAGAGAGACTGGTCGTGGTTGATGCCACCCAATTGGTGTGCCCAGGTGGAAGCTGGCTCTCTTAAACTGCTCTTAGAGAACATGATTCTGCCATCGTCTGTAAGCCATCAATAGGCAACTATGTGGCAGCATTAACTGACTGTATTATACAGACAGCCAATCAAGGTATTCCTAAAACCTTGACGTGTTTTCCATGATATCTTTATTTGTGACAATCCTGCCTGCCATATGGCACAGAGGGCTCAAAAACGGGTCTGGGATACTTTTGGTAGGCATCCCACATTTTTGCACTGCATCACTTTCCAGCAGACCTGTGTACATGCTCGGTGGGTAAAATGTCAAAGCCAGAAGTACCCTTAGATTAAGTTCACAACCAGCATATCTTCTACCACCAGTTCTAATGTCATATTGGACAAGCTTCAAAAGGTCAGTGGGCAATATAATTCTGTCCCTCTCTTGATCCTGCTCTCTGGTCAAGAAGTAGCTGATACATTTCTGCTTCTTCCTCTACCTTCTTAGCTATCACAACTCAGGAGAGAGATCACCTCTTTCCTTTCGAGCTGATTGTCTCTGTGACTATAATTGTCCCTTTACACTGGTGTAACTCAAACTGGCCCTTCATCAGTCTGGCAGTACAGCAATTGGACATGATGATGTACACTATGAAATGCTGTGCCATCTATCTTCTGCTTCTCTAGCTATTCTTCTGATTGTTTCCATCAGATTTGGCAGGAGAATGTTTTTCCTGATGTCTGGCACCAGGCTATTGTCCTACCTTTCTTTCAGTCTGGAAGGATCCCAAGATTTCTACCATCCAATTTCTTTGACAAACTGTTTCTGTAAGACCTTAGAGAGGAAGATTAATGCTCCTCTTGTTTGGTTCATCAAATCAAACAACCCCCTATCACCTACCCATTGTGGGTTCAGATGACAGAATTCCACCATGGACCACCTGATTTGACTTAAACATCAATCAGAGAAGCCTTTCTCAAGTGACGTCTTGCATCAATATTCTTTGACATTGAGAAGGCTTATGATACAACATGGAGGTATGGGATTTTGCAAGATCTCCATTTATATTGGTTACATGGCCATTTGTCCATTTTTATTAAAAATATTTTAATGGACAGGCAATTCCAAGTTCGTGTGGATTTGACACTTTCCCGTTCTTTACTTCATAGACTTGGAGTCTTTCAGGGCTGTGTTTTGAGTGTAACATTTTTCAATATTAATGCCATCGCTGAATAACTTTCTATAATTTCTGCAAATGGGATTTATGTCAAAGACTTTCACATCTCATGCCAGTCTTCGAACGTAAGGTATATTGAGTGGCAGCTACAGACTGCCCTCAGTCATCTACTGAAGTGGACCACAACAAATGGCTTTAACTTCTCTCTCTCTAAAACTGTTTGCATGCACTTTTGCTACCAACAGGGTATTCAACCTGATTCTGAACTCTGTATCAGTGAAGTTATGCTGCCTATGGTCCCTGAGACAAAGTTATTGGGGCTTATCTTTGACCATAAACTGACCTCTGTACTACACATCAAGCAGCTATGGATCAAATGTACAAGAGCACTGAACATCCTCTATGTCCTCTCTTCCACCACTTGGGGAGCAGATCGATGTTCTATACTAAAGATAAATTGTGCTCTTATTTGATTGAAACTGGACTATGGATCACTGGTTCATGGTTATTCCAGGACCTTGGCCTTAAAAATGCTGGACCCTGTTCATCATCAGGGACTCTGCACTGGGTTTTTCTGCACTTTCCCATTTCAGAGCTTATACAGAGTTTCGTGAATCTTCTTTGCACCTCTGTTATTTGCAACTATTTTTACTCAATGCTTAAAACTTTTATTCTTTAGCAAAGTATCCTATCGGGGGTTATGATTTCCTTCCTCAGTGGGCCAAGCTTTTTCAGGACAGATGATTTGCCACTGCTCCTTTTGGCCTTTGTATACAGGTGCAGTTGGATGAATTGGGTCTGTTCTTGGATAACATTGCTGTATCCACTAGTCAGCCCATCCCACCATGGCTTATTACAGTCCCCAACTGTGACCTATCTTTAAGTCATCTGAGAAAAGCAGACACTCCCGATCGGAAATACTGTGTTAGTTGCTGAACATTTTTGGAACCATTCTTCCATTCCAGTTTATTCAGATGGTTCAAAATCAGGTGACTGTGTGGGCTCTGCCATGGTTTGTTGTGGTTTCGGTGGTTGCGTGCAAAATCCCCTCTACAGCTTCTGTGTTTCTTGCTGAACTGTATGCCTCTTCTCTTGCCCTAGATCACATAGAAGCTAAGCAGTACTCAAACTGCACTATTTATACTGACCTGCTTAGTTCTCTACTGGCTCTGGGATCCTTTCACATTAGTTCACACCCTGTTCTCACTGATATCCAAAAATTACTTGCCCATTTCTCTTTAACATCTGTTTCTACCCAGTTTTTCTGGATACCAGGCCATGTTGGTATTCACGGGAATGAGCTCACCGACACTGCAGGTAATTGTATCTGTTCTGGCTCTATCACCATTGTGTCTGTTCCATACATGGACTAGGTCCTGTATTCAAGGCTTGGCTTCATGCCACATGGCAGTTGAGTTGGAGTGAGCAATGTGAAAACAAGCATTTTCAAATAAAACCTTATATTGGACTTTGGGCATCTTGCTTCAGTAAGGATTGGAAAGAAGTTGTTCTAACTAGACTATGCATTGGTCACAGTATTTTAACCCATTGTTTTCTTTTATCTGGGACTGATGCACAAATATGTTGTCTGTGTAACAATCAGGTCATAATAAGCCACATTTTACTGTCTTGCCTTTGTTACAACTCTCAATGATGGCACCATGTTAAACGTGTTCTGTACTATGGTTTATCAGTAATGTTAGACAGTGTTATTGTTGACAGTGACACTGTCCATCTTAGAAATGTTTTTAGTTTTTTAAAGGCCGTTAATCTTTTTAATACTATTTAAGTTTTTTAATTTATACATTAGACCTTCTTTATAATGTGATTCCCTTTCAAGAATAAAAGTACATACAGTTCGATTTGAAATTAGAAAATTGCCATAATGTTAAATAACTCAACCAGGATTGGAAAGACCAATTTCAGGTGACTAATGCTGATTTTTGAACTCAATGTCAGTCATCCTGGTGAGTTATGATAATTACAATTATGCTACAAAAAGTCATTTAGAACCTGTATTAATATAGTTTTTATATTACTACTGTAGACCAGATGTAAAAATTGGATTTATGCTCTTTGTTTTTAATTCAAAAATTAAACTTTTCCTTGTTTTACCTTAATTTCCTTTTATGAATTTTAATAATTTTACTTTAATTTTAACATTTTACTGGTTGTTTTGCACTGATAGCCTAGTTGCTTTGCAGCATAAAATACCAAACCAACCAACTTTTTTTCTCCATACTGGAAATTTGCTCATTTTATCATTAGTCAAACTGGGCTTTCTGCTTATGTAGCATTGTTCTTTTCACTTTCTTTTCATCTTTCCATTGGCTTTTTTGTCGTTGTGGGTGTTGGATTTTTTGCCAGGACCTTCCACAACATATTTTCTCCTGATATTTATTTTGTGAACCACTTTTCCACCTTTTTTTTTTACCTGTTTGCCAATGGCATGTTAATTTCTTCCTTTGATGGTTGTTGGGTGGTCCTGTACTTGGCTTTTTACCTTTACTGGTAACTGGAGATGTTTATTTTCTCATCCTCTCCACTTTGTTCTCCTACATCTTTGATGTTCTACTCCTTTGCTGAACTGTATCCTTAATTGAATTTTGTATGATTGTGAGCATGTCTCATTCATGCTGTTGACTTCTTGCATTTTATGACTTTTTTCTTCTTCTAGACTTGTTTCCTCTTCATTCCCCAAAATTACCATTGTTTGGATGTTTATCCTATAGAATATTCTCACTCCTTTGGCTTTCATCTTTTTTCTTTCATTCTATCTCTTGCCTGTTAGAAAATTTGTGTCTGAATTGGCTCTTTTATCTGTTGGACTGTTTGGTATGTCTTTTCAAATATTTTTTCACTTGTGGGGTTACTACCTTCATCTGTTTATATGTTGGGATCTCTTCTTCTTTTCTGGAGACCTTTTTCTTCTGTCCTTTCTGGATGAGCTTATTGACTCCTTCAGTTCACATATTCATTTGGAATATTGATACTAGCAGACTCTTGATATTTTTCACATTTGATTCCTCACCTTTGTCATACCCTTATGTCTTATCTTCTCTGATAATACCATGGGCTCCTCCAGATGGGAATTTGGCCACTCTTTACAAATTAATATCTTCTACACCTTCTGTCTGTTTTTTTTTTTTTATCTTGATTTTTGTGTCCATAAGTCACCATTCTCCAATTATTTCACTGTGTTTGTGATGAATACATACTCTTTCAGGCTCCTTTTTAAAAAAAATTTCATTGGATCCCATGAGGTTTCTGGTATACTTTTCCAAAATCTGTATTAGACAGGATAACAAAGTACTTATACCATTTATCCTAGTTCTACTTGTGCTTATGTTTATTGTGATGTGGATTGTTCTGCAAAACCATTTGGGGTATTTTTGTGTTGTGTGTTTATATATCTCAAATGAATGTGTGTATATATACGTGACATCTGACCCAAGCTTAACTATTCTATGGGATGTCATGAAGAAAGTCAGCACCAGGTAAGTTTTCTGCCCACTTCTCTGGCTTGCACTTGCTGGCTTTTAAAAAAATAGGGTTTTGTAGTTGCACATTGTACTGTTTTTAATAAAAGATGTTTTTTTGACTGAAGGACATATGGGGATCTGTACACTTTTTCAGTCTTCCCTACATTAATTTTCCTCTCCTTCATTGAATGGAGCTTAGAAGACTTTTGCCACTTATCAGTTCCTGATAATTTTGGTGGTAGAACATGAGGAATCTTCACTGATTGGATCGAACTGTGGGGTAATTTTGTTAGTATTGTGCAGGTTACTGATCGCACATGTTAACTCATGCCAATTGTATCCTCCTCTTGCAGCCTACCCAGTAGAATTGAGATGAGCACACTTTGTAAGACTGCCCCCTCCTAGAGCTTGATCCTATCCAGTAGAGTTAAGATGTATTCATATTACCTATTAACCAATACTACATAATATGATGCCCTCTTCCAACAATTAAAATCTGTTCAGGTGAGTTGATGTGAGCACTCGCTTTACAGTGATATGTC
This sequence comes from Tachypleus tridentatus, assembly GCF_004210375.1. NCBI lineage: Eukaryota > Metazoa > Arthropoda > Merostomata > Xiphosura > Limulidae > Tachypleus > Tachypleus tridentatus. The sequence goes on along the minus strand of NC_134837.1, from coordinate 73,364,963 downwards.
CTCTTCCTGTAGGCAGTATCAACTTTAAAAACAAAACCAAACTAGACAAAAATAGGAAGATGAATGCCATAGTAGAACATGTTAAAATAATGTAGTGGTTATGAAAGAAGCTCACTCAATTTTTTTTGCTTGTATGAGCATTTGAAAACTAATTGATTAATCAAATTCAGTTGTTTAGTGTGTTCATTGGTGAATGGACTAGTAAATATTGCTAATTGATCAACTTTACCCACAACTAATCCCAACACCTCTCCATCTGCATGCTACATTTTTGAACATGTAATTGTTGTTAACATCAAGTATTGCTAGGTTTAACCTTAAATGCACAGTTATTCTCAAGGCTTAGTGGTCTTTAATTTCATGAGAAGAGGGTCTTTTATATAAACAATTACACTTAAAGCTCAAGAGCTCTTTTTTAATTTTCTTATCAGTTACTTTCCATATTGGCATTCTTTCCTGAGCATGTCACGAAGTTTTACTGAGTGACTTTCAAAATTTAATCAGAGTACTTCATTATCATGGTATGCAAATAAACTTGTTATTAAAACATGGCTAATAACTTAATTCTTAATATAAGTTTAATTTTTTTAATTTTATGAAGCAATATTAAAAAAAATCCTCCATTACCCTTACATATTTCTTCTTTTCTAATTTATTTATCACTTCTTCAAGAACTACGAGGTTTAATGTAAATTACACATTATTTTATTATCATTATTTATGCAAAGCATAACATTTATGGATTTCTATCAGAGCTGGTTATAGAGCAACAAAATAGAAAGTCAGACTTCTTTTGCCATGTCCACCCATCACATCCTCTCTTTCACAAACTGCTAGTGGTTTTATCTTAACTTTAATGTTCTATTATTTATAACCAATAGAAAACCAAGGTTCCAATCTATCAAATGGCATGTATTATACTGTTTTCTATACAAAGAATTGTCTATTTCATTTCCAGTTCAAACTTTATTCCCACAGAAATACATTAAGAGCTTAGCTGAATTTTAACAGCTCTTAACTGCATAGTTAAAAACTCAGAAAAACTTTTGATAGTTATAGCAAATTGTCTGCTTTTTGTGAGTTATTGCTTTGTGTATTTTGGTGAATTATGTAATAAATAAAAAAACTATTTAGTGTTATAGTCATATCATTAGTATAAAAGGTTAGAGTTAAGCTTTATTGATAGTTGACAGCAAAAGTAAAGGCCTGAGTATGCATTATATTTCTTTTTTATTGTGAGTATTCTTAATTTATTATTATAAAAACAACTAAAATGTAAGAGTTAGAAACTTTTTGGATTAGATTAGGGAAGATGAAAAATAATAATAAACATCTTTCATGAGGTAATACTTGCAAGTAGCCCATGCATTATAGATTCAATAGGGTAATATGAGCTACATGTTTGCTAAGTGATTTACAACTTGGTGGAAATCTTAATTAGAAATGGTTCAAAGGTAGTACAACAATAAAATGTAAGTAAAAGCACATGTATACTGTTAGGAGTTTAAAGTATATGAAGTGATTCTAGAAAGTAAAAAAAAGTAAATGTATTTCGCGTATATTTTTATGATAGTTACAAGGTCAGTCATATTACCAACCTTGTATAGAGTTATGATAGAGAAAAATAGCAGATAAAATATAAAGTTTTGCTGAAAAAAATATAAAATTTATTTAGGAGGTATAAGAGATTACACAAATGAAATTTGAGGATTTTCAGATGACGAAAAGTATTTTTAATCTTAACGTAAAAATCACTTTGCATGTGGAGCAGTCAAGATTTTGACTCCTTACATTCACAAAAAACTTTAATGAAAATACTCCATTAAGAAAGTTGTTTTTTTTTAATTAACAAAACTTAATTTGTACTGAAAGTTTGTGAAATTTCATGAAGATGTAAAAATATATGGGAATTTATAGTGTGGAATTTGTAAAAAACCAATTTGGTGTTATGAACTTGGCTGTTTTGGTCAAACCCTTTTGTAAATATGGTTAAAATATTTAGGTTGAAGAAATCCCTAAATATTTTAAACATAGGTTTGATTTGTTTAGGTTTATTTAGAGGTGAAATACTATTAGATTAAGTAGTTATAAAATAACTGATTAATAGGCATATGTGAGAATCAGCTGAAAATGAAATCATGAGGGAATAAGATTTCCTTTAAAATGTCTGGTGATTACTATAAGTATAATTTTGAAAAGTTTATTAGTTCAACTTTTTAAATGTGCAATTTGTGAAGAAGATATTGTGTTGTTTCTGGTGGTTTTATTTTAATACTAAAATTTATTTTAAAAAATGATCTTTCTTTGTATTTTTAGGTTGAAAATTGTTCGTAAATGCCTTTTTTTTCAAGGATATATTGATTGAAAGATCGAATAAAAAGAATGTTCCGAGTTGTAGAAAATGATGATGGTTCAACTTTGATTTACAAGCCTGACACACATGAATTGCTCTGTGTTGTTCACAAAAACCGTCGAATGCCTGTTGTATGTATAAATGGCGTTTGTTACACTGGATATTAAATAGAAACATTTTACAATTTAAAATATTTTTTTAATGTTCTTGAGAGTTAGTCCTATTTGTTATAGTAAAAAAGTTGCAAAGATATCAGCCTTTTCAAAACATTTGAGTATTTAGGTATTTTAAAGTTTACAGGATTTCACCAAGTGTGGATGTAATTACACACACACACACACACACACACACACACACACACACACGTTACTTATATTGTAGTAAATGACAAAAAATTTTCAGTATTTTTGTGTATTGTTTTGTTGAAGTTTAAATTATGAAATACTTACTAATCTACAGTTGATGATAACAAAAAGACGTGATTTAAGAAACAAATGTGTGAAAATCTTCCATTGTTTTTGCCATTAGAGGTTAACCTGAAGATGACCAAAGAGGGTCAAAAACATTGTTTTGTTCTTTAGTTAAAGTTTTAATACCCATACTAGCTGTCTTGAGAATACATTTTTATTTCAAGTGGGTTTCTTGTCATCACAAGATTTAAGTGGTTAAAACAATATTTATATAGTAGCAAATTACTTGATAAAAACAAACTGTGAGAACTGGATTAACTTTGTGATATGTGATATTTAATTAATTTCATTTATTTCGCAACAAATTGAGATTAGGCTAAAGACTTTAATACTATTTCACGTATTTATTCTGACATCATTTATTATTCTTAGCATTTAGTCAAACTATTTGTATACTACTTTCTAGGTGTGTGGATTGAGGCACAAGTAAGTTTTGTAGACTGCTTTTAATCCATATGTAGGAACATCTAAGGTTGCTTAAAATTCATAATATGTATTATTTTTTTGTACTTTCTAAATATTCTTTTAAAAGACAAAAATATGTGTACTCTGAAAGGGCTTATTACAAAATGTATTTTCCCATTATTATTAGTGACTATAATTATACATACTTTTCTGATAAATAGCGTCTGGTATAATTGAGGCTTTTTGTGATGAAGAGTACAGCATACACAGATTTAAGCTCAAGTTAATTTATATTAAATGATCTAATTAAGTGAATACAGCATTAGGTTTAAGTTAATAACTGCTTTATCTGTAAAGTTTGTAAAGGAGTGACAGTTTCCAATCTGGATACATTAAGAAAAAGATACTTCTGAAAGATAGCCTATAATAATGTTATAAGAGCTTCAGTACTGCACAAAACATGTTCCAGTAGCACAGCTGTATGCCTTTATTGCAATACCATTTCTGCTGTATGACTAATACTATTCTAGTATTTCTGTTGTACAGCTTTCACAAAGCCTATTTCCACTTGTTGTTTGCTGGTTTATGTGCACTTAAACTGCTTTGTTTTATATGCAGTTCATTAGTGAAGGTCATGTGCTTAAAGTTATGTACTTTAACTTCGTGGTTTCTTTATAGCAGTGATTCAAAGCAAAATGTGGGTTACGATAAGTGTAATGCTTGTATCTTACATAACACACAAAAAATTTGTTATTTTTGTTTTTTGTTAATGTGCAGTGATGCAACTTAAACAATACTACATATTTTGTGTTCTTCAAATTGAGTATTTATTGAAATTTAAGATGGGCAATGGATGACATTAAAGTATTCCTGTTGTCAGGAGACATTGTATCTGTATATTCTTCAACCTTGGTTAGAACTTTTCATTAATTGACTTCTTTTTCATTATGATATGAAATATAGGCTCATGTTAGCTAACAACTGTTTCATCTGGTGGAGTTTTATAAACAAAACCTTTGTGAATTTGTTCTTGAATCAACATACATTGTTGGTAATGCAACCAAATTAATGCCAAAAAAGTGAGCAACATGTAAATATTTGTTGCTGCAATAACTTATTATCTTACCAATTACTGTAATAACATATGTACACATGTATATGTTCATGGATTTCAGGACATTCCTGAACCAGTTTTGAAACCAGAATCAAGAGTTGTTCCAGCTTCAACATCAGAATCCAAAGTTGTTCATGATCATCTGTATTACAAAGGTATGCAAATTGTATGTTTATTTATGTTTTATACTTACATGTGTGTTTTTCAAATGCAACTTGTATGTTTATTTACATTTTATACTGACGTGCATGTTTTAAAATGCAACTTGTATGTTTATGTTTTATACTGACATACGCGTTTTTTCAAATGCAACTTGTATGTTTATTTACATTTCATACTGACATGTGTTTTTTTAAATGTGCCAAATTAGTGAGAATCAAAGTTTATATATTAGAAGTGAAGAAGTTTCTATACATTATAAAATTTTATAGCAAGTTAGTTGTACAGTTGGTAGAGGTAATGATAAATGACCAAAAATTAATGTTGAGAAGTGTTGGTAAAATTATATTTTACTTTTGTAATTGTTTGTATAAAGTTTCTCCAAACTATTCATTTACATACTTATGCATACAGTAATGGAGATTGTTTATGAGTGGTTTAACTTCACTGTTTTTGTACTTGTAATAGGATAGTGCAATAATCTTATCTTTGAAATACTGAAAACCTTTACTTGTAGAGTTTGCATCCATGTTGAGAAGAAAATTTCACTGAACATTTATTGTGAACATGTTCTGTGTGCACTGCATAGTTGGTCTCGCTTATCCATAGTTCTCTATTCTTCCATATTCTGTTTTATCTATTATGCTAGTGCTTGAAGATTCTACATAATCCTTGCTTTCCCATCATAATTGAAGTTTTTCTTGATGGCACTCATGCTGTTAACTTTGCTACGATGGATTTAGCTTTCAGTGTTGATTCTGATGTAACTGTTTCTGTCACTATCTCAACTTCTCTAACTTAGTTGGAGGCCTTATTCTTGCAATTTACCTATATTATTCAGGATGATCTTTTAATGTCATCTGTAGGCTTGTTCCATGTTCCATGCATTTGTATCATTGTATGCTAGTGTTACTGATAAGTTTTGTGAGTATGTGGTTGTTAGTCTGCATAACATCTGCCATTTTTCTTTTCTTTTTAAAATAAGGTCATGTTTTTATTTTGGCCTTATATGCCCTTACTTATTGAAGATTAGGAGTTGTCTGCTAGCTATAACCATGAAGACATTGTTGCTGATCTCATTTCTTTTTGGCCCCTGCTAGTACAGTGGTATGTCTACAGATTTACAATGCTACAATCAGGCAATCAGGGGTTTGATTCCCCTTGGTGGGCTCAGCAGATAGCCTGGTGTGGCTTTGCTATAAGAAAAACATGCAAGAATACACTCATTTCTTTTCTTTCTTGTACATATTCTCTTAAATATTGAACCAATTTCTGTTACCCCTGAGAATGCTTGTATCAGTGATACTGTTCCATGCTGTTTCTAATATGTGGGTTGGAGCATATATTATTAGAAACGAGCTCTATATTAATATACTTTGTATTCCTCTTCTCATATTTCTTCTCAAGTTCATGACTCTCACTTTGATTATGGGAGGACTGAAAGTTTTTCATGATTTTTACCTTTACTCATTGTCTGTTTTCTTTTCTGTGTGCTATGATTTGTCTTGAGATTTTCATTTTATACATCACTTTTAGCTTCTAGCTGTTTTCATTCTTTTAATTACATTGGTTAGGATTAGTTGTTTACTTTGCTGTCTTCATAACCTAAAAGTCTTGCTGATACCGTTTACCGTGTGACTCTTAACATAATGTTCTGGGACAACACATGACCTGTTGGTTCATCTTGACTGTTCTAGCCTCTAAACTAAACTAAAACTATAAATAGATAAATTAAAAAAAAAATCTTTATATTTTCATTAATATATCTGTCAAGCTTTATCCTAAACTCACTACAATTTACTGCCTCCACAACATCTAAAGGCAACCTATTCCAAAGGACAACCAACCTGTTAGAAAAATAAAACTGTCTTAGCTGAAGATGAATCTTGCACTGCCATTACGTATATATGTGTACCTTAGTCTTAATACTGTCATTATTTACAATGAAAAAAGATGATGCATCAACACTGTCAATCCCCTTTACAACCTTAAACACCTCAGTCAAATTCCCCCTATTTCTTCTGTTTTCAAGAAAAACAATTTGAGTGATTTTGGTCTCTCCTCATATGACAACCCCACCACCCAAAGCACCATTCTAGTAACCATTTTCTGAATTCTTTCCAACAATTTGAAGCCTTTCCTAAGGGAAAGAGCTGAAGACTGAATACAATATTCCAAACATGGCCTAACCAGTGTCCTCTATAATGAAATTATAATCCATTTAAACTTGTATTCAATATTTCTGTAGATACAACCTGAAATAATATTTGACCTAACACTAGCACATGGCTTGGATGGCTTAAGAGACTGATCAACCATTACGCCAAGGGCCTTTTCTTTCCCCTTGGTGTGGATTCCTGTACGTGGTGAAGGGACCTCCCATGGAAGGTTCTGTTCTGTCTGGTTACCTTCTCTGGGATCTAAACATCCACCCACGTGTTTGCCAAGCGTGGCGACCCGTGAAGGGGAGGAGAGGATCCTGGTGGTTGAGGGGTCCAACCCTAACACACCACTTTGGCCTTGAATTCCTGTAGATGGGCAGTCTTTGGGTGGTCCCCCTTGGGTCAATCGGCTGGTCCACTTGGGCGAGAGTCAACCAAGTACCAGTGTTGGAAGTTCTCAACGGGTGTTGTAGACATTGTGCCCGATGCTGGTGTTTGGGTATAGTGCTCACGAAACCCTGGCGTTGCTGCATTGTCCTTGCATGACATTGTAGTGTGTTCCCTCGTAGGGCTCCATGGTGGGTGGGGTCAGTGGGTACCAAAATTTTTCTTTTTTTCCTATGAATCCTCCAAAAAATTTAAATAAAATAGTGAAAAAACAGTCAATAGGTAAGTGACCACGTCTTGAAGACTCCGAGCAGCAATCTTCGACATCTGTAACACATGTACCTCATTTTCTTATATTACATTCTCTTTCAGAAAAACCTTTAGGGCAATTATCCCCCTTTTTTATTTAGAAGGGACTAGAGGGTTTTGCTGGCTCTCCAAAGTCAGTAAAGAAGCTTCGATCTGGATACATATTAGTTGAAACATCCACAACCCACCACAGTGAACTCCTCTTGAATTCAACGGCAATTGGGGATATACCTATTGAGGTTACCCCTCATGCTACCTTGAATTCATCACGAGGAGTTATTGTTGAGAGGGATTTGAAGAATGTCCCCGAGTCAGAGATTCTTGCTGGTCTCTCCACTCAAGGAGTTTCTGCAGTGAGGCGCATCTCCACTTGCAAAGATGGAGTTACACTGCCAACAAATACCCTCGTTTTGATATTTTACATCATCACGTGCACCTGCCACCATCAAGGCAGGTTATCTAATTTGCAGGGTACAGCCATACATTCCAAACCCTCTCTGATATTTCCAATGTCAGAGGTTCGGCCACTCAAAGACATCATGTCGTGGTTCCCTGACAAGTGCTCGTTGTGGTGGCAAGGATCACAGTGCCTGTGAATGTGACATGGACCCACATTGCATCAACTGCAATGGTTCTCACCCTTTCTACTTTCATTTTTCTCCTAAATGGTTGGAGGAAAAAGAGGTGCAGTGTTTGAAAACAACTCATAACATTAGTTATCCTGAGGCTCGGAAATTGCTGCCTGCCACTCTATCTCAGACATATGCTGCTGCACTTCATTCCACAACTACAGTGGGAGTGCAGACAGATCTCTCTGTGCCTCCAAGAGAATCGTTTTCAAAACAAATGAAAAGCTTTTTGACCTCCATGGTTAAAAGGTTGATGAATCGACTTCCACACCCATCTCTGTTCCTCCCATACATTCCAACAAACCTCAAAATCCACATCCTTCAGTTTCAAATACAGGCATTTCTTTTGATGCATCTTTTTCTCCCACCTCAAGAGGCAAAACAGTCATTTGTTCGCATCCTCAGTCACTGAGGATCCCCTTCCAATAACAAAGACCTGCCCAGTCGACCCAGGGCAGGATCCATAGAGGTCGATAGACCTCCTCCGATTCAGGACAGTAAGGAAAAAAGATGTGGTTGTACACAGAAGGGTTCTACAGCCACTTCGTCTACCCATCATTAAAAATGGCCACCCTGATACAATGGAACTGTTGAGGTTTACATTCTAATCTGGATGACATCAAAACACTGATTGCTTCCTACCATCCTGTGTGTCTTTCCTTACAAGAAACATTTCTAAAACCTGCTGATACTGTCACCGTTTGGCAGTTTTCTCTGTACAGGAATGACAGGCTGTGTGATGGACAAGTACATGGAGGGTTGGCACTATTGGTTGATCAGCATGTGCCCACCCTGTCTTTGTCACTCAACACACCCTTGGAGGCCGTAGCCATCTGTGTTTCCTTGGGTCATACCATCACTGTTTGTTCTCTCTATATGTCACCTCGAGAGACATGTGATCAATCAGATCTTGATGCTCTCGTTGAACAGTTGCCCTCTCCCTTTCTACTCCTGAGGGACTTTAATGGACATCATCCCCTCTGGGGAAGTGCTGTTATTGATGGGAGGGGTCGCTCTGTAGAGCATATGCTCTCTGATCACAATCTTTCTCTTTTCAATACTGGTTCTTCCACTTATTTTCATGCACCTAATCAGTCTTTTACTGCTACTGATCTCTCAGTTTGCTCCCCTTCATTATTCTCCCATTTTTCATGGAGGGTTGACAATTATCCGCTAGGCAGTGATCATTTTCCTATACTTTTAAGAGAGACTGGCCGTGGTCGATGCCACCCTTCCCGCGTGCCCCGGTGGAAGCTGGATCAGGCAGACTGGTCCACTTTCACTGTTTTCGCAGAACTTGATCCTGCCATCGTGAATCAGCCATCAATAGATGACTGTGTGGCAGCGGTAACTGGCTGTATTATACAAGCAGCTGCTCAGTGTATTCCTAAAACCTTGACATGTTTTCCACGATATCCTCGTTCGTGGTGGAATCCTGCTTGCCACTTAGCACGGAAGGCTCAAAAACGGACATGGGATACTTTTCGTAGATATCCCACACTTTCGAACCCAGTCGCTTTCCAACGGGCCCGTGCACATGCTGGGTGGGTAAGAAGTCAAAGCCAGAAGGAATCTTGGATTAAGTTCACAATTAGCATATCTTCTACCACCAGTTCCAAGGTCATATGGGACAGGATTTGAAAGGTCAGTGGGCAATACAATTCTGTCCCCCTCTTGATCTTACTCTCTGATGATCCGGAGGTGGCTGATGTTCGGAGCATCGCTGATACTCTAGGTGAAAGCTTTTGCCAGGTATCTAGCACTTCTTTTTCCTCCACCTTCTTGTCCATCAAGACTCGGGCAGAGCGTTAACCTCTTTCCTTTTGAACTGACTGTCTTTTTGACTATAATTATCCCTTTACACTGGTGGAACTGAAAATATCCCTTCATCAGTCTGGCAGTACATCTGTTGGACCTGATGATGTACACTATGATATGCTGCACTATCTATCTCCTGCTTCTCTTGATGTCCTTCTAATTGTCTTAACCAGATCTGGCAGGAGAATGCTTTTCCTGATGCCTGGCACCAGGCTATTATTTTACCTTTCTCTAAGCCAGGGAAAGATCCCAAGATGCCTTCAAACTACCGTCCAATTGCTTTGACGAGCTGTCTCTGTAAGACCTTAGAAAGGATGGTTAATGCTCTTGTTTGGTTCCTCGAATCAAACAACCTCCTCTCCCCACCCAGTGTGGGTTCCGATGACAGCACTCCACCACAGACTACCTAATTCGACTTAAAACATCAATCAGAGAAGTCTTTCTCAAACGTTAACATCTTGTATCAATATTCTTTGACATTGAGAAGGCTTATGACACAACATGGAGGTATGGCATTTTGCGAGACCTCCGTACATATGGGTTACGTGGCCATTTACCCATGTTTATTAAAAAATGTTTAATGGACAGGAGATTCCAAGTTCGTGTAGGTTCGACACTTTCCCGTTCATTTGTACAGGAACTTGGAGTCCCTCAGGGCTGTGTTTTTAGTGTCATACTTTTCAGTATAAAGATAAATGCCATCACTGAACAACTCCCTCTCACTATTGCTAATGGGCTGTATGTCAACAACTTTCACATCTCATGTCAGTTGTCGAACATGAGATATATTGAGTGGCAACTACAAACTGCCCTCAATCGTGTACTGAAGTGGACTACGGTGAATGGCTTTAATGTTTCTCTCTCTTAAACCGTTTGCATGCACTTTTGCCACCAACGGGGTATCCACCCTGATCCTGAACTTCATATCTGTGAAGTTTTGTTGCCAGTGGTCCATGAGACCAAGTTCTTGGGGCTTATCTTTGATTGTAAGCTGATCTTTATACCACACTTAAAGCAGCTACGGGTCAAATGCACAGGAGCACTGAACATCCTACGTGTCCTCTCTACTACCAGTTGGGGAGCAGATCGGTGTTCTATGTTAAAGGTATACTTTAACATGTGCTCTTATTCGATCAAAACTCGACTATGAATCAATGGTCTATGGCTCTGCCAGACCCTCCGGTTTTAAAGATGCTAGACCCCATTCATCACCAAGGACTTTGACCCTGCACTGGGGCTTTCTGCACCTCTCCAGTTCAAAGCTTATATGTTGAATCTCATGAACCTTCTCTGCACCTTTGCCTTTTGCAAGTATCTTTACTATATTCTTCAAAACTTCGTTCCTTACCAAAGTATCCCACCTTGGGATGTGTTTTCCTTCCTCGGTGGGCTGTACTTTTTCAGAACAGACGATCTCCCATTGCTCCGTTTGGCCTTCGCATCCACTCCCAATTGGATGACTTGGGTCTGTCCTTGGATAACATTGCAGATTCCACAGGCCAGCCCATCCCACCATTGCTTATTACAGCCCCCAAATGTGACCTTTCTTTCAGTCATCTGAAAAAGGCAGATACTCCATATTGGAAGTATCGTCATTTATTTAATGAACATCTTTCAAACAATCATTTCGTCCCCATTTATACAGATGGTTCCAAATCAGGTAATTCAGTGGGCTGTGCTATGGTTTGCTGTGGTTCTGTGATTGCGTGCAGAATCCCCTCTACAGCTTCTGTGTTCACTGCTGAACTGTATGCCATATCTCTTGTCCTGGATCATATTGAAGCTGAGCAGTACTCCAACTGCACTATTTATACTGACTCGCTTAGTTCTGTACTGACCCTGGAATCGCTACACGTTGGCTCGCACCCTGTTCTCACTGATATTCAAAACTGACTGGCCCATTTCTCATTAACTGCTACTTCTGTCCAGGGAACGAGCTTGCAGACACGGCAGCTAAATTTATCTGCTCTGGCACTATCACTGCTGTGCATAGTCCATACATGGACTATGGTCTTGTATTCAAGGCTTGGCTCCATGCCAGCTGACAGTCCATTTGGAGAGAGCATTGCGACAACAAGCTTTTTCAAATAAAACCTTATATTGGGCTTTGGCTATCTAGCTTCTGTAAGATTCGGAAGTTGTTCTAACTAGACTACGCATTGGTCACAGTTTTTTAACTCATCGTTTTCTTTTATCTGGAACTGATGCACCAGTGTGTAGTTTGTGTAACACTCAAATCACTGTAAGCAACATTTTACTTTCTTGCCATTGTTACGATTCTCAATGACGGCAATATTTTAAACGTGTTTTTTCCCAGGGTTTATCAGTAACATTGGACAGTGTTATTGGTGATGGTGACTCTGTCCACCTTGATAAAGTTTTTAGTTTTTTAATGGCCATTAATCTTTTTAATCCCATTTAAGTGTTGGATATTTATTCATTACACCTTTTTAATTGTGGTTCCCTTTTCACAGTTTCATTCTCTCTTGTTCAATTTGACATTGAAAAATGGCCAGAACATTGGCCAGGACGAGTTGTTATTCCAGTTTTGCTGCATGTCTTTTAAACTTTTATTACTTTACCCTTTGGTACTGGCCATAATAACACATAACCCGGAACCAGGACTGGAAAGACCAACTTCAGGTGACTGACGGTGGTTCTAGTACTTGCCTGTTAGTCTTCCTGGCAGGTTATGATCATTACCATTCTGCTACAGGAAGTCCTTTACAACTTTATACACTGGATGTCAACATCAGTTTTATGCCATTTTCTGTTTTGTTTTTACCTTCGTTTACTTTTACAAATTTTACTACATATACTTTACTTTTATATTTTTACTGGATATTTGGCTACTCATTATTACGATTTTGTTATGTCTTTTAAAACCTCTATTATTTTACATTTTGATAATGGCTGCTATGACACATAACCCAGAACCAGGACTGGAAAGGCCAACTTCAGGTGACTGACGGTGGTTCTTGAACTTACCTGTTAGTTTTCCTGGCGGGTTATGATCATTACCATTTTGCTAGAGTAAGTACTTTACAACTTCTTTTACTCTACTTTCTCTCTTAACATTGTAAACTAGGTGTCAACATTGGTTTTATGCTTTTTCTGTTTTTCAATGATGTTTTGTTTTACCTTTATTTCCTTTTACGTATTTTACTACATTTAATTTATTTTTACCTTTTTAACGGACATTTGGCACAGATAGCCTAGCTGCTTTGTGCCATAAAACACTAAATCAATCAATCAATCCTTTTCTTTCATTACACACCAAGTTATAATTCAAATTATGATAACCCACATGCATTATCTTGCATTTATTATAATTAAAACCCATCTGCCATTTATTTGCCAATTCACTAAATGATTTAAACCCTTTTGTAAATCAGTGCTCTCCTTTTCACAGCTAGGAACACCCAAGACTTTAATATCATCTGCAAATTTATGTAAATTTATTGACTATTCCTTCAGATATGTCATTGATGTAAATTAAAAAGAGCAAAGGCCATAAGAATGAGTCCTGAGGTACCCCACTTATGATATTAATCCAGTTAGACTAAACTCCATTTGGAACAACCTTTTTTTTTTATCCAGCCACTCTACTCTCCAATTTGCCAACTTATTCCCTAACACTTTGTGTGTGAACTTGTTAAATGTTTTCTGAAAATTCACATTCACCAAATCTACACCATTACACTCATCTATGTAAACAATAACCTAATTAAAGAATGTAAAAATATTTATGAGACAACATTTTCCCTTAGTGAAACCATGTTGACTATTCAATAAAATTCTAAATTTTCTTAAATTACTTTTGATAACACCTTTTAACAGACCTTCGAAAACATTTCCAACAACTGATGTAAGACTAATAGGTCTCTAATTAGTGGGACAGTTGTTATCACCTCCCTTGAAAAGAAGAGGTGCACTAGCCAACTTCCAATTCTCTGGTAACTGCCCACTATTCAGAGAGTTACAGAAAAAATAGTAGTAAGTTACTCACATATCCAAGCTTCTAATTCCTTCAAAACCCTTGTGAAAATGTTACCTGGCCCAGCAACCTCATTGTTTTTCTCTGAACTACCTCAAAATTAATTCAGTCATTTTCTTTTATCTCATTTCCATTTATCAACTGTTGAAGATGTCAAATACTGTTTAAAACTTCATTTGTAAAAACTGAAGAAAAAAGCAATTTAACAACCCAGCCATCTCATAAACATCAGATATTAGCTTTCCTTTATCATTGTTCAATTGTCATACCCCCATTGTATCATTTTGTTTACCCTTAATTTATTTAAAGAAATCCTTACTATTAATTTTTATATTTTCAGCCAACCTTTTCTCATACATTTTTTATGATCCAGTTTCTTCTTTTAGCATATTAACTGATCTTCTGTAATCTTCTAAATTGCCTGTCATACCAATCAATTTAAATTCTTAAATTTATGATGCTTTTTTTAAATTTTTGTCTCTTATACTCTTTAGTGAGACAACTTTGTTTTTTACTTGTATGTAGCATTTAATTTCTATAAGGAATGTTTGCTTACCTTGAATATTTAAAAATTTTCTGCATTTGACCATTGTCTCCAAATAACTCGCCTGCTCAACTTACAATAAATAATTGTATACCTTCAAAATTTGCTTTTTTGAAATTTGTGATCAAACTATCATTATTCCTTATCTCCATATGCAACAAAACATTAAACTTAATAGAGTAGTGATTACTTGCACCCACATGTTCACCAATTTCCACCATCACAAACATTCCTATATCTGAAATTAACAATAAATTTAAATGTAGGTTCCTTCACCATTAGTAAAGCAAGCTGTCATGATCAGTTTCCAGAAATCTTTCTCCCTCATGATTTGACTCTAGCATTTCCTAACATTTATGCTTGAAATTAAAATCACTCACATTCATTACTTCATTAACTGTTAAAATATTAATTTTATTATAAAGTTTCTTACTAATTTCATCAGTATCACCATGTTATCTGTAACAAATTCATACTGAAAGCCTTTTCTGTTTATATCCACTAACAGAAACTGAAATGGATTTAATCTCCTTGCCATTATTTTTCATATCCTCAACTTAAACATGATGTTACTCTCATCTTACATAAGAAAATATTCCTTCCCTTATTTAATACTATATCTCTATTAAGTAGCCTATAATCCTGTATTTCAAATAAACTTTTGTTATGAAAATCATCTGTGTTTAACCATGTTTCAGTTATTCCCATTACATCAAAATCCTCCATTCCTATGGATGCTGTAGAATCATATATTTTATTTATTTTAGCATTACAATAGTAACAATTAAGCCTACCCTTTAACTATATCTATACTCATTTTCTCTGCTTTCTCTGCTTCTCATTCTTTTTGCATTTGGTTTATCCTGACCCTCACCTCTGTGTAGTTCTTTCTAGTTTAAAACATTCCTTACAGCTGAATTTTTAGCCATCTCCTATCTTACTTAAATGTAAATCATGAGTTTCGAAAAGCTCCTTTCTTCCACTCAACTGAACCTACTAGCCCAACTAGCTAATCTGTTCATCCTTACATACTAACCTAAGCCCTAGTGAGCTACTTATATCTTCATCCCCACATTTAATTCTAGGCTGTATCTCTGACAACATTAAGTTATGGCTTTTGTCTTTAAATGCTTTTATGAACCTCTTGTACTTATTAACTAGCTCCTCTTACCTGCTTTTTTTCCCCTGCATTATTATTCCTTACATGCACCACAAACATTCCATGTCTGCTAGCCCCCCTTTATTATATCTTCTGTCAGTTATATTTTCCACCTGTGGCCCTGGGTAACATAATCTAATACTTTTCTTCTTCTTTACCTCATATCTTGCCAAGGAATCACCTACAACCTTCATATCCACATTCTTCCTCATCCAGTTTTTACTTCTCCCTCTAACAATTCCTCATCCACAGAAGCCAAATATGTTGCTCAACACAACAGGCTCGGTATAACTAAAATTAACTACTTTATACTCTGTTGCTATTTCTAACATCGTAAATGTCACTATTAGCATATGTATCCCTTACATGTAAATGGTGAGCTCTTTCTGAAGTCTTGCTTCTACTTAGATTAGGATAGCCTCCAGTCTCTTTTTTTTTTTTTTTTTAACCTCCAAACTCTACATACAAATTGGACATCTTCATTACATGCCAGTCCCACTTTCCAACTAAAACCCACTCATTGGATCCATTACACCTAACAAAATGTGAACACTCTAATTCCTAAATTAGTAACCATTGTATTTATGCTTATAGTTATAACTTGAAAATAAATACTCAATTTCAAGTTACTATTAAGCCTAATGTTTGATGACCAATTAGTTTTTTTTGTTTTTTTACAACTGTAATTCATCAGGGTGTGTTGTTTGTTAATCCTTTTCTGTCCTTGTTTTCAGCTGATCTACAAATAATTAATCCCCACTTTTGCTTTGTTGTAGTATGTATTTTACCCTAGCTGCTTTTGTATTCATAAGAAGCTTGCTAGCTGGGAGTATATTAAGGTTTTGATATTTCATTCACATCTCATCATAGTCTTCTTTCATAAACCAGCTTATGATGTTTGTAATTGTTCAGTCGACCTACTCATGACTTTTGTTTGGTAATGTAAGTGAGGTGAGTACTTATGACCCCAGGCTAAGGATAGCCTTGTGGTTAAGTATACCAAACAAAATCTGAGGCCCCACAGTTTGTACTTTGTTACTGGTAAAGAAAAATGTTCTCCACATTAGAAGAGTAACATTTAAATTTAACCATAGCCCAGGAGTTGATAGTGAATATTCTTGAATAATTGCCTTTTGTAGTCTATTACTTCAAAATTAGAAATGTCTAGTTCAAATAGCCCTTGAGTAGCTTTGGACAAATAAACTTCATGACCAACTCATTTGGATAGCACCTTTATTTGGATACTTAGGATTCATCTCAGAGTTTTTGTTAATTTGTAGATCCTCAGGTTTTTTCATTTTTATTTACCACTATTTACAAATTTTGACTCTTACAGTGTTTATTTGATATTTTGCACTGCAGTTTTCAAACATTTTACAAAACAAGTGGATATAGGAGTTCTACTTCATGTTTCCATGTTGTCTTTTTGTTATACTGAAGAAATAGGAAATTGAGGACAGTATCAGACCTTTCCAATCTCGGTCCTTGTCTACACATTCCTCCTTTCAAGAAGAAACTAGTGAGAAACTTGTGCAAGTTGTATCAAGGGTTTTTTTGTGAAGAAAATGGATATTAGAGTTTCTTATTTACAAATTCACTCATCTGCTTGTCCATTTCTTTGTGTTTTTCATATGGGAGAATGGTTTATCAGTTTATGACCATTGTTGACTGTAGCACTGCTTTTCTTCAAGTGTGTAGTATTAAAATCATTCATTAGCTGATCTTTTTACACACACTTAATGGTGTTTTTCATCTTTATGTGAATCATTGTTTTTTGAATTTATTGATTCTTTGTTTGTTGACTCACTAAAGTGACCATTTAGTAAGGCTTGGCTTTGAAATGGGTCATTCAAAAATACAAATTTCAGCTTATGTCTATTAAACATCTAGTTCATCTAGGATTTTGAATCATCTACTTCATTATTGTATTCTAGGTTATTATCTTACCATGTAATTTATAGGTTTATTGGGTTTTCTGTATCAGTTTCCACTTTCTGTTCAATGATGTTATTATTGCTTTAGGAATTTTAGAGATAAGATTGTCTGATTTAAATTTTGAAGTTACAAAACTAAAAATGAAATTCAAGCAGGTACTTGCATCTGAAATACCTTTCCACCCATCTTCCCACAATGGAATTTTTGTTACAACTGCAACTCTCAATAAAATATAAATTAAGGTGGAAAAGCAGAGGTTTTGGAAGGATTCCTGATACTTGTGTAATATGCCACATGGAATCTGAGAGAATGTAGAATTACAGATATGTTAGAATAAATGATATATTTAGACATTTTGGGTCACATTTTGTTGACGGCAAAAGCAAAAACTAAAGGAAAGATTTTGAGTATTTGAGAAGTACATATATGAAAATGCAGAAGAGAAAATCAAGTAGTAATACTGGTGTAGGTTTTAGTTATTAAGACCAATGAGTAACTTACTTAAATAAGTTGGGAGAAAGTGTATAATGATGGTATCTTTAAATCACAGTGTTGACATAGAATGAGAGTTAACCATATATTTGTTGTAAGTCTTGTTTTACTGCTGTAATGGTTACTCATAGGTACTTCGAGCTAGTTATGTGTGTATATATACACACACTGCAAAAGCAATGTTTATTCTAAGTTGTGTACTATAATTTTACTTTGGTTGATTATCTGATTTATTACACTATTTAAGCTGTGTATTACTATCTCAAATAACTGGAAATTTGAATTTGAGCTTAGTAGTTAATTAAATATTAACATGTATTAAATTTGTTATTTGCCAACAAGATTGATACACACAATTTCCTTTTTTAACAGATTGTATTTTAATATACAAACATAAAAACAATACAATTTATAAAAATTGTTATTACTAATAGTTATTACAAATGATTGTTTATATATAATGGTTTTACAAACTTAGACAATATTGAGTCTTTTATCAGGTCTAGAACTGAATATTTTATTGACAATCTAAGTCCATGACGAGCAAGTTTGTTCTGAGTTGATATTATTGCATCTCGCTTAAGCTAACGTCTTTTTTGACTAACCTCCACCGTTAGAAGTTCACTTCTTACTGAAGAAGATATATAATGTCCTTGTAAAAATTATAATGTCCAAAGTTATTCAATGAAGTTGAATGGTTTGTAATATTCAAAATTTATAGTGTTCCTGGTCAAATTCTGTAGTTTTCCAATTAACAGGTGCTAGTCAGAATTATAGCCTCCTAGGCCAATAGCACACTGACAGTAGCTGTCCAGTAATACTTTCCTTCTGTCTCTCAGCTAGCCACTTTTTATAGTAATAATGTGAGATTGTAGATATTTCAACAATATTCTTGTGCATTTTTGCCAAACAAGTATTGTTGATTTTTACACTCAAGAACTTTCTACAAATTTCGGAGACAAGTGGGACTTGTTCAATACACAATTAAGAATATACATCACAGGCAAAAAAGAAAACTATACAGAAATAAGCATTGGTATTGAAATACATTTAAAACAGTAAATTTGTTACATGTATGTGTAGAAAGTTTATGCATGTGGTAATTTTGTTATAATGTTGAATAATTTCAAAGCCACTAAAACTGGTTATCTTCCCTTGCCTTCTTAAAAATTTTTACTAGTCTTAGTGATTTTTTGGCAGCCAAATCTATTTCTCATGTTTGACCAAATAAATTTAAAAGAGATAAACAGCCCTCCTTCTCGTAGGTTGTGAATCATAAAAGTATCACCCCTGTCCATACTAAGAGAGAATATTTAACATATTCCTACTAGCTTTGGGAGACCTTGCAGATTTTTAATTTTATATTACACTATTAATCAATGAAAATTTCATAAAAGCCTGGTCCAAGTTGTGTACTTTATAACCTAGTAATAATCATTAGGTTATTCTGATAACACCATAAGTAGAATTTTGTATTTCACAAAAATATAGAAAGTTAAATGTTAACTTTGACTATGAATTTTTAAAAACAGTCATTACTGATATACCAGGAACAAACCTCATTCATAAAAAGTTTACATATCCCTGTGAACCACAATGTTTAAAATTAATCTGTCTGTTCTTTTCTTGATATAATGTTGGTAAATTTATTATTTTTTAAGAATCCTTGTTCAACTGACAAGTGTAGTATAACATCCTTTTTGAAAATCACTTTTAGCAGAAACTAGGATGGTACAGTATGTAATAAAATAGGATATAAGTAGAAGGGTTTAAAAAGAAACAAAATGATTCATTGGCTGAACACAGCTGTATTAAAACTTGTATCAAATTTCATTTTATAAATAATTTTTTGATTGTTATTAATTAGATATTACTTTAAAGATGAAAGTTCATTAAAAATAATTGTGCTACATCCATTTTGGTTATTAGTTGAGTCATTTGATGTGGATTATAATAAAAGCATAGTAATAAACCACAATGATGTAAGGTATAACTTACTCATTTAGCCTTGTAGCATGACAATAGACTCCAGTCAAGACCACCTACTTTTCACATTGTTTACATGCTTGCAGTATTGTAAAGAAACATAAAGACCTGACATTTTTTAAACAGTTTACATAATAAAGGTATGTTCATGACACCAAGCTGATTATTTTAAACAGTAATTGTCAATTGAAAGAGTTGTGTCTTTTACATAAATATTATGGCAATGTGTATTCCTTGTTAATTTTTTTTTTTTCCTTTACAGTTGTAATATGTAAAACGCTTAGACAAATGTTAATAGCTTTAACAAATAAATATGTATGTTATCTGGAGTCATCTTTACACATGCTGCTTTTGCTAGTTTCTTTATGTAAGAGCTCTGAACAAATATATTATAAAACTTCAAAAAAAGCAATTTAATTTAGTTAATTTAGCATTAACTACATTTGAGAATTAATTGGAAGTGATACATTTGTTATTCACACTGGGAAATTAATGTTAGAATTTCTGTTTATTTGGTTATTTGTACTAATTTTGTTTCTTTGTTTTATATTCACAAATAAGGAAGAGATGGGTATGGAGTACAGGGTATGCATGTCCATCCTAGCAGGGACCCTCCAGTGTCAGTTTGTGTTTCATCACTGGGTAGTATACTGTTTTCATATGAAGAAAAGTGAGTATTCACATTTCGTAAGAAATATTTTGAGGAAATCTGTGCTTCTCAGGTACTAATTTGCAAAAGGTTTTATTTTCAAGCTCATTAGAAGCCATTCGCATTTATTAAATTATTCCAAAAAGTATTATGTAAACCATTATTACTTTGTACCAGTTAAATAAAAATATGAAACACAAAGTAAAATTACCATCTTTTTCTTTCTCTTAATATTGTCCTGTATTTGTGTAATTTTAGAAGTTGAAAAAAAATTTTTTTCTGATGTTTGTTACAGTTACCCAGAAAAACCAGACACTTTTGATACTTCATCAGACATATCAACTGTCTCTTCTTCACTTTATTTCTGTGAAGACCTTTCAGATGAGTGCATAGATCAGAACTCGTTTCTTCGGGCTTTCAACTTGATGGAAAAATCTCTCGTTGACAAGGGCGACTTTGAAAGTTTAAAACAAATTTTTCCATTGAGAAAGATTTCTCGTACAGATACCACTTCTCAGTTACAAAATTTGATAAAGTTAAATTATCACAGTCATGCTAATCGGATCTTTGAATACGTAGACCTTTGTTCCCCTCTTGGTCAACAGGTTCTTAGTCTTAATAAACATTTATTGGTTGAACAAAATTCTTCTCTTCTGAGCATTAACAAATGTGAAAAGTATTGTAAATTTTCTGTGGTTAGCCTTCACTCTGACATACACAAATTTCCACATTTGAGGAGCAGAGATACGCTAACAAAATATCCAATCACTTATCGTCCCTTAAAAAAGAATCGTCAAAGTTCTTCTCATCTGTACTCTTTCAGTTTTCGTGAACGTCGTGAAAGGTTAAGAGTTTTACAGACAGGTGAGAAATTATTTCCATATTGTATGAAATATTGTTTTATATTCAAAACAGACAAGAGAAAAGATTAGGCCACCACAAATAACAAACTTTTTTTTTTCGTGTTTTTAAAGGTTTAATCCTGTTTTATGAAAACAGTAATACAAATTTAAATAAAGATGGGATATAACTCATTGATAAAGAGTTATTACACCTTTCTCTTGTGGAAATAAATGTGGTTTTAACGTTTAATAACGGTAGGTCACTGTGTGCATGTCACAACCTTTTACAGACTTACATTCAAATTCTAATTAAGCTAGGTTATTATCATTGTATACAAATAAATTTGACATCAAAACATAGTTAATAAATCAAATTTTAATATTATTTTAGTATTAAGTTCTTTATTACATAAAGAAATATTTTTAACATTTTTAATCTCCCCTGGTATAAAAATTGTGACATTTGCTTTCTGGATTTTACATTTTCTCTAATTTATATACTACCTTGTTTAAAAAGTATGCAATTTAATATAAATTACTCATTATGATATACATATTATTCAGGCAAAGCATAATTTTTATAGCCTTCCTGCTTATTTGCTTATGGAGACTGAAACTAGAAAATTGGACCCATTTGCCACACCCACCTGTTGTGTCCTCTTTTTTGCAACTTGTCAATAGTTTTCTGTGATATTTATGACATTATTTATAACCAGTATAAAATGACACTAACAGTTAACATTTGCTGATAATGAGGTGTCTGTTTTTTGTATTTTAGTGAACAATGTGTAAGCATGTTTTCTTACTTATATAAAAAAAACAGCATTGAAGAAAACTGAAATTCTACATTTTGAACTAGTGAATCCTCAGAACTATATTTCAATTAGGAGGCAAAGCACATAACATTCTAGTGGCATTAAAATTTAAGAAATTCTTTTACATGGAGTAAGAACTGAGAATTAACAACACATAAGAAAAGGATAATGAATGAGACCAGGAGAATAGCTGTATGGAGGATTGATTATACTTCATAAGAATTATATACATGCATAATTTAGTGATGTGGACTGGCATCATTGATGTTTGATGCCTGTGTATTTGGCTCACATCAAATTTCTATTCACATAACATTACTTGGGTATCAGAAATGTGATAGAGGAAGGATTAAGTAATCTTTATAGTAAGTTTTTATTCTGTTTCCCATGTGGTTTAGTCCATTTGTTATGTCAACTCTATGAGCTTGGCTTCGTTCCCTTAGGGTTTAGACCAACCCATTTTCTATGAAGTTGCACATAGTAATATTCATTGTAGTGCAGAATTTACTAGAATTTGGTAAACTTTTAGTAAACATTGAGTGAAAGGTAACTTTCATATTAAGAATAAAGATACTTAATTTCATCTCACAGTTTTTGTATTTAATTTGACCAACCTCTAGAACATCTTAAGTGAATATCAGAAGTTTTTGTTAAAGTTTTGTTTTTGCCTATTATTTTCTTTGTTTTGACACTAACTTTAGTGAAGTTTTTAATGTACAATGAAATAAAAGTTGGAAAACATGGTATAAAAGTAACAGCATCTTTTTAATTCTTTGAATGTATCCTTTTGTGAAATTTTCAATGCTATTAAATCCAAAGTTTCAACTGTTAATGTTTGCCTTCTTTTAATTTTATGGTCTGATGCCTTATACTTTGGACTATTCTCCTCTGTCAAAAGCAGTAAATCTCAGCAAGACTACATTAGTTGGCTCCTGGCATGGCCAGGTGGTTGAGGCGTTCGACTCGTAATCCGAGTGTCTTGGGCTTGAATCCCCGTCACACCAAACATGCTCGTCTTTTCAGCTGTGGGGGTGTTATAATGTGACGGTCAATCCCACTACTTGTTGGTTAAAGAGTAGCCCAAGAATTGACAGTGGGTGGTGATGACTAGCTGCCTTCTCTCGAGTATTACACTGCTGAATTAGGGATAAGCTCATGCAGCTAGCCCTCATGTAGCTTTGTATGAAATTCAAAACAAACAAACAAGCAAATCCATTAGTTGTTTGTTACAAACAAGCAAATCCATTAGTTGTTTGTTACAAACACAAACATGAAGCCCAGATGACTTTTATATTCACTAGTAGTTCTCGTTTTATTTTCACAAAGTTAGTTATTAAAATAGAAACTTGTGTAGCTTTAAAATATGCATTTTAGATATGTAGGTGTGATTTAAGTAATTTTCTTGAGATGTGTGAAAGGATGGATGGGACTTCTGTAATGGGTTTAAGAAATTTATTGATATCTCAGAAATAACAAAGTCAGAGTTTCAAAATTTATGTTCTTGCTTATCAATGTGGGTAGTTCATATTTCTTTTGGGTTGTAAGTTTCACCAGCTTTATATCTGATTTTAGAACATTCCGAAATAGAGGAATTGAAGTGCAAATACATTTGACACAGAAGTGAGAAGACTGAGAATTTTCTTTTGAAATTAAAGGGTTAAAACTTAACTAAGATTACTTTTAGAAGTGTAAACTATATTTTAACATAAAATATATTTACATACATTGATAATAAAATACTTAATTAACTTTTGAATCTAATCATTTAAAAGGTTGTGACATATACACTTTCACCCTGTTGTGCATGTGTTAAGGGTCAAATTTTGACTACACTTTATATAAACAATGTTTATATAAATAAAAATATAATAATTGTGGTGTAGTATCTTAGTATATTATTTTTATTTTGTAAAGTTTTTAACATAACTCTATAAACTTAGCTAAATAAAAAGCTGTTTAATTTTTCATTTAGGAGATGATAAAAGGCAAGCTTTTAAGTCTGTGGTTTTGAGTTTATACACACTATTTTATGAGTACTGGTTGAAGTATTAAGATTTTAGTTTGAGGATCAAAATGGGGCACTTAGAACTTACTTTCAGCTGAATCATGGGAAAAGTCTTATTTTCTTGTTTGTATTTTAAGTAGATATAAATATTTGGATATTATGAAGAATGAGATGCCTTGATTTTAATGATTGTTGAACTGGGAAACTGATTTTATTGGTGGGCTGTTTTTTTTCTAGTGTAAAGTCTTGTTTGTTGTTAGGCAGTACTTTGTTTGGAAACATTTTAAGGTAAATTGGCTGCTGATTTTTTTATTAGCACTCCTGAAGACATGTTGTAGAAAGTTTCATTTCTTGCAGCATTTAGTAGGAAACGTCTACATCTAACTTACCTACCAGAGAACAGTAAATATAGTTCAGGAATGACAAATATATGTACAGAACATTATGATTTATATTTGTCTAAAATACTTTATTAATTAATGTAACTTAAAAAAGGTCTATATTTTTGTGTTTTGATGCCAAAAGTTTGTTTTTTGCTCATGTTTTTTACTTTCACACTGTGGAACTAAGATAATTGCTACAGGTGGCAGCATTTGATGCATAACAAAACTAATGTATATGATTACTGTAGAAGCTCCTATCAAGATAAATGTATTTCATTACAGAATTAAACATTATTCTTGCACATGCACTATAATAATAGTTTTGTTTCCATGCAGTGTAGATTTTATATATTTTTTTTTATAGAGATAATTTGCACATGTTGATTTTTATTTGTATCGCAGATTTTACAATTAATCTTAGGTTCATATTGTACCAATGTATATTGCTGTATACTTATGACAGCTTTTTTTTTATTATCCAAGTATAATTTTATGAGTTAAAACAGTCTTTGTAATATTTTTACATCTTGCACAACTAAACAAGATGCATTTTCATTGGGCACTAAGGCTGTTAAAATTATTATTTTAATTTTTGATATACACATAAATATTTATTCTGTATATTTAAAACATCTCATTGAAAAAAAGACATAGTAAATAATACTTTTTTTTTTCTCGTTAATTTTATTGGTGATGTTTGTTTGAACCCTAAATTTTGTGTTTTATTTTGTTTTTTATATATCAAATTGCTATGGTAATAACCAGCAGTTTACAATTTGAATTAAATAATAATAGTAGGTAGTATGAATTACAGATATGCTAGTATTGTAATTTTAAATTGTTCTTGGCAAATTATTTGTAAATTTTTTAGAAAAAGGATTTGGACAATTTTAGCATTAAATGAGATGTATAATTTTGTATGACATCTTTTGTTGTAGGTTTGAACAAACAGGGAAGAGAACTGAAGAGACTCTGCAAAAAAGTTTCGGTGAAAATGAAATGGCTAACTAAGCAAGAGATACAAAAATGGTTGAGTAAAGATCATTATATCAATAAAAGAAGGGCAAAACCATGTCACAAGGATGATCTCTATGAAGTACAATTTATGGATAGTTCGAAGTCTATTTTATCATCTTCAAAGAAACCTATTCTGGTGTTCTTACCCTTATCACTTAAGCTGAAAGTAATGGAGTTTGACACTTTAGAAATGGCTTCTAATAAAACACAAAAAGAACTAGATAATGAGATAATTAATTGTGAAGAAAATAAAAATAATTCTGATCTCCACAGTAGCCTTATACTCTCTCAAACAGTCAGTTCTGGAAACCAGAATTTATCCACTAGTAAGAAAGATAATTGTTTTTTAGGTAAACATTCATCTTTTAACTCTTTCACATCCTCTAGAAAGTTAGGTACAGACCTTGAAACCAAGTCAGCCATGACTATCGTTCTCAACAAAAATCGTACAACTCGGATGTTTTCAAAGACCTCTGACCACAGTAGTACTACTGAACAGATGAATAAACACAGTATAGTAAATAGAGAAGAGCAAAATGAATCGGAAGCTTTAGGAAGTAACTTAAGCTTTACTTATTCATTCTTAGACCATCCCAAGAAAGAGTTATTTAAACAGTTACTAGGAAAACTATCTAGTCTGTCAAGTGAAACAAAAGATACTCATACCAAGAAACCTTGGCTACCTTTAAGGTTTAGTTCTTCCATGTCCCACCGCAAACAGATTACAGTCTTAAAGCTGCCTCGTTGCTGTGTAAAACTTATTGACATAGCAAAGGAACTTGAAAAGCTCAAAACTAAATTTAAATATAATGAATGCAGTGTAAAGGTATTGAGAAATGGTTTAACTTCTGGATATAGATCTAAAGTTGTATTTCAACATTTACCAGCACATACAGTAAAAACTCCAGTTTCAAATGGGTGGAACACAGCTCGAAAATTACTGAAAAATCAAAAAGAAGTAGCTTTTTGGGAAAACAGTCAAACTACCGTGTTCAACAGCACTAACAGAAGTAGTAAATGTTGCAAATATGGAATTAGTAATAATTATCTGTCACCTCCTATTAAACAGACACCAATTTCTGTAGAAAATAAGGAGAAACAAGAGCCCATTAGTGCAACAAATTGGGAAACAAATATATGCATTGGAGATGATGTCCCTCCCATTTTGAACCCTTGTACTTTGAAGGTTGGTACTTGTCTTAATAGTCATCTGGTCAGACATTCCTCAAGAGCTTCCCAGAAAACCAGATACAATAGCTTGTATAGCTGTAATTCAAGTCACTTTTATAACAAACAAAAGAAATTGAAACATTTTGAAATCAACCAGCCAGTCATAGCCACTGAAGGATCAACAGACAATCTTCACTACATGCCACACAGTTCTGTGGGAGACCAACACACAGTAGGGATACTTAATAGTTCCCAGAAGATAAACACTCCCAGGAATTTGTTGTCATTTACAAGTTTAGGTGTACATGATAATCTCCAAGCTGGTCAGTGCTTGAAATTTTCTGAAGGTGAAAGATATTTACCCATTACCAATAACATTTCACCACTTCTCTCATCAGCAAAAAAGTGTAGAATTCCCATACAGGAGCCAAACTGTAGTGCTTCCCCACTTTCACCATTTAAGTTTTTCTCCACTGGAGACAGAAACTTTCCACATTTTCAGAAGGAACCAACAAAATGGCTGTTTAAATGTAATGGTTGTGGTTTTGCAGCAAGTTTTATTTCTCGTGCCCAGGCTGAAATGGACATAACACACCACTGTACATCTTATCATGCCGTTATAGACCCACATTACCATCTGACAGAGTATTCCTTGAATTTTGGAGATCATACAGAGGTTGTAATTGAGGCTTTTGTGGGATGTGCAGTGATATCTCCAACAAAGAGCCCAAGTATAGATTGTAGATTATCAGCAAAAGCAGAGAGTAGCCTATTTCAAGCAAGTGACTGTTCACGGCAGTTCTTTTCCTGTTATGGTGCTCTTAATGATGTTGCGAATTTAGATATATAAATATGAACTAGAACCTGTTTAACTTGAGTGTATTTTAAGCAGCTTTTTACTGTATATGTGGTTTTAATTGTGTTTTATCCAAGTAAGGCCATGAATATTGATTGTACATGTATACATTTTGTAATTGGTGTTTTTTTTTCTTTCTTTCGATAAATTGCTATTGCTCTAAGAAGAAATTCCAAATATATTTATGGTGATCTAATTTCTTTGATGTTAGTGATTTTGTTATTATATCATAAAATATATTGGTATTGACTGTGTAACATGAATGGGTTAACAGTATGAGTTTTGTTAAAATTTTTTTTTGTCTAAAAAATGTATTGGTATTTTCAGAACTTAAGGGAAAAAATTTAATCAACTTTCTTTGGGAATTTTTGTAGTAATAAATGTAGGTTTGTTTCAGTAAACCCTGCTTGGATTTTATTTGAATTTCAATTTCAGCATTGTCCTGGTTAGCCTAGTGTCTTTCAGTAGTACTGCACCAAAACGGCTTTATTGAGTTGCTCATACAAATCAGAATATGCAGAATCCAGTGTATTATGTGTGAATAATTTATCTTACCCAGGAGTACTTTATTGTTGTGTTCCTTCCTGAAAATTAAACTCAGTACAAAGGTAATATTTTCTTATGTTATTAAAAGGAAGCCTTGATAAACAGTCTCATTTGTAATTTTGGAACGAATTTTATATTGGTGTGTGTACTATACAGATTTTGTTTGAAAATATGAGTAATATTTTGTGATGTTTCTGGTATATAAACATATTTTTTCAAGTTATTAAATTTTTTTATCAGTGAAAGCACATTAGATGTCTTTTGTAGAGACAGCTTGAAAGGGTGTGCTATGTAAGATACTATTTTTTGTAACTAATAGCAGTTATGTAGCTTTCAAAAATAAAACTGTGGGTTTGCTGTCTTTTTTTTTTTCCCTCAAACATAATTATTCAGCAGCATGAGTTGAGTGTTCCTGTAAAAACAATGCACTTGTAATAAAACTAATACTAAAACAGGACTTTTTATTAAAATATTTCATCTTTAACATTTTTCAGAAATAGTTTTAATGTTTTGCAGGTAGGTTAAAAGAACTGAAACTAGTAGCCAAATTTAAGATGTTTTTTTTTATTTATTTATTTGTCTTAATTTAAAGACCTGTTACAATAGTATGCCTGTTGGTTTCTTTAAAGGAACATTGTTAAAACTTCTGTATATTTGTTTGTCAATAAAGACAGTCATTATCATGAAGCTACATCTTTGTCTATAGTATTGTTATAGCATTATAACATCTTCACAAAGCAGGGATATTGTTATGTTATAGCCATGTTTTCCCTTGAGAATGCAGTCACTGGGCTATTTTAATGAAATACAAATAATGTGAAACAATTTTTTTTAATGAACTTGTTTTTATACATGTCTCTAATGATCAAACTTATTGTTATTTGTGAAGGATGTTAAATATCAGTAAAACTTTCAAAAAACTACTAAATTTGGTGATTGTGTGAGTATTCAGGCCCTCTAAGTCAGTACTTGGCAAAAGCATTAATTAATGGTTTGAGTTCTTTGGGATTGGTCTCTATCATATTTACACATTTAGATGGTATCATTTTTGCACATTCTTCCTGGCAAAATTGCTCCAATGCTGACAAGTTAGTTTTTGATTGACTGCAATCTTCAAATTGTGCCATAAATTTGTTTTTGGATTCAAATCAAGGCTTTGATTAGGCCGCTACAAGACATTCACTTTCTTCTTTTGAAACCCCTCCAGTGTGGTTTTGTGCTTCAGGTTATTGTCCTGCTGAAATGTGAATTTTCCAATTGTGTTTCAGATTTTAGGCTGACTTAAGCAGATTTTCCACTGTGGATGGATTTAATGGCTAACTAAAGCTGATTGGATCCCTATATGATTTTGCTTGATGTATAATATTTGTATGACTATAGTTTTTCTGGCCCCTTTTTTTTTTTTTTTAGCTTGCTGGGACTTAGGCTTAAATTGGCCCTTGCTTTTCACTGGTATTCATCTGTGCTTTGCACCATCCATCTTCTGTTCTATCCCAAGTTTCCCAGGAGTTCTGCTGATGAGAAGCATCCTCATAATATGCTGTTGGCACCATAATGCTTAACAGTTCAGATGGTGTTGACTGAGTGCCTTGTTGTGTTGGGCTAGTACCAGATTAGTGCTTTGAATTTCAGCCAGAATATTCAATTTTTTGTCTTGTCTGACCACAAAACCTTTTACCACGTGTCTGCAGTATCAGGTACTTGCTTTGTTGAAAACTTCATATCAGAGTTAAGATGATAATTTTCACTAGTGGCTTCTTTCTTGCCACTTTCAGGCCAGATTTGTGTAGGGAACAGAATATTGTCGATGTATGAAGACTGATCCAGTCTCATTTGTGAAACTTTACAAATATTTCAAAGTCACTGTTAGCTTCACAGTGACATCCCTGCCCAATTTTATGCTTGCCCAGCTATTTAATGTGGAAGGGCAGTCTGATCTGGGCAGTGACTAGGTGGTATAAACCATGTTCCACTTCTTAATAACGGACTTCACCATACTTAAGGAAAATTGGTGACTTCGAAATTATTACATAACCTTCTCCTTGTCTGTAAAATTCTCTATCACTTTATCCATGAATTTTTTGTAAAGCTCTATGCCCTTATGGTTGGTTGGCGATATCACTGTGTGAGGTGTGGCTTGAACAGATACATTTACTCAGATGTTAAATTTAAACCGCTTTGATTACATACAGACAGAGACTGTTACACTAATTTTGTGATCTTTGAAACTAATATTTTGCACCAGAACTGGTTTAGAATTATTGTAACAAAGGTGATTAAATATTTTTGCGGTTGAAGGTATTCTAGTTTTCTTTGAAATTATAACGTACTTACATATATGTAACATTCACTTTTTTTTCTTCTGAGTTTGGAGTAAATTGTGTAGATTTTAATTATAAATCTCCAGTTGAAAGTTTTATCACAGACTCGTATGGCAACAAAATGTGGAAACTTTGCAGGGGGTGAATACTTTTGTAGTGTTCTCTGTGTGCTTGTTCTGTGAGATATATTTTAAGTTGCATGTTGTCGCTATGTCTTTGTTTTAATGCGATGTATTAACAGTTACAGGTTATTTGTATATGTTATTTTTTTCTGTATTGTATATTTGCAGTGAAAAAGGGCATGAGAATAACGTTTTTATTTTCACTACAAAAACCCAATGACAGTTAATAACATGGGCAGGTGGGTCTGTTGTTACCTGTTGGATTTTAGAAGACAAAGTGTAATCTTTGTGAATTTTTTCCTGTCTCTCTCACCAGTGCAGTGGTGCGTGCCCCTGTAAGATAAACGTTTCAAAATAAAAATAAACCTAAATTTAATATGACAAACGTAACAAAGAAAAGTTTGAACTAAACTCAGTAAAATTAAAATCTTTGCAGAAACTTAAGTCACAGTAAAATATATGTAATAGGGAAGAGCCCAGATTTATTAGAAAATAAGTTAGTATTGCACACCAAATCTCTTCTGTATGTGACATCTACCCATCCTTGCTAAACTACTAGAGGGGGAAATTCTGAACTATCACACGATTCGCTTTATATTATTAGACATCGCGTGTCATCTTCTCTACATAAAACTATTAACTGCCAATTAGCTTACGAGGTGTTGGAAAGAACTGACAAGAAGTTGTGATTACTTGAACTTTATGCATCGAAACTAAACTGCGTGGAGAGAAAATTAATAAGTTTACTTAAGAAGCCGAAGTCGCAGTATTACTGTTACACGTATCCTCGTTGATGTGATAACTATGTAGTAAATTACGTAACTCAGGATTATTTTGATTTCTGAGCTTTATGATACAGTAAAACATAAAAATTTGAAATAAGTCAATACTTCCGAACTTGTTTTTTTTCTCTCGCTATGTATAAACTGTAAAACTCAACATAAAACTGAGATTTGTTAACACCAGTTTGTTCAAACAACAATTTTTACAACCTGATCAAAAGTAAAAAATATAAAAGAATACAAACAGTCAACATGTTCTTTCAGCAAATAAACATCTTGCTCTAATTGAAAGTGAAAATATACAAAGTCAGTCATTGTTTTGGAACTGGGTAAGGAACGTATGAAAACAAACTAACTGGGTAAATATGAACCACCGAACTATTGACATAGCTTTTTTAGTATACAATGCACAGTCCAGTATCACATCAACTGATCTATAACCTAATGTGGATTCCATCTAAAGTGCTTGTAGTTATTTTTCAAGATTGCTGGCATTGAAACTAGTTTTGCGGAATTACATCTTTCACGGTAAATTTTGAAAATTGTAATCGCGGAATAAAAGATAAACCTACAAAAATTAACACAAATTTTCTTTAACATTAAAAGAATGTGTAAAGAAGCTTTAGGGCTCCTGGCTCGCAAGACTTATTATTTAGCTATTCAAGAATACAAGTCATCCCTGTTAATTTTCTTTTGCAAAGCATTTCACGAAGAGTATAATAGATCCAAAGATGACATCACAGAAGTCTGTTAAAAACTAGGTTATTTGGCCTGGCATGGCCAAGCGCGTAAGGCGTGCGACTCGTAATCCGAGGGTCGCTGTTCGCGGCCACGTCGCGCTAAACATGCTCGCCCTCCCAGCCGTGGGGGTGTATAATGTGACGGTCAATCCCACTATTCGTTGGTAAAAGAGTAGCCCAAGAGTTGGCGGTGGGTGGTGATGACTAGCTGCCTTCCCTCTAGTCTTACACTGCAAAATTAGGGACGGCTAGCACAGATAGCCCTCGAGTAGCTTTGTGCGAAATTCCAAAACAACAACTAGGTTATTTATTTAAATTTCTTAGAAATTATTGAAATGGTAATATAATATTCAATGATTAATATTAAGTATTTTGTTTAAAACAGAAGTTGCAGCGGGACGCGAACATTACTGTTAAATATAGAAGGCTAGTTTAAAAGTTAATTATTTAAAAAAATATATTGTAATGTTTCGTTAGGTAACTTCTCTCACGGTAGACAGCGGTAGTCTTCGAATTTAAAATATTAAAATCAGGAGTTCGATTCCTTGGTTATATACAGCTGATAGATCAGTGTAAACTTGTTATAAGAAAACATCTAACAACTCTGTGTATGCAGTTTGTTTTACTGGACTTTTTGTAATACTGTTGACGTTAGCTCACTGAAATCTTCTAAATTTTCTCATTGCATGAACATTGTTGGCAATAAATGGGATTTTTCTAGTCGTGTTTTATAAACGTGCGGATAGAGTGCAAGATGAAGTTAAAGTAATTTAGTGAAAGGGAAGCTGGAGAACGATATTATTAAGGTACTCGTTAGGGACGATTTATAAAGTGACTTTCACAGTGATAGAACAGTATAGATAAAGAATAATAATTTGTTTTGTCAAAGTGTGCTCTGAAGTAATTATATTCGTGATGTTAGAAAAACATGTAGATTCAAAAAGTCCTGATGGAAATGAATAAAAATCCGAAAAACAAGCGTTTGAGAAAGGTGGACTGAGTTCGACCTAGAAGAAGAATGCTACATTTTTCGAAAGTCCACCGGTTACGGAATTTTTATTCACTTCTAAAGTATTAATAAGTATAAAGGACAACGTTGGATAGTTTACCTCTTACAGGTTTGTGAAAGGTATTTGATTCTCATAATTTGTAGTAATTTGGGTTAAATAACTATAGTATTTTTGTCAAATAAAAGTAAAGCGGTAAAAGATTTAACTGAGAATTTCGTAGTGTGAATTAGACAACAACGTTAAAATAGGCTTAGTACATGTAACGGTATTTTCAACTTGTAAGTCGTAGAAGAGGATATATACGTTGTTTTATTAGATAAATACAGCCTAAAAACTTGTTTAATGTCTCTTGGTGTTTTAAATTCAGCTTCAAATTATATAACTTACAGATATAGATAATTATAAATCAGGCTAAATACATTTTATTATTAACCTTATGCTTATTATTCGAATAAATTATTTCTGTGTATAAGTTCTATATAATTAAAGAGAAACTTTAGTGTGAAATCAAAGTAGTGATCAAAAATAATGTTGGTTCTTAAACGTTAGGATTAATAGTAACAGTGTTAACAATAGGCTACTAATATTTGGTATTAAGTATATATTTTCAAGCTATAACTGTATAAATACGATAGGGCCCGGTATGGCCAAGCGCGTAAGGTGTGCAACTCGTAATCCGAGGGTCGCGGATTCGCGCCCGCGTCGTGCTAAACATGCTCGCCCTCCCAGCCGTGGGGGTGTATAATGTGACGGTCAATCTCACTATTCGTTGGTAAAAGAGTAGCTCAAGAGTTGGCGGTGGGTGGTGATGACTATTTGCCTTCCCTCTAGTCTTACACTGCTAAATTAGGGACGGCTAGCACAGATAGCCTAGTAGCCTTGTGCGAAATTCCAAAAACCATAAATACGATGGTTAAGTCTAGTACTGGAGCTAAGCATTCACAGTTTTAGATGTAGTAGGTGGGATAAGTGGGTTTTATTTGTGAATTCGGGCCTGGCATGTACTTTTAGGAGAAGATAGTAATGAAGGTTTTAAATTTGCATTAGAGTTTGTAGGTTGAAGAAAAAGTTGGAATCCATCCTAATTAAAGTAGAGGCAATAAATATGTAGAGAAAAGTATTAAATTGTGGTAAATGGAAGCAGGATTTTAGGAGGAGCTAACAGTAATATTCGAAATAGTAACAGAGAGTATAAAGTAGTTAATTTAGTATAATGAGCCTATTTTGTTGAGTAACAAATTTCAACCCTTCGCTTCTGTATATGAGGAATTATTGGGGGGGAAAGGATCAGAGAAAGGTGTGGATAAGAAAGTTATAGGTATTTCTTAACACGGCATGTGGATAGGATAGTTTGTGAGGTAAATAAGGGGAAAAAATAGGATCATATTACTCGGCGTCAAAGATAAAGGATATAACTGAAAGAGCAGAAGATATAATAAAGGGGCTAAGAGACATGCCATTTTTGTAGTGCATGTAGGTGGTTTAATAATGTAGGTCAGAGGGACTAGTTAATAAGTACGAGTGGTTCATAAAGGCATTTAAAGAAAAAAAAAGCCATAACTTAATTTTGTCAGAGATACAACCCAGAAATAATGTGGGGAGGAAGATATAAGTAGCTCGCTATGACTTATGTAAGGATGAACAAATTGGCTTGTTGGGCTTGTGGGATCAGTTCAGTGGAAGAAAGGAGCTTTTTGGAAATGAATATATATGTGTAATTATAGAGGTAGGCTTAACTGTTACTGTTGTAATGCTAAAAATAAAATGGATGACTAGAGCATTGAAAGGAATGGTGGATTTTGATGCACCCTCGGATTACGATGCGAGTATCTTAACCATCTGGCCATGCCGGGCCCTTGTACAAAGGAGTTGGGCTTTTAATTCAAGACTTTCAAAAGGTAAAATAATTGATATTAATAATAAAAACAAACTGGGCTAAAAATAAAGAAATATAAGCCTAATTCTGATATGTAAAGATTGAAACAAAATTTTAGTTCACTTGGTGAATCTAGTTTACACCAAAACCGTTGTTCAACTAATAGATAGTATAAGTATTATCCCCACCATCACCGTGTTTGTTGTATCCCAACCGGTCTAATTCGTCTTGGTATTGTCAAAAGTATTCAATGGAACTGAATACGGTATAGATAAGTGTGGTTGATGTACAATTATATTATTGTAATTATTAATACACTTGAACAATTTTATCATCACTGGTTGGCCAGTTCTTTGTATTTTGAGTAAAGTTAATTCAAGTGAAATATGTAAATAAATGTATTAATAATAAACGATCGGTGTCAAAATAATTAACAGTTAATAAATAATTATTGCTAATAAAAATTAATTAATTAGTTTTGTTATGACGCAAATTTGACAGAAAATCAATTAAACTTCGCCTGCTTAATAAACTTCACACTAAAACAGTTGTTTTCAAGCGACTTTATAATTTAAAAAGGGCTCAACCACTACTAAATGTTGCATATCTAATCCAGGTCAAAGAACCCTGAGGTGGAGAACAGTCTGCTAAGTCGCTGGGTGTGTCAGGTGTAATGTCGTTTATATAATATTACCTTCATCTCTCTTTCTTTGTACCTTCACTCATAAAGTCTTACAATTTTAGTAGCTGTGGTTCATCCCAACCTAAGTGCGGGATGGCCAAGTGGATAAGACACTTGACTCGTACTCTGATGGTTGCGGGTTCAGATTTGCAATTTTTAAGCTAGCATATGTGATACTGTTTACTGTGATAACTCGTGTTGCTTCCTGTTATATAAAGGTTATTATTTAAACACGTTTAGACGTTTTAATCTACAAAGACATCTTATCTCTAAAATATATATATATATATATACCACTTAACCAGTTTTAATCGATCAACGTTGAATTATTATATCTAAGATTATCAGTATTTATATTTCATTTTTTAAGTCTTCCCAGAGTTTCCAAACATCAGTTCCTTTTGTTCTTTCAAAAAAAAGTTCATCCATTCGTTGTGCTTGTTCCTCCGTGAAATGATTCTTCCAGTCTCCAATTATTCCCTTTCTTATCAGATTTGGGATATTATCAAATGATTTTTTGGAGTCCTTTAGGTTTTCAATAACGTGTTTTAGCCCTTCTGGGACGTTTGGGTCACTTAGTATAGAATCAGGGTCATGTTGAAAGTATTCTCTCACGCTATGCTCATTAGCTTTTCTCATGTAGTCAAAACTGCTGTGGTTTAGGACCCTTTTCATAAAATCTTTATCTTTTTCTAAGTTTTCCGCGTATTGAGTGCCAAGGAACTTGGCTATCTTCAACACCGCAGTTTGCATGTCCATTTTCATTTCTTCATAAGTAATAAACAAAACATTAGGGTCATTACGATGTTCATACCAAGATAACAAGTGATCAAAGTAATCTCCATAGTCTGTCTCACCCCTGATAAAAAGCTCAAAAAAATCGTTGAAAGTTCCATCCTGAAAGTTGTAACCAGGAGAATATTTTGTATGATAATAAAACGAAACGCAGCAGTCTTTAGGGTTTCGAACGACGTAAATGTACTTAGCCTCTGGAGAGTAAGGTTGAAGACGAAAAGGTAGGTGGGTCTTTATGGCTCCTGGACGTTTCATGTGTTTTGCAGAATCAGGACCCATCAGTTCTAAGAAAGGAGTTGCTTTTTGAAATTCGAGAAAATCCGTCAAAGGGATACCTTTGTTGAGGATTAGAAGAACGACGTTCTGCATCCAGGTGGTGCCACACTTGGGATACGTAACGATGAAAAGGTCATCTTTTCTAGGTTGATACTGCAGAGCTGCTCGAAATATATCGGGGGAGAACATGGCAACCAATCTGAGGCCGTCTACATCCTGGTAATCTGGCTTCTTCTGAACAATGTAAGCTGAGAAGAAATATTGTAATTTTCAATATTAATTTTGTACATACATTTACTTGATTGTTGAACATTTCTACAGTTTTTAACAAAACGATTTGACATTGTACATGTAGGCTCTTGACCTTTCTCCCCAGATAATATAATCAATGAAACTATTCTAAACAGTAATCTGAAATTTATATTTAAAAACATTAAATATCAGATATTCAGTACAAGAATCTAGTTTCATAATTTGGAAAATTCTTCAATTTCGACCCTTTCCTAGGTCAAGCAGTTTCAGGAATTCTCAAGATTAGCTGCAGCAACTTACATAAGAATTAATAATTTAAATGATTATTGAAAACAATATTTGCATTCTTTTTACATGATTTTTATTATTGTGAATTAACACAGATCATTTACTAGAATATACGTGAACAATTAGGCCAAAAACTAATAGCATCCCACACTATGCCACAGAGGGAAGGGGTTTGGGATCGGGCTCGATTATAAGGCAACTATGAAGTTTAGAGTCTAATTATGAATCAAAAATCATCACCTTATAATTGGGTCAATACAGTAAATATATTAAATTAGGCTTAATTTTAATTACCTGAACAAACAAATAGGACAATACAGTTGGTTTCTCAACATGTAAAGACTACCAGGAGTACTATCTCTACTGCTATCACTATACGCATGTATGTCTGCATGTTAAGAAAACTGGATTTTTGTTTCAATGTAGTTTTTCTGGTTACCTTACACTACACTAAAAAAGAGAGAGAGAGAAACTAACAAAACATGCTTGACGTTTATTTTGGTGAAACTCGAACATTTTGAAATAATTGATAATGCTCATTATATGGAATAGATTAAGGTACGCAACTGAAAATTAAGTTCATACAAGGTCATAGGTCAAACTGTGCCTAATGTCTGTTGTACTCAAAATTGAACATTTTAAGGTTTACGTTGAATATAAATGTTTCATGAATATTCCGTGATGACGAGAAAACCTACTTGTAGAGAAAATATATGTGTAGAAACGGCTGGTATGGGTTGAGATCCAACGAATTAAAAATCACGAAACCATGTACTGCTGTATACCATATATTCTCGATATCAGCAGAAAAATAACCAACATTTGGCAAAAACTAGTAACAAAATATGACATTCCAGTTAATACCAAATTTATTCAAACACCAGGCACAAACTAAGGTCTATACTGTGTAAAAACTACACTGACAAACACCACACCAACATTATTTATAAAGTACAATGTGATAACTGCCACGACTTCTATATTGGAGAAACAAGTAGAAAAATGGAAACCAGATTTAAAGAACACAAAAAGTCACCTTCACACGTTTTCGAACACTGCAAGTCAAATAGACACAACATAACCATAGAAAATACCCAAATACTAAATAAAGAAACAAACATAAACAAACGCAAAATTAAAGTAGCCTTACTTATACAACAACTCAAGCCCAAAATAAACCAATACAAAGGAACACCTTTATACCTCTACCAATAAATATAATAAAACATATAAGCACGCCCTCTACATTCATACACTCAATTACACAACCGATTTGAAACATGTGGTCACCTATCGGTCAGTTATCTCTTTCTTTCTTTGTGAACCTGAGGATGACTGAAGAAGGTCGAAAGGTTATTCGCTCCTCTACATAAAAAAATTTCTCAACCCAAACCAGCCGTTTTAACATATATAGTTTCATGAATATAAACTAATTTTATTTTACACAGTTACAGACAACAACAAAAATAAAAATAAAACGATCTCTAGAAATTTAAAGCAGACGACATAACCAAAATTTGATAATACGTGTCATACTTCGTTACGTACAGAATAACATAAAATTTACTTACACATTTTCCTTCTCCAAAAGTCAGATACGTATATTATAAGTTAATGGTTACCATTTGGAATACTTAGCTTAGTGTGACGAAACATTCTTGGAATGCTCTATTTAAAGCCGCTCCCATACTAAGACGACACGAATTACACAATGCTCGTTATCACGTGATCTAATTTTCCGAACAATCGAAGCTCCAACTACTAACCTTTGCGCACGCAGGCAAAGCTCAACATTCAGTTTTGGAATAAAGGTAGAACAGGCATGAATAATATTAATGCCAAATTTCATTCCGTAAACATAATCTACACTACTTTGTTAGGAATTAATCACATTTCAAAATATGACCTAACTGGATTTACTGTATGTTATCACAGACAATTATCTTTTGTCTGCATCATGAGTCATTCTTTAAGACCTTATGAAATAAAGAATAAGGTTGGAAGATTGCAAAAGTCAGTGTAAATAGGTATGATGACAGCAAAAATAGTTATAATAACGGTGCAAATAAGTATAGTTAATATACAAGACTATTTAGTATGTTATTATTTATTTTCTTTTGGGACTTAACATTTAATGATTGTTTAGTTAAGGAAGAAGTATTGAAGATGGATTGTTTTAAAAGTGTTATTTGTGAGAAATTTCTTTACGTAACTCTGTATGAGTGGTAAATTGGGTTTTCAGTTACATTGTTGCCTAGGTGTTATTAATATATTTGACTTTTTGTAACTCGAAACTTCGGTATTTTTCTCGTTTCTTTAGCTGAGTATTATTGTATTATAGCGCCACTGGTGTAGTTTATCGAACATTCGAAGCTTCAGTGAACTATATATATATAAATGACACGTGAGCAAAGGTTAAGTTTTGAAAAATTAAAGTGAAGTAAAATTCAATCATAAAAAAATGTTAGAAGGCGTGAAATAAGCCAGTGTGTTAGTGATTAACCCTAACGGGCGATAGTTAAATGAATCTCACAGTTTTAGAGGTGAGGAAAATAATTTGTCTCGTAAAAGGGTGTTCTAAAGTAACTGAGTCTCTCTTTATGGACTTTGACGAAAAGGAGACAAGTATTTAAAATTAGAGATACAACATTGGTAACCAATGGAGTAACGTAAGTGAATTTATCGCGGATTGTACAGTAAGAAACAGAGTAGAGAAAAATAATTTTCGTCTTGTCAGTTGGATTTAAAGCAACTGAATTAGCCCAGTGACGTTTGACGAGAAAATAATATTATTTAGAGTTTTAGATAAAACTGTGATATCTTATGATGTAAATAATTTTTGTACATATGTTTGACTTGTTTTGAACGTATATGTACTATTTTAAAAGAAATGAATTGTGTGCTGTCCGTTTATTGTTCGAATTTATCGCCAACAAGTCACAGTCACCTACTATATAAGAATCCCAACCCCTTATGTTCTAAAACCCTGACATGTATGATAACTATGCAAACGGTTATGAAGATTTAATTCTTTCTAAGGCACTTTGTACTGGTGTGTTAAGAATAATAATTACAAACGTTACATATTCGTTCTTTTGTGGCTGTTATTATTTAAATCTTAGCCCACTTGATGATAAAAATCTCTTCTAACTAGTGAAAAGGTTCAAGTCTTTTTTTTAGAGAATGTATACTTTGTTTTTTGATGTCATTAGCAGCTGGGTTATTTTAAAGTATTTTACCAATACCATTTTCGACACTGGATACAAGTGTGAAATTGAAAGTGTAAAAGCAGTAGAGTACAAACTGAAACATATTTATAGTATTAATTAAATTGAGTTGTAGTTTATATCTGCTTGATGCTAAGTTAAGATGTAAAGTTTGTTTATTTTTTTAATTTCGCGCAAAGCTACACGAGGACTGTCTGCGCTAGCCGTCCCTAATTTTGCAGTGTAAGACTAGATGAAAGACAGCTAGTCATCATCACCCACCGCCAACTCTTGAGCCACTCTTTTACCAACGAATAGTGGGGTTGACCGTCACATTATAGCACCACCATGGCTGAAATGGCGAGCATCTTTAATGCGACGGGGATTCGAACCTGCAACCCTAAGATTACGAGTCAAACACCTTAACCCACCTGGCCATGCCGGACCCATAGTGTTTGAAAAGATAGGTCTACACAATTTGATGATAACGTATTAACTTTTAGAAAATAAAAGTTTGGAGATAGCTTGAATGAAAGACATTATTATAAACGTACGACATTTCGATAATAATATATCGTCGTTATAATTCACTTTGTTTTGCTTTTCAAGAAGTGATATTTATAAAACAACTTGGAGACCTTTGGCTTAAATGGGTAATGAGGAAACTTTTTTTATAGTTGTAGAACGTTTCAACAATATATCGTAAGTGAAGAAGTACATTATGTTAATATAAACAATGACTGAGGCATTAGGAAAAGTTTTGTTTATGGTGGAACATCAGTAAAAATTTTCCTTATGCTTATAAATCGTTGTTTGTTAACACACAAATACAAGTAGTTTAAGTAGACAATAATATGTATACAGTACATGTACAAAGAGATCACATGACCACAGATTACTTAACTTGGTAAAGATAGGTTGGTGTTCCAGTGTTTGGTTTAGAGTAGAACTTGTTCAATTAAGATGCTTTCCTTTATTTTGCTTTTGTTGATGTTTGGTTCTATGTTTACAATGACAGTATTTTATATAGATATACTATGTTTTT
This sequence comes from Tachypleus tridentatus, assembly GCF_004210375.1. Taxonomy (NCBI): domain Eukaryota; kingdom Metazoa; phylum Arthropoda; class Merostomata; order Xiphosura; family Limulidae; genus Tachypleus; species Tachypleus tridentatus. The sequence continues at coordinate 73,323,366 of NC_134837.1, read as the reverse complement.
TGTTAAATGATAGCAAACATGTCCTTAAACATGAAATTCCTGTGGACTTTAAATTCACTCTAAAACCCAGCCATAAACCAGAGTCTTCATTGAATAAAAATTACATAGAGTCGCAAAATACCAATTATATTTATAAAATAAAATATAATAACTGTCAGTGGCGTACTTAGATAGAGGCTTGACGGGGCTCAGCCCCAGGCCCCATTGATAATTTTATTCCATGTAAAATTACAGGGGATTGGGGTCCACAAAAAATTAGTCCTTAGGCCAACACAACTTTAAATCTGGCACTGATAACTGTCCAGAATTGTAACTCAGAGACTAACAAAAAGCTGTGTTTAGTACAGGATATATAAACCGGAAGAAAACTAAAAATTGATTCGTTGGACATAAAATAAAACCTTCTCATGTTTACCACCCTTGCAACTAAAAGAAAATTACAGTAAATCTGTACAAAACACTAATTTTTATCAAAGAACCAAATATTAACAGATACAAGATAAAGGAAACCATTCTTAGGTGAACAAAAGACTCCATTCCAAACCAATACTTCAGGGTATCAAGATGCCTTTACCTCTTTGTTCCATACTGTAAATATATTCCTGTACGTGTGTAAAATACTTTCACCTGGTGGTTACATAATAGTTGTAATCATGTTTTTGTTTATTTACCCACTGAAGCAGTCTCCAAATTTTTTATATTTACACAATATACCCTTAAAGATCTATATGAATATTTATAGCAAATATGGTTAAAGAAGAATTTACTATTGTGGCAGTATTATCAGATTTATCTAAATCATTTATCTGAAGGAACAGTAAGTTGTTGAAAACGTTTAACAATGCTAGGAAACAAAAAGTAGAATGCATAATTTATTGAAAAATGGTTTAAACAACAAAACATCAGATGTTAATATACATAAACCATATTCTTCACGACTCCATTCCAAGACCACTTTCATCCTCATAAAACAAATCGTACAAACAGATGGTATCATAGCTATTGGCCCATACCGAGAATTTCAATTATTTTAATTGAAAATGTCAGATTTATTGTAATTTAAATGTGTGGTTTATTGAAAGCTTTGTTTATTAATCTTGAACGGATAGATTTTGTTCATTTTCATAGTAAAATTTAAAATGTATAGAATAATAAATATTCGTATGTATGTGTGTTTTCTTATAACAAAGCCATAATTGGTCTATATGTCGAGTCCATCGACGGGAATCGAACCTCTAATGTTTGTGTTGTAAATCCGTATTACTGCTGTACAAGCGGGGAACATATTCATATGACTGGAATAAGATTTGAGAGATGTTCTACAGCAAAATTTCTGTACATAACAATTGAAAAAATAATACATCAGAATGAACATGTTAAAGTTATAAATTTAGAGGTGTAATAAATGACAAAAGTAATAGGGAAAGTGTCATAAGTTAATGTTATTTATCCACATGCACTAATATTGTTTTGGGTATTACCCAGAATATAATATTTTTGCTGTGGCTGTAAATAAATGAAAGAATAATCCTCGGCTTAAATTATTGATATTTTGTTTGTATGTTTGTTTATGAATTTCGCGCAAAGCTACACGAGGGCTGTCTGCGCTAGCCGTCCCTAATTTATCAGTGTAAGACTAGAGGGAAGGAGCTAGTCATTACCACCGACCTCCAACTCTTGGGATACTCTTTTACCAACAAATAGTGGGATTGACCGTTACATTGTAACGCCCTCACAACTGAAAGGGCGAGCATGTTTGGTGTGTCAGATTACGAGTCAAACGCCTTAACCAAGCTGGCCATGCTGAGCCTCAATCTTGTCTGACTCATGATCGAGTGAAATATATATTTTTTATCAATTTTAATTTGGAAAACTTTCACATGAACCAACAGACACACATACAGCCAAAAGGAATATCAAACACACTGGCAAGCTTGGTAGAGATTACCGAAAATCCCATTTCACAATACTCTAGAAAGTGCAATGCTTTCCATTTCTTTGACTCTTCAACATTAATTTTGGCAGTTGAAAAATGTCTCCGAAGTTGTCCAGTTTTCACATTGATATCTTTATCAGAAAAGTCAATGACAATATGAGTCAAACTTGGCATTCACTTCCAAAGTTCTTCTGTTGTTACAACTACTGTTTGGATGAATAATAACTAAGATTGACAGAATTTGATCCATCGCCTTTGAACAAGTCTCCAGTTCTTGATGAAAGAGAAAGATATTCAAACGTAGCCCTTTTTACTTTCTGTCAATGTGAGACCAGCATCCTTTGATGTCTCTCCTGGTTTCCTTTGTCGGAACTTTACTCTCCCTCTTCTCTCCATAGAAATGTCCGTATCCTCACACTTTGTAGTTGCATAATAAATGACTCTTCATAGTTTCATTGCGCTGACCTTCAAGAAAACTAAGAGCTTAGGCCTTCCCACTGCACTTTTGACGACTGATTCCAAATGTTTTCAAACAATTTTGTGTGAAATTTTCTTCCTGGACTTCACACGAGAACGAAAGGTAACTCAAAAAAAAAAAAATCACACACAGAAGACAACAAAATATGAGCTGATCCTCTTGTGTCCACAATTTTTTTTTGATCGCACAATACTTCAAGAGTTGAGGTCAGCTTTTAAGAATTTGTCTTCACTTGGTTCATAGTGTTATAATGAGCACTGACTCATGTCTACATTCTCCATCAGTATTTCACATGGATGAGGCGAGACTGAAAAGAATGAATAGACTCTCTTCAAAGTTCCAAAAAAGTCAAAGTTTCAGAGAATCACTTGCACAAGGCATAAACCTTGTTTAATCCGAGTTAATCTTGGAGTTAATCCGATTTTTGACTGAACACTACTATGAATCTCAGCAATAGTTGCAGTACTGCCCTATCCTTGACCACGACACAGGTTTATATCCAGCTCACCTCTCCCCAGAGTTTTATAATATCCTGTGAGCTCAGCAGCAGTCTTTCCGGCAATATGGAAGAAGACCAAGAATAATTCCTTTACTTCAACATCGTCACATTCAACACGCACGTATCAGATCACTTTACACATCTGATCAGTGTGGGACCCATCAAGAGTGCTGAGAAAAGAACTCCAAAATACTTTGCTTTCTTGGTATCAGCCACTACTTTTTCTTTGACGTAATTCTCCAAAGGAGAAATGAACTCATTCTGAATTTTTGGAGACAAGTACGAAGCCACGTTCCTCCCAGATAGAGTAGAATGCTTCATCCTTACGAAATTTTCTTTCAAATCTGGATCATAATTTGACAACAACTCTACAAATTCTACGAAGTTTAATCTGTGTGCTGATGACATGTCTTTACGACCACGAAAAGGAAGATTTTTGTGAGCCAGAAATAACATTACGTCCAAGAGGCGATCTAAAATACCCCTTCAGTTCTTTTCCTTCTTGTCCATTGCTGCTTGATAACCTTTATCAATAGTTTTTTGAAGCTTCAACCCTGCTCCCAAGGTTTTCAGTTTCTCCATGCATGAGAAATGCTGCTCAGAAGTCTCATTGTCAGATACCTTTTGGTTTAGTTTACATCTTACTTGAAATCCAATAACAAAGCTGGATGTTCCAATTCATTTGTCATCAAGAGCAAACAGTCTGCAGCAAAAGAAAATACTTTCTTTTCATGGAAAGTAAACAATCTATGTTATCAAAACTTTCTCGCCTTTTGGCAAAGCCTTATAGAACCATGCAGTATAAACTGTCGACTCTTCCCTTTAGATTTCTCTCCTTGTATTTGAGTTGCGTTGAAAGTAATCGCTATTTTGGAAGAGTTCACTTCCCTTCTTAATAAAACCAACTCAATCATTTGAAACAAGGATTGGCCAAGCAGCAACATCAGAATGAAATAAAAATTATCCGTCTTTTCTTGTTCATCAGAATCTTCCTCATGTTGGTGTGGACTTCTGCTGGCGTCTTCTTCCTCTTCATCAGTTTCGCGGCTTTTAGAAGAGGAATTGCTGTACCCCAATCCTTACTTTCATTCTCATTTCAATGCTCTTGTGAAGATGCTTCTTGTATTTGCTCTTGATATTCACCAGGCTGAATATCTTCAGGATTTTCTCCTATTGCACTTGATGCAGACAGTGTCAAGTGAACAAGATTTGGAATGTCAGTTGCAGCTAGCTGGCTATACACAACAAACTGATGACTAAAACGTCAATAAACGTTCGTTTTTCGATGTAGTTTTCATTAAACATTTAATTTTTCGTTTGTAAATTTTATATTACCAATAAACATTTTAAATTTTTGTTCTTACTTTGACGAATTATACATTTGGTTTGAAAACTTGAAGTAGTATTTCAACTCTCCCGATGGCACCTCTCTCCTGGCTGTCACCTAGGGTAGACTGTCTCCTTCACACCACCCTTAGTAGGCCATTTTTGATAAGGTAGTATAGTGTAAATTTGTAATCGCTAGAGCACTTTTGTATAATGTCCTTGTAAGACAACAACAACTCAGCTAACAAATGTAAAACTCAACCATTAAAACTGGAATTTTCAGTTTAGTTAAAACATACGGTAAACAGTTTTTCAGTGTAGAGAAAATCATTTTGGATGTGCCATGCCAAGTGATAATGAAGTGGCAGAAGAATTATCAGCCTTCCAGTATGACCAGTATCAGAAGAAATACAAATCTGGTTCGTAACGAACCTTAGGACGAGCCAATCATTGCTGCACAAGAACGAATGCTTTTTGAAACAGTTCGGTTTATTCATTAGGATATTTACTAGAAGTGTATCTTAACGTGTAAATTCCTCTCAGTGTATTACTTACAATCATTGATGATAAGTTATTCAAAGTTAAAATTTGTTTAAACCTGACATTGCCAGTTTCTCAAGAATGCCACAGAAATGACCACAATGTTTATCTGAAGAGATGTTGCAAAGAGGTTGGACTTCCTGAAAATTGTAGAAGGATTTCCACAAATGGAATAAAATAACTGCCACTTTAATTTATCATAACATTAAAAAGCTTGCAAATTCCAAAATTTATATTTCAAAAGAGGTAAATTTGGTAACCCAAGGCACATTTCACATAAAGCATATTATACCTTGTGTGATGGATTTATTATTATATATTTATTTTAATATCAATGTTTCAGTTATACATATTTAGAAATGCATATATCTTACACTGTTTAATGTGTATTGCGAAATTAACGCCTGTTCACTAAATTTGTAGAATATTTTTGAGTGTAAGAATAAGCAATATACATTGTGTTAAAGCACCAGTGGTATCATCAGTATTGTTAAGAAAGCTGAAATTTCTAGAAACTCAAGCTTATAAAATTTACTAAACACATCGTGCCAAAAGACAGTATTTATTATTGGTTTGTTACAGTTGGTATACTATAAATTTCAGAAGCTATAACTGTGATTAATGTTTGCTAATCAGAAAAAGTACAGATATTTGACCAAAATGTTTACAGATTTTAACGTTAAAAACCGTTTAATTGCAATGGATTAACACCGGACGTTAGTATTTTTACGAATACATTGTATAACTTTAGCGGTGAAAAACTCGTGTGTGGTTACCGAAGAGGTAGCTAGCTACTCGTTAATTAAGTGAATTGTACCTACATCAAGTCAGGTTTATTTTGCTCATCGTGAACGGTCGATAAAATACCCAGTTGTAGACGAAATAGAAGACTTAGTATTGTTTGTAAATTAAAATATACAAATAAAATATTAAAATAAAACTGTATATCAGTTTTGCTAGAAATGATTAAATTTTATACATATCGACATTAAATTGTCTAAATTACAATTTAACTAAATTTTATGCTACTTGAAATCGTAATACCAAAAATAGACTGGATGCTCATTCGAGATAAATTATAATACGTATCCAATAGACAGCAAATCTTGTAAACATTTCCTATTAAGACAATATTTTCTGTAAATTTTAACAAGCATGAAGTTGTTTCAATGGCTAGGCTCATTCTAGAAGACGTTGAAAGAGTGCGAGACGGTTTGCGAGTGTCTTGGCACGCAGTACATATTACTTGTTTCATCAGTTTTTAAACAGTAGCCTAATCAGTCATTCCTTCGTAAGCTAAGAGATGACAATTTGTTTTGTTTTTGAACTAGCTGAACTAGCTGTTCATAATGTAGTATTGTAAGACAAGAGGGAAGGCAGCTTGTATGCAGTATAACACCCACCACCAATTCCTGGGCTACTTTTATCAACGAATAGTGGGATTGACCGTCACATTATAACGCCCCCACTGCATGTTTGGTGCATAAGTGATGACACCTGATACTGTATGTTTCGTTACCGTTTGAAGTGTCAATCTTACTAGGAAGGTTAATGCTCCTCCTTTCTTTATGTATCAGCTTCAGGGTCAAGAGCTACGAGCTGTAACAGCTTCCTTCCAAGCACAGTGATAACAATTCACAACACGAGTGTAGTTTAAAATGTGAAGGACAGTGGCTAGCTTTGATGGCACTCGAAGTACACCAGCAAGACTGTACTTTGCACCAACAGCTAGTTATTTGTTGTTAACTGTTATAATGAAAAGTCATGGTGTCACTTATTCCAAAATTAAGTGACCGATTTCTGTTTTGAACAACAGCTGTTTTGCATCTTACATTCTAAATCTGTGCTTTACCTTTGACATTTAAACTTTGAAGGGAGTCCTATGCACTTACAACCTCTGCACTTTGAATACTATAAAAATTGAGAAAAAAAGAATTTTGATACTAAAATTCATTTATTCATAACATTTAAGTACGTGACAAACTTAGCAGAGCTTCTAATTTAAATTGTTTTGTGCGAGCAGTTAAACGACATTCAGTTTAGTTTTAATGGATATGATTTCAAAAATCAAATACATCACATTACGGGCATATTGTGTAACTACGTTTACATGCTTAGAGTTACAGGACAATACACAAAAGAACTACTGAGACCACACTTCTGGACGTTTTTCAACGACCAACGACACCTGCTTGGCTTGAATTAGTCCTTGTCCATTATAATATTCAAGTGGTACCTATTAAAAAAAATACGAAAATGTATTTAGCAAAATGAATGATCTATATTCTAATTTAAATCTAGCTTTGCTCTGTTACAATATATTCATTTTTCACTAAAGCTTATTCTGCGATAACTAACGTGTCTTTCACTCTTGGCTCCGGAATTAGTAATACGAGGAAAATGGAATTATTAGTTTTACGATGACAAACTTAAGGAAGATATTTCGGGTTTATTCGTTTAGTTTTTAAAGGAAAGACTTGTGAAATCACTTTGAAGTGGTATGGACATTCACTTTGGGAAATTCTAATTGAATAGAATAGTGTATCAGTTTCAAAACATTTATTGTTTAGAGAAATGAAGATCAGAGTTGTGCCAGTCAAGAGGAACACTGTGGTGTCCTGACATTTGTGTACAGTACAAAGTGTTTGGGGTCACAATTACGATCATTCTTTCTGGCTCAATACATTTTAATAACATTTTCTTTTAACATTAGTTTCAAGTCTCTACAGTCTTAATAACCTTGCAACAAAATATCAGTTATGCATCGTAATATTAAAAAACCTGTTGTTTCCAAAATATACAAGTTCTTAACATATACAGTAGTGAAGGAGCAGTCGCTTGAAACAGTCAATACAGTGTATTCTGAAAAGAAAATTACTTTTATATAACAAGTAACATGCTCTGTTAATCCTCACTAGGATATTTGTTCATATCTATGACAAGTTTAGTACCCAGATGTTATCTTTAACATTACGAATTGTTCTAATATTCACATGACAGCAGCAATGAAAGTAATTCATAACGTATACAGTCTGATGAAACACGATTTCTTGTTTCTAAATTACAACTTACTCTATTTATTGTGGGTTATCACAAACTGATAAAAACAAAAAGCTTCTCTCCCCTCTCACGATAGGCTTAAGACTAATAATGTGGTTTAAATACACGAAGTTGGAACAGTACAGACAGTCTATCGTACAGCTTTGCGTTTTCAGCATACAAATAAAAGATTTAAAAGCTTGAGAACTTTGGAATAGAAATTTGCTCATTTTATACACAAAAAGAAAACAGCTCATTCCAGGTTAAACAATGGACAAATCTGTGAAAGTCTCAGATTTTGTATCTTTGTAACCATTTTAACAGGTCACTAATCAATATAAGTGTTGTTCTCGGGTCTGTTGATATTAATTGGTTTCTACCAAATAGCTGCAGTGTAATTGTTGTTTTGTTTTGTTTTCTTTTCCTCACGTGCTGATTCGCTTACACTTTCACAATCACACGCTCGAGGAAAGTGTGAACTATGTTGTACAAGTAACTCGCATTATACAGGTTTCGTAGTTCATATGTTTATATATTTCTTCAAATGACTTATAAACACTTAACAGTCACTGTATATCGACAATAAAAAGGATCGAAAAGTGTCCTACCTTGGTCTCTGAGCAACGGTGGAAACGGAAGTTTCTCAGTACATGAGCGAGACAGAGTTTAGCTTCTAACAAAGCGAATCTCATTCCCACGCAGTTCCTGGGACCAGCACCAAATGGTAAGTAAGTATAAGGGTGACGACATTTCTTGTTCTCTGGAAGGAACCTACAATAAAACCGATAAATATGATGTTTAAAATATAAATAAACTATTTTTGGTTTACGAAACACTGAAGTGGGGAACATTTCGATGAATACTACAAAATTGAATTATCAGCATCGAAGAGGTTTAAAAAAAACGACATCATTCCATAAGTCACCCGGATTACCGCTGGAAGCAAATGTTCCCACGCCATTCACTAACATATTAGTGGCATATCTCTCATTTTTAAATGATATACATTGCCCAAATTATTAATATTTTTTTTATATACCTTAAAAGAAATACTTCGACATATAAAGGAGAAAACGAACCTTTCCGGGTCGAAGGTGTTAGGCTCAGGATAATATTTTGGGTCATGATGAATTGCGTAGACAGGGATTTGGACGATGGTCCCTTTTGGTATCGTGATCCCCGTGTCTCCTAACTCATAGTCAATGTTAGCCCTTCTCTCGAGGCTGGTGAGGATATCAAAATTTAAGTTACATAAAAATAAATATGTGTCAACTGAATATTTTTCGGTAGAACGGTATAACTTAAAACTCTACTTACGCTGCGGCGATTGTGTGGAGTCGTAACGTCTCTGACAAAACGCAGTCAAGGTACACCATTTTCCCTATCTGTTCGTAGTTAATTCCACCCTGAAAATAAACAGTTCGGTTTTCTCATATATTTTTGTAGTTAACTTACATATCAGCTGTATCTTGGCAGCTGTGGTAACAAACGAAGAAAAATAATGAAATATTACCAGTTGAAAATTTTATTTTGAAATGAAAACGTCTTCGGCCATATCACCCAAAAGTATAGTTGACTTTCCAGCTTAGACAAAACAATCAAAACAGATACTAAACTAGAAACAAGATTACAGATTTAATAAGGACCAACGAATTTGAATCTCTGCTGGTAAGAAAAACATGAAACTTATTTCTTTTTTCTACATTAACGTCTATTATATACACACACACACACACTAATATCTTCACATTATATCAGTAATTTAAAATTTCACGAAGATGTATTATTCAAAATTCCCTCACTTCCTGGTTAAATTAAAACTGGTTACAGACGTAACTTACGTGTTCTTCCCAGACGTGATCAATTTCTTGGATCAGTTTCTCTTGGCACTCTTGGTTCAGAGCCAAACAATACGCACAGTAGGTTAAAGCACTGGCTGTTGTGTCGTAGCCAGCCAGGAAAAACAATATGCTATTGGCCAAAATGTCATCTCGTGTCATAACTACGAAAGAAACATCGGGAAAATTTACATAGAAGGAAGCGATGCTATGCGTCATTTTTCACTTACCGTTATGTCTCGATATTTTAGCCTGTCCTTTTCAATCAGTGCACAGTTGATTGATATTTATTGAAAGTTAAACTGTAACGACAACCATTTTTTTGAAATAACGACTTGAAATATCGCAAGTAAAAAAAAAAATTCACTAATTAGATTTAAGTATTCTTTACCTCAAGGTAAGTTTAATATTATTTTGAGAAATAGAAGAGAGGTTTGCATACTTCCTCTTACTACCACTCATTGTATCATGTGAAAAACTTGGTACCAACGTTATTAGGTCCTTCTAGCTAGTTATTCTGGTATACATCATATGGATCACTTCACAACTTGAAACGGACCCCTAAGTAATATCCTTCTAGGACAGAATACTAATTTTAGTTTGCGTTTTTTTTTTTTTTACAGTTGCAAACTTTCAGATGTCTCAAAGGGGAGATATCAAAATAAACTATACAAACAGAACAAATACATATTCAAACACATTCCTGTTTTTACCAGTTTTTCCCGTTTATGCTCTTATATTAACATTTCTTTCAATCAGTCGACAGAGAATATCTTATTTTTCCTTTCGTTAAATTCCCTCACAAAAAGAAACATTTTTGTTATTAAAGTTACTTTTAAATTTAACCGTTTAACATATATGAAGATTGATCATTCGATGTTGATTCCAATATCAAATTTTATAAATTATCAATAACTATAAATTTTCCTGTAATTGCCAAGTTGTTGTTTGTAATTAAGCACAAAGCTATACAGTGAGCTATCTGTAGGTATCAAAACCTGGACTCTAACTTTCTAATTCCGCAGACATACTGCTGTGCTACTAGGGGGTCTGTCAAACAGAACCGTTTTGACACATTCTACTGTTAACTGTTCAGAAGATAGAAAGCATAACACACACAAAAGAAAGATTTTAATAAAATTGTGATATCTACAACTTTGCCAAAAATCCCATGAAATATTCTGACATTTTATACAGTATCTAATTATTCTACTTATGTTCAGTTTTACTTGTACATAACAGGATGAGAAAATTAATTCACACTTTGAAACAGCGTTGTTTCTACACGAGTAACTATATAACAAAGGTTTGTAACAATACGAATTTTTTTCCATACAACTACAGGGAACTTTTAGGACTGCAACTAAATGCCAGAAAATTATTTATTTATTCATTGTTATTGTAATGCTACACTACAGGTTGTCCGCACTCTGTCTACTATAGGGTATCAAATCTCGCTGACTCAATAAAGGATATCAATGTAGTAATACTTAATGAATGGTAGATTTCAGGTTGTGTGGGTTCAGGGGGCTACTAATTTTTGTGGACTCTACATCCCATGTAATTTTACATAGAATAAAATTATCAATGGGCCTACATTAAGACCATGAGACCTTGAGCTCAGCCCCCTCTACCCCTACCAAAGTAGATCACTGTACTTAATGCCAACAATAGAGCATTATTTTAGAGTAGTTGTTCAAACTGCTATGAAAGTAATAAATAACTTTACTTTTCCGTTTGGATGGTTTTAACATAAATTCATTGCTCTCATCTTCATGGGCATGTTCACTGTCCATTAAATTTGTGACTTCATCAGGGTCATCTTGAACTTCCTGCATAGACTCCTGAGCATCTAGCATAAGCTGAAGAAAATCACTTCGTTTCTACAGAAAGGAAAAGAACTTCTAATACGAGTTCTAGAAGGAGAAAATACAATGTGTATAGCTACAATATCACATATATTGTAATTTCATGTTTTGTCAAAGACCTCCCAAAATGTGTTAAGTCTAAAGTTACAAGAAGCATTAGTATGTATTGAAACTTTAATTAAATGAAAAATTAAGATTATTCCAGTTTAATAAAAGCAAAAAATGTTTGTAAAGAGGAAAATTACTTGAACTTGCTCTTTACTGAAAGATTACAAACATCTAATTGTCTGTATAATTAAACTATTCAGTTTTACTTTAGACAGGATGTAAGAGGGCATTCTCATTATGTAATTAACCTCTTATGTTCTGCAAGCAAGAAACAAACAATAATGTACTAATCCTGTTTGAGTGTGTTATACCAACACAGGTTTGGGACCTCAAAATGCGCTAAAGTCCACGCCGCCATGTCTGTTCACAATTTACCTGACAACCGTGCATCCTGACAAGTAGCCCTGAAGTGCAATTTGAATTGTAAAAGACTCCAATATAAGTTGTCATATTAAAAGCACCTCACCCTGCTTGCTTTCTAGAGTTATTTTGTGTACTAGAAATACAATTTCCCAGTGCCCATTTCAAAAGTCCAGTTGCAATATAATCTATAGAAGCTATGTCTAATGTCTCGACCAGTGTGTCCTCTTTGTGGGGAATAGCATGAAAACCAATTTCATTATTCAGATGCTCGAGATATTCAGTGATTGAGAAGAACATATTACTGAAGAAAACTATCTTATTGAACCCACACTATGCTGACATAATTTCCAGAAGACCATTATTTATTATGTTATGTATTATTGTTTGGGGGAATATTAATGGATTTTTCATTGGCCTTCGTGTTTGTGGATTCTTGCTTATTACAGAAAGCTTTGTTGTTGTTTTGTTTATTTTTAAATTTTTGTGCACAGCTAAAAGAGCATTATCTGTGCTAGTCATTCCTAATTTTAAAGTGAAAGACTGGATGGAAGGCAGCTAGTTGTTACCACCCACCATAAATTCTTTGGTTATTATTTTACCAATGAAGGATGCAATGGACCACATCACATCATAACACCCCCACACCTAGGAAGACAAGAATGTTTATAGGACAGAGATCAGAACCCTTGACCTGCAGATTGTAATTACCATAATCACCAGGCCACGATAAGCCATTACAGAAGGTAACACTGCTGGGATATGATTTATTGTAGGTCTTTATGTACATGTCTTAACTTCAAGTTGATACACATACCACTCTTTTTTTTTCTTTTATAATGTCTTTAAGTACAAAGGTTATCCCCATGTTTGAAATTCAAAATACCCCCTCTGAACATCTTTATGATGTAAACATGTGACTATCTTACCCCAAAATTATTCAATATTCAGTGACATCACATCTACAAAATACAAAATATTTTGAAAATGTATTTCTTATACATTCCAATCCACCTAGAATATATGTAGTTTGTTCATGCCATGAGATTTTATGAGTTGTATTTGTAAAAATCGTTTGAATATAATGTACTCAATCCTCTGTATACACAAAGAAAAACAATAAAGATGTTTAAATATCGATCTTACCTCTTTCTGTTCTTGCCTGTATTCAATAATTTGATTGCTAACATTTTTGAAGAAATCAATAATTTCTTTGCTAATAAATCTGATCCCAAAAAATCGAGCTAATTTCGGGTTGATAACTATTAGAAGAAAGAAATGCAGAAAATCGAAACATTTTAAGGTAATTAAAAGTAATAGAGACGCCCAACACATTAATTTTTGACTTAAAAAGCATTACTGAATGCACAATGCAACACTTTAATAACAAGTTAAACAAAACTAGTATTTATTTTATCTAATTTACAGAATATCAATAATGCATTTATGCACATTACTAGGAGGAAAATTATTAAATTATTTATAGTGGTAAAGAGAAACCCTTTTTTTCGCTTTTATTTACAACCATAAAATCAGGGTTTCAATTCCCTTCGTGTGGACTCAGCAGATAGCCCGATGTGGCTTTGCCACAAGGAAAACGCCTTTAAACTACTTATTACTAACATTACAGTGATCCCTGGCGATTTAATTAGACATATGTTTAGCTCAGTCTTTTATTTTCATCTCGATATCGTACGAACATAAAATTCTTAATTTTCTATAGATGTGAAATAAGAGCTATAGAAGACTATTTCTTACGTCCTAGAAGTTGTGTAAATTTGACGTCTCTGTTGAACAGTTTTCGTGCGTAAGTAACGAAAGGGTTGTCAGGGTTTTTATACGAATCAATACGAGTTCCAAAGGCACAAGTTGCAATGGTGTCCATGGTAAAGGCGCCAAACAATCTAAGGCATTTTACAAAGAGCACATTTTCAAAAATAAAACACCCATGAAACATGGTATAAAGATCTCAAATATCGTCCCTATTACTATAGTTTTGTTTTAATGTTTAATGATTAACATAATAATTTAGAATAAAATCCAACTGGTTGAAAGACAAATACATTTAGTATTACGTATTTATATTTTCATACGTATTTTTTAATCTAGAGCTCTTTTTAACAAGCCAGAATTTATCTCGCACTTAAACTTGTACAAGGGTAACAATTAACAAGGTATACACACAACGTTCAATTTAAAATACATAATGCTAATGTAGAACAATATAATGCTATATAATTGCCAGCAGTAGTTTTTTCACTTTACGTGGTTATTCACGTGAAATTTCACAATATTCAACAAATTACACCTGTCAAGAATATTTATAACACTTAATTTTAACATAATGTGTTAGTTTCAATTGTATCACCATGTCCCAATAATTAGATTCCATTTCTAGCACATATTAGATGTAATGACATCAGATTATGTAAACACCCCAGCAATGTGGACCAACCACATATTAACAAATAGAAATGTTTAACTTAAAACGTACTTTATTATTTGTATGTAATTCCTAGATAGAGAGTTCCAAAACCCAAGTTAATTTTACGATTCTACATGCCTATAGTAAGTTGTTTCAAAACGTGTCGTTATAAACATTACACACACACCTACATTGTTCATGTAGTTAAGTGATTTTCCATGACAGAAGTGGTGTTAAGTTTACTCTAGAAACCATCTGTGGCGAATTTTCATACGTGTTCGGTTTAAATATCTTTAGCATAATATGTAATATTTTCAAAGATGTGCTTATATTATTCCAAGTATATTTTTGTAGTTTAGGGACTAGCTGTACAGTACTTAGATGGCTAGATATACGTGTTGTACGGATAGCACAGTGTTCTGACGTACTTTTTGCAGTCAATAGGTTTCTTCTCGTCGGCAGCTTCCTCGAGGTTTCGAATTAAGCTTTTCACAGTGTCTTCAACGAGCCCAGTCATCTAGAAGTCCCAAATAACACCGATTATATCAGATGAAACATTTACAGAATATTAAAACAAATTAACGTAAACAAATCAACACCAGAGAAAAATAAAAGCTGTAATACACAAGGTTTCGCTTGATCACTTCACATCTATATGGTTAATTCGAATTATAGGGAATTGAAGAAAAGCAGTTACCAGAAACTTCGATGTATTCATAATTCTTCAATGTTCTATAATGCTTTTCGCTCACTTCCCATTCTTAATCCCATACAAAGGTTTATTTATTTATTTTCACCGACATATAGCAGGAAAGAAAATTAAAATTACAATATATTGAGTAAATAGACATTTTTACAATAACACATGACCAATAATGATACCTTTTTTATTTTACTGGTGCTGAAAGTTGGAGAAATGACACTTCTGGTTTGTTTCCATTCTTCCCCACGCTGGATTGATAAAAATTTGCTCAGAATTGGGTCATCAGCAGAGAATACCTGAATCAAAGTAAAACATAAGAAATTCTAGAGGTACAATGGCAATAATGCACTAAAAGACAAACATACGAAGGAAAGAAAGAAGTCTTAGTAATAACATCTTATTTGTTCAATTATGATCGACATATTACAGGAAATAAAAAACTTGTCGATCCTTTACAAGAGGAGTACAGCCATGTGCTGTAAAACTGGTAGGTTCCATTAAATACGGTTTATATGGTTTGAAACACAAATCATAATATTAGGTTCAACAGAAATAAACATTGATTTTGAACTGCGAAGATAAAAAGCATAAACCAGTGTTGTAAAACATGTTTACATGTAAACAAAGTAAGCACCATTTGCTTGAACACACTTTTGCCAACATGTAACGATGCTGCTTACGCCCTTGCTATAAAAATCAGTTTCTATGGTCAAAATTCCTTGAAAGTTTCTCTGCAGCTGGCTGGTTTCGAAACGTTTATTGGTTCAAAAATTGTCAAAGTGCTCGAAAAAATGAAAATAGGGAAAAGGTCTGGGTAATAAGATGGATGAGGAAGAACCTTGATTCCCAATTCATTCCGTTTTTGGAGCGTCATCCTTAACAGGTCTCATAACTCAGATTTTGTTGATCTTCAGTCAGCTCATACAGAACCCACTTATTCAACTGTTTCGTCTTTCCAATCACACTCAGGTGGTTGGCAATAGTTGATTTGCTTGTGCTTAGCTTTTCTGCAAGCTCACGTATTGTTGTGCGAGAGTTTATCTCAACTGCTTCCCTTACTGTGTTTTCATCTAAAGGATAGCTTCTTTCCACGACCTTTGTGGTCTTCAAGACTTTCACCTCCATGTCGAAACTTTTGGAACCAACGCTGAACTCTAGTTCAATAACACATATATGGCCAAATGCCCGATTGATGTTTCGTGTAGCTTCAGTAGCTTTTCGTCCAAATTTGAAGTCGAAGAGAAAAATCAGACGAAAATCATCTTTTGTCCATGCTGCCTTGGGGTTGCGAAACTTACTCTGTGTAGAGTTGAAACAGCAGACAATTAAGACACCTTGTAAGCGACAAACGTTGGATTAAACCAACCAACCAACGATAACTTACTCAATATTCAGCTTCTAAATGTCATCGTGAGAATTCCGACATTTATTTCTGGAGAACCTAATATTTCAAATAGAAGGATTTACATAAACCGGTACAGGTAATTTATTAGGTGTAGTGTGAAATCGCTTTGATTACCATTTGTAAAGTGTCAGCATTAGGCATGACTTGGGTGACAATTTTGGGTTGCAAACTGACATCAAACTCACACTTCTAGTATAAAACTAGTTACGCAGATCGTTTTAAAAAATCAGACTTGGAAATGGAGTTCTTATTTAAGTGAATAAATCTGTAAAGGAACCAATTAAACCTATTCCGCATATAAACTGTAAACTTATATTTATAAAAGCATGGATTAAAAACAAACCACTTTAGACATATGACGTACAATAAGTTAAAATTGTACTACGTAAAGGAAAGTGTCACGTAATTTATGAACAGATATGACTAAATTATACGAGTTGATGTTTTAAATAAAATGAGTTACGGATAAGTTTTCAACGAACGGATTAGAGCCGCTTTTATTAAACATTAATATCTGAAGACAAGTTTTAAAGTTCTGCCACTAGAGATGCAACCATTATTTGTTTAGGTTTGTTTGTTTTGGGATTTCGCACAAAGCTACTCGAGGGCTATCTGTGCTAGCCGTCCCTAATTTAGCAGTGTAAGACTAGAGGGAAGGCAGCTAGTCATCACCACCCACCGCCAACTCTTGGGCTTCTCTTTTACCAACGAATAGTGGGATTGACCGTCATATATAACACCCCCACGGCTGAAAGGGCGAGCATGTTTGGCGCGACTGGGATGCGAACCCGCGACCCTCGGATTACGAGTCGCACGCCTTAACACGCTATTTGTTTAGGAGAAAGGTAAGAAAACTGGTTGAGAAATCATATTTTAGATACTACAATAAATGGTTGTTTTTCTAAAGATGGCGAATAAAACATTTACTTACTCGGCGATCGATGAAAGCATGAAAATCCTTGACTGTAAGTAACTTTATAAGGTCTGGATCTCCCACCACTAACACTGGGTTTGTTCCTTCGAATTTCCTTGAACACATATTTTAAGACTGTTGACTATAATCACTTACATAATTAAACTAGTGAAAAAGTAATTCAGTTTTCTTATAAAATCTATTTTTGTTTGTCGAAACGTATGGGAAATTGCTGGCTCACATTTTAAAAGTTAAAATTGTAAACAAATTAATATAACAGTCGATATCTGTCAGTATTTATTAATGACCAAAATGAATGAACGAACTCCATTCAGTTTCTATCTTAACGAGTCTCGAATGAAACTTAAGTCAAATATATCAAATGAAAGATGTCACAACCTTATAAAACGTAAAAATCGTGTATATACAAAACGTAGATTAAGTTAAGGTTACATTGAGACGTCCCGTGACGATAACAAAATATGAAGTTTATTTTACAGGTGGTGCAACTGTCCATCGCTGCACTCTTGATTACCAAGTTACCATCAATTTTATGTTGTGTGTGTGTGTGTGTGTGTGAGATTTGAGGATTACTACAAATGAAGAAACATCAAGCACTTATTGAGAGTATGCGCAATAGATAAAAGCTTCACAAATTAAGCAGGTATACAAGATGGTTATTTTTCATATTTCTTAAAAAAACAGTTTGATACAAAACAGTGACAGAACTGGAATTATCTTTTATTTACTTTTTATGTGTATATATACCATTTTTGAATAAAATTGTGTTCAGTTGGGTTTTGTTGCTCAGCGTTATGTCTGAAGGTTATGATATAAAAACATGGTTTTAGTACCTGTTGCGAGCACAACACATCTAACACATTTTGTAGCTTTATGTTTAAATAAACATACAGTTAGATGGTTTATAATTTCATTATATAAGTTGCTTAAACATCGGAACTTCACATATAAAAATTGTTAAATTCAAATATAATTACTGCGCATGCTCAGTGTCACCATACGATCGGGGTAATAACACTTACTTGAGTAACTGGGCAACGGTATTTTTTTTGGAGAGGGTCTTGGGCGTATTAGAGTCAATAGCAACAAAATTATACAATTACGGAACTTGATTTGGTAATACATAATATTTGAAATATCTGTCGTACCAAACTTTCTATACAAACATATCTGATTACTATTAAAAGGGCTGCATTTGATATATTAACAAGTTTTATTTAGCTAATACGAGCATCTTTATTTAACACTAACCCGATACACTATCTAATGTAAGCATTCTTCTTTAAACACGATATATCGAAATAAAATATTAAAGTTCTGGAAAACACCATGTTTTACTGCTACAAAATGAATTAAACTGAACTATACCCATAAATATTTCCATATTTATTGTATCTTTCTTCCTCAACTTCATGAACAGGCTAGAGGGGAGAGAAATATTGATGCTGTTAAACACTTGAAGTTTGAGTTTTACGAAGAATGAAAACAAAAAATTAGCATGTAAAAATTGTTTAACTAAAATCAAATATACCTTTGTCCGTTAAATAATTCACTTGCCAGTTTGGTTGAATTTTATTTTATTTTTGGTTGTGTTGTTTACTTTTATTAATTTACAGTGTGTTCGGAAAGTCACTGTGCACTAATATATTTGTTAACAAACAAGTTTCAATACAGAATACAGGAGGTAAACATATATGACAATTATAAACAACGTTGAAAGTGATCCCCTTTGACATCAATACAGGCCTGGATCCTTCTTATTTTCTTTCTAATCACCGCTATTAGTTGCTGGCTTGAAGGAGACTGAATAAAATATGAATACAAATCTGCACAGTGACTTTCCGAACACCTTGTAGATAAAAGTTCAAGCATGGCTGAAGAAACGACAATTTTAAAAACTCACATTTTATCTTTGAACCAAATGATAATGTAATATGACTACCTTGCTTAAGTTATACAGAAGACTTTCGTATGGATATCTGTTTCCAATCTCTTTTATTCCCATTCTTTTCCAAAAGCCAGCATTCCTTGTGAAATACCTAGGAAGTTACAGTAGCAACGTTATTAAAGATGTCTCTCGTATCAAACGTATCCATTTACGGCACACAACGCAAGGATTTAAACAGTAACTAATGATACCTTATTCAATGTTATAATTTTGTATAATAAACTATTCATTTAAAAAAATATTAAAAGCTTTCTGTAAATATTGTTCAGTTCTAATAAATTTACGAAACCACACTAGAAACGTGTCACAAGGTTATCAAAAGGTTACAATCAAAATGGCGTTCGTTTCCTCTCGATGACCACAGTTTACACACAATGTGGAGTAAAAACAGAAATACGTTGAAACATCTCTAAACACAACTTTATCACAACAAATAATTAAAACTGAACATTTCGATGAATTTGTTACTTATTTTACGATTCGCACAAAGACATACAAGAGCTATTTTCGATAGTCTTCCATAAATAGAAAGTACACAACCAACAGCACCCAACGCTAACTCGTGGCAACACGTAATGGTTTTTCCATTATTCAAGAGAACCTATCTCTTGACCATAGTAGATAAACTTAACAAAAAGGTATAAAAACAACAAATACAATCATTTCTTTTATTCAAACGCAAATTAAACGGTATTTTGATATTGTAAGTTTTTTTTATTATTATTTAGTGGATGACCAAACAGAACTGATTACACGATAACAAGACTTCAGTACTAGTTGTGACTATTAGATCAGAAACAAGACCGAGCTAGAAATCAGGATGAATCTCAGAATCACAAAAACCACATTCACACTGAAGCTGACCAATCAGCAAATAGACACTGGAATGTGGACATGTTCGTTCTGTATGTTGATTGCAAAAGCTTACAAAAGGTCAAGCAAGGAACGCGAGAGGTTGACCACTCAAATAAACTGGTTCAGTAACCAAGCTCTACAACACCACACCTTGAAGTTTTCACACAAGATCATACGGAATTCAGATGTTTCAAACCAGATCTTGAAAAGATAAAAACTCACTGTCGCAGAACAAGGTATATACACGTAGTATTTACGCGTATTGTACGAGTATCAATTATAAAAACTAACGACAAATGACGTGTCCCACATTGTATCGGTGTTGCGACACAGTATGAAATAGAAACCAGTACGTTCCAGTTCTGAGAAAGAGAGAGAGAATAAAAGAAAAAAAACGACTTTCTGTTTATATATAACTAGTGCAGCTACCCATTCGACTTGTGCAAATACATTACACGTGCTGTTCGACCTACTTGATTAAACTATACTATTGCACCTTACTGTGGTACAAATAAATTAACCGAGTCAGTTACGAGTTGTGCAGGACTCAGGGTTAAGTTTGATTCTTTTAGAACTGTACATAAACAACTGGCTAGATAATCTTTAACGTCATAACTGAACGGAATAAATTAATGTAAACACTCATGAGAAGAGACTGGGACAGGAAAACACGTTTATTGAAAGAAACAATTTTTTCAGAATACCTTTTTATCATTATTAAAATAAAAATAACTCTTAATTATACGATTTGTTCAGCTGGAAGCTTCAGGGTTAATGACGCTAAAATTCTGGGTTCTTTCCTCCCCATTGGACAAGGTGCAGATAGCATATTATGTAGATTTGCTGTAAAACAATACCATTGGATATAAAAAATGACTTTTTTTCTATTCACTTTGTCTGAAAAAACTTACTTTTTTTCAATAAAGGTTTCTTCGAAATAAATGATAACGACATTACATACAAAACAGATGTGAAGGACAGCAATAGATATTAGAAATAAAATGTTCAACCACACGCACATATTGGATTCTTATGGAATAACAGTAGGTGCCATTTTTGTCTCTAATGATGTTTTATTAAAGTCCCACCATTTACTGCGTGTATTATATCCACTAAAAATAATTTGAGAAAGAAAATTTGAACGAACGTAATATAAAAAATAAAGCACGAAAACATTCAATTTTATTTTTCTCTTTCGTAAACGCTCGACAAATCTAATCTCGGCACTTCAGTTTCCAAATACAGGTTTATTTGTGAATATTTAAGATGTAATTACAGGTTATAACTTCTATTCTTTTCCGTGTTCAAACACCAGTTGTCACAAACACGTTAATGTTTTGTCAAAAGAAGATCACAAGTAATTCGTCAGTGTAGACGCACAGTAAATAAATTCCTACAGTTGAGTGCGAGTGGTTAGCCTCGTTGTTATCAGTGTCGGGAGTACTCAAATAAAAAATTAAGTCGGTACAATTACAGTTGTGTTCATAGATTTAATTTTCTTTGTAATGAACATTCTAGAGGAAATTGCTGCTATCAGACAGCGGTAAGTCTAGACTTAAAAGTTAAAATTCAGGGTTCGATCCCCTTCAGTGTACCCAGCAGATAGCTCGATGCGGAGTTGCTCTAAAAACAAAATCAATCAAAGAAATGATTTGCCATGTATTATTAATAATATGAAAGAAAAGCTTGAAGGTTTGGGGCTCAGGTACACTGGCAGCCAGTTACAGGTAACCCTACAAATGTGGTATTAAGTACACTGACAAGCTAGTTAAATATCTACCACTATCCACATTTTAGGAAATAAAGTACAGAGTAAAGTTTGAAATAGGGAGAGAAAACTCATGTAAACAAACATATGACATATTCATTCACCAAACTGCACTCACATATTACAAAATTGGCGAACTTTTCCTTCATTTGATTTTAACTGTGGGTGGAGAAGCTTTACAATAGTTGTTTTGAAACAGAAGAACAAAGGATTACGACATACGCATTTTAAAATCAGCTAGAGGATCTATACGTAAAATACCATAACTCAGAGCTACGTATTTCAACAAGTATTCCGAAACGTGTAGGGAGGAGAGCCCCTATCCAAAACTCGTACCAATTTACACAGCTAACTGTCCACTCTTTGAAATAGGTTTATTCAAACTGAGGTTTGATGTTCATGTTTGCAGAAACAAATGAGATTGTTTCATAAATATTAATAGAAACAAAACTTCTACAACAAGCTACATATCTCAACACATTATACAGGATTCTGAAGTAAGCAGTAATGTAAATAATGTTGGACTTATTTTCCAATCAGTAATAAATTTAATTTTAAATACACACATATTAGATAGATCTTATATTTCACTGACTTTCGAACTTCGGGCCCCCCGCTAGTACAGCGGTATGTCTCCGGATTTACAACGCTAAAATCAGGGGTTCGATTCCCCTCGGTGGGCTGAGCAGATAGCCCTTTGTGGCTTTGCTATACGAAAAAACACACAAACTCGAACTTCGGATTACGTGTTGGTGCTATGTCATATGAGAGGATCAGGCTTCAGGTTTGCAGCCCGTAGGGGCTCAGCGTTAAGTTTGGGGCTTATTATGCTAAGAACCAAGTTACTATACCAGGTTTGAGAAGATTATGGATAGCCTATTGTGTAGTTTTACGCTTAAAAACCTACAAGAAAGAAAAGCTTTGTGACAATACCTAATACTGGCTTCATCTGTATGTGAACAAGCAGACTATTAATTATAACTTATAATATCCTATTCGAGATTTATAAGAAATGTGTTTATAACACGTTTTTACACAGTTAATTACAACAAAGCATGTAGAAACCAATACGCCAAAAAATTATTTTAAATGTAATTGCTTTAAACTGTATCTCTAACAAAAGTAGCGTTTCTGACGGTAGCTCGCGTATACTTGAGGATACGATGTGGTCAACGAAAGGGAACATTAATTCTTTATATAGTGAGATATTTCTCCAAGGCCAACAACAGCCCAAAAGGTAAACAACGGGGAAATAAAAAAAAAATTCATCATCGTAGTTATGTTGTACAACTTTAGAAGTACTTTTACGCACCCGAATTTTGTGAACTATAGCTACTAAAGCGTTAATACTAATAGTTGACAGTTGTAGTAAAATAATAAACAGATACAAAACAAACGATTTTATAACTCACTGTGTGCGATTCTGACTGAAAAACACCGAACTAGACAGATGACAGTAACATGCATAATTGTAAAAGTAAATTAATAAGTTACCGTTATTCAACTTACACTAATATCAGTATCACATTTTACGTTACTCATGACGACCAGAATCCCACTTGAAGTATAGAGAAATTACATAGACGGTTGGTATGGTATTTAAAAATTTTCAATTTTTAATACAGTACAAAAATAACGTTTTAACCTGTAATTTAATTTAAAAAAAATATATAACATCTATATCAGTCGTCTCTGGAATGCATTTTACGTCAGCTTTTCTCAAACTGGTCTTTCGACACAAAAGGGGATCTCAAGGTTACCGAAGAGAGAAGGGACGGAAATAATATAAAATATTATGAAAAATTACGTCATAGAGTATGTACAGTTATCACTTAGTGGGTGTTAGGAAAGGGTCGTCACAACTCAAAATATTTATAGAGGGGGAAATGAAGCAGAAACGTTTGAGAACCCCGTTTTATTTAATAACCAAAGTACAAATTATTTCTTCTAGTACACAAGATAATTCAGTGATTTGATAATGTTGCAAACAGAAAATAGTCAATCCAAAGAATTAAATACGTTTCACCCAAACTTGCCAGAACATTTTATCTTATCTACAGTTAACCCTAACTCACAAAACATAACGTTAAGTATTGCACCAGTATATAGGGTAAGGTTCACCGGCAGAAACAAAGAATGGAATAATTATACGTTTTTATTTATTTATTTACTCTTTACTATGGAAATCAGCTTGGACGTTCTGATGAACTTCAGTCGTGTGGCTGGAGTGTAAGAGTGACCAGATGTACAGTCAATAACAATTTTAGGAGGTTTAAGCTTATTCAATAACACATAACATCCAGCTGTCGAACGTACAAGTTGCAGTTTATCGTTATTTGTTTAATGAGGTAAAGATTGACAGATATCCATAGCAGTAGTGTAACACAAATAATTTAATTCAGAACTTTGAAAGTTTATGTGTATACAAGAATCACATCAAGAAACATACTCAAGGTAACATGACAGTTACTCACAGATGTACAGCTAAGAGAGCTGCAATAATGTACACCAGCCAGTTGGGGACAAACAGAAACCCTAGTATCTCCATGTGTCAAGAATCTCCAATGTGTGGCTCTGTCTAAGCGAACTCGTTCTATACCTGTGAAACTATGCCCACACGTATATATAATACCACATATATCGCTTATACAAAGACTTAAATGATGAAACACCGAAAACACCGTCGTTTTATACACTGCACAGAAAGGAAATGGTACGAGTTCATGATGCGTTGAAGGGGTGTTTATGTATCTGAGGGGAAATAAAACAAATCGTGGTTTTGTACATTATTACAGGAAATAGTACAACAAAGAGAAAAAGTAGTTCACACAGAAATGGAAATAATTTATTTGTTTTGAATTTCTCTCCAAGCTACCTGAGGTCTATATGCGCTAGCCGTCCCTAATTTAGCAGTGTAAGACTAAAGGAAAGCAAATAGTCATCACCACACACCGCCAACTCTTGGGCTACTCTTTTACCAAAGAATAGTGGGATTGACCGTCACATTATAATGCCTCCATGCCTGAAAGGGCGAGCATGTTTGGTGTGACGGGGATTCAAACCCGCGACCTTCGTATTACGAATCAAGCGCTCTAACCATCACGTCATGACAGGCATTTTCAGTGATGAAACATCACAGAGTTATTACAATATATTATGTTTTCCCAGTTTTTTTTCTTTAAAGGACGAACACAAAATTTGAAGAACTGAGAAAAGAACTGTAACTGAATGTTGATCTCTTGATGACGAGAAACCTACTCGAAATAAAAATGTATCTCAGAACGACTGGTATGGGTATTAACACTTTCACTGAAAAGGAGAGGACAACATTTTTTAACCTGAAGGTGAACTAGGAAGGTCGAAACGTTGTTCTCCTTATCAGTAAAAGTGTTAATAACCCATACCAGCAGTACTGAGATACGTGAATGTTGAACTGATGTCGAAAAACCAAATAACGAAAAAAGACTAACAAGAATCCGCCTTCTGAATCCAGGGCTGCGGTTCTCCTTCCCGAGTTTCCCTGTTTTACACAACTACAATTCTTGGTTCGATTCTATTCGGTGGATTCAGCAAATGGTTTACTATGACTTTTCTATAAACCAAACAAATACGCCATCTTTCAAGTTCAGTCAAAACTTGCCAGAACATTTCATCAACAAAGCAGAACTTCAAGTAATGCACAGTATCACCCTACTGCTAGTAGGGTTAGGTCAACTAGCAGAAACAAAGAATACTGTTCTTAAAAATGACGTCATGATGCGCTTAATGTAAAGTGTTCACTCACTGACCCTAAAAACAACATTGTGATGTTATTAATGTAAAGTTTTCATTCACTGATCCTAAAAACAACATTATGATGTTATTAATGTAAAGTGTAATCTTATCCCATCTAAAACGACGTAATAATACCATGAACACAAATATTAACTCACTGAATCTAAAATTATTTCATAATGCAATTAATGTAAAAGTTGACTCGATGTATCTAAAAGCAACACGATAAATAATGTAAAGTGTTTGTTTGTTTTGAATTTCGCGCAAAGCTACGCGATTGCTATATAAGCTAACCGTCCCTGATTTAGCTGTGTAACACTATATCGATGGCAACGTTTCATCACCACCCACTGGGATACTCTTTTACCAAGGAATAGTGGGATTGACCATAACGTTATAACGACCTCACTGCTCTAAGAATGAACATATTACTAAAAATGATGTTATGATGCAATTAATGTTAAGTGATAACTCACTATTACTGAAAATGACATTATGATGCGATTAAAGTACTATAATAATTCAATATTCTTAGAAATGACGTTATAATACTATCAATGCAAAACCTTAATTAACTCTTATTAACAATTCAGTCGATGTTCACTATCTTAATACTGCATCTTAATTTGATAATTATATTTTACAGTATGTATATGCGTGTGTTTAGAAACAAAAACTCTGACTCATAATGAACACGAAGGAAACGGACTGTTTTAAAACAATTTGTAAAGTAATTGTTTCTACATCAAAAGCGGCCCGGCATGGCCAAGTGTGTTTATGCGTGCGACTCGTAATCCGAGGGTCGCGGGTTCGCATCACAGTCGCGCCAAACATGCTCGCCCTTTCAGCCGTGAGGGCGTTATAATATGACGGTCAATCCCACTATTCGTTAGTAAAAGAGTAGCCCGAGAGTTGGCGGTGGGTGGTGATGACTAGCTGCCTTCCCTCTAGTCTTACACTGCTAAATTTGGGACGGCTAGCGCAGATAGCCCTCGAGTAGCTTTATGCAAAATTCCAAAACAAACAATACATCAAAAGTCTTCGTTATTTGGAGGACAACTGCCAGTTTCAAACGTTTATTTATTTAATGTGTTTTGAATTTTTTAACTCTAGTGAGGGAAACAATCTCTTATTTTTAGTTTAAAGTTTCAGTATCCTGTTCAGTCAGAATTAGTACAAAATAACCAGAGTCATAATGAGATTATTGTGATTTAGAACTTTTCGGTAAGACCTGTTCAACAGGTCAAAAATATACGGTTCAGATTTCATCACCTTAAGCAATAAAGCACATGATCACACAGGGAATATTGACGTCGCGTTAATCGCTTACGTTAAATGGAAAACGTGTGCAACATTTTTGTTTTAGCGAAGTAATGTAGGTTTAGGCTACTTGGCTTTTATGCGTTAACTTTGTTATAATTATTAATATCTTGTAATAAAGTTAACAGTTTAAACACTATACATGTCAACACACTTTAGGTTTAGATACTTTTGTTTGATAATTCACATGATTATAGCAGTTTATTCTAAATTCTTCTTTTAATTTGTCAAATCTTATCTAATAATAATAATTTTGTGCTTCGAAAACAGTAAGAATAAACGGTAACTCAAAGTGCGAGAAATTTTATTATAATGTATTTTTGTGTCCTGTGAATGTTAAATGATAGATTAGAAATAAAAGAAAAACGATTACATACCATACACTTACACAAGTAGGTCAGATTTCTAAATTTCGATTACTCATCAGAAACTGACTAAACATCTTGTTACAGATAATTTGGACACCACGGACCGACCGAGTAAGATGCTGTAAATATAAAAATACATTACAAAAAAAATTTGTTTGATTCACTTTTAATGGACTTAAGGAAATGTAAATTAAAACTTTTTTTTCACAATCTGTAAGTCATGCATTTAACATTCTAATAGTTAGAATGTTTCATATTCTATGGTATTTAGTGATATATTATTTTTGTTCTAAAGTAATGTGCTACTTGTTTTATAGCATTGTATTTGTGTCAATTAACAATCAAGTTTTGATGTTGTTTACTTACACGTTGTCTCTGAATCCACATAACCAATCAATAAGTAGGCAAAAATAAATTATATGGTGAAAACTAAACTGAATATTTTACAGGCATTATTAATATCTGGCTGTGTTTATAATCAAATAAAATAATATCCCTCTTGTGTAATTATTTTGAACTACTGCTGTTACTGGTCCTACAACTAAAAGTAAATAACCTTTGTATAATTATTTTAAACTTCTGCTCAAAGTATCCCCAGAAAGGTTGAACTCACTGACCTTTTCTCTAGAAATATATAAAATAAGAAATAATATTTTCTTTACTAAAAGACGTAATTACATGTTAACTCCGTCCTTACTAGAAGTGAACTTTTACATACTTCATTCTAATCCAAAGTTATAATTTGTTTGATTGTACAAATGTTAATTCACTTTATTTACTGTATATTGATTACACTAAGTCATTTTCTGAAAAAACAGTCTAGAAAGTTCGTCTTTGCAATACAAAACCACGGCTTTCACCTAACCATTTTACAATTACCTTCTCACTCTGCTCGTTAAATAAATTAATTATCGGTGACTTTGTTTTATTGCCTTTATAATAAAATTACTGTTTTGAGAGAGTGACAGTTTATTATGTTGAAAATCACGCAGCCAACATTGTTTAAGTATGACTTTGCAACTCTACAGTCAATCTAGAACAAACAAAGAGAACGAACCCAATTCTAATTGACTAGCTGTATTATATTAATATTTTATACTTTAACAAACTGACTAATAAAACTAGTAGGGCAGGTGATTGATAATATTGTGTGTTATTTCATACTTGTAAAATTAGTCATATTTCTAATATAAATAAACCCTTCAGTATACCGCAATATCACCTAGCGGAAGAAACAATAAACAACATTTTGGAGAATCCCTCAACTTGAACCCAAACAAGAAACTAAGTAGTTGTTAGGTTAATAGACTTTTGGCTTATCCTATTGACATTTTATTTCTTTTTTTCACTTAAACCGTTAACTGTATTTTCAAATTAACATGCATAATATCAAAATAAACGTTGTAGTGAAAGTACCCTACTTAAATTTTGACAAATTCTGAAATCAGTATTTAATTTTGTAGATGACAATAGATGACGCCAAATTCTAAACACACTAGATGTGCCAAGTGAACGATCAAATTATTTTTAATCCATTATTTATATCTTATGTTAGACAAAGAAACCTGGTAATCAGTGATTTGGAGAAAACCTGGTGTTCTGATTATTGTGGCAAATAATAAAAAGTTATGTCACTGCTGCTTTGCTGACAAAATATTTTTTTTATGTTTTCGTACATATTTATGTTTCAATAATTTCAAATAAAATACAAAATTATTTCTTAAGTAATAAAAACATGTTTGTGTCATGTTCGGCATAAATATATTCAAATCCGTTGTGAAATAACAGCAACATTTTTCTACTAGTAATAATTCTGGTCTTTTTGCTATAACCTAAATATCGGTCATACAAAGTCAGTTTGGTGGTTTTTATTCTTATAAAGCAATGTTTGTATAGAAATGTTTAACCCTGAAGCTAACTTTACAATTTAAATTTAAATATATGTATATAATTTGAATGCATATAAGCTGTTTTTTGCTTAAAATTGCAATAACGATATAGCAAGTCCCTAGTCAGGTCTGGAAGTAGGGGTTTCTTTTATTGTACATCTGCCGGTGGGATAGCTGTAAGACTTAGGACTTCTAACTTAATTCAGTGGTTTGACTCCTCTAGGTGGACATAGAAGACAGTCAGAAACGGGTTTTCTATAACTAAACACACACATTTTTCTGTCCAAAGTGGAACTCCTTTCATGTGTAACTTAAGTACCCAGTGACGAAAAAAAGATTTTGAAATATGTAATGCTGCTACCACTACAAATAAACATAAAGTATGAAAATGTTATTTCCTAGTGTATTACACACTATTACATAAGTAATATTATAATGAGAGGCTATCATTAAATAATGGATGGAAATAAATGTTAATAGACGAGAGGTACCTTTATAGACCATTGTTCAGTTTGGTGACAGGACTGGAACCTGTGATCCACAGATTAGAGAAGATGAAGTAAATATCTTACCATTTTTGAACAACTGTTACCTTTGTAAGGGATTTACTATTATGCATTTTTTTAATACTGATATTTCTTTCAGTTAAATATATATTTAGAAATGCGTGTTTTCGGCCATTTGAACTCTTAATACGTAACACCTGTACTATGTAACGTAACTATAAACAAGTTATTTAAAATCTTCTTTTTGTAAAACAGTTATATTTACTCCCGCGTGCTGTTTAATTAGAAATTAAAAGTTTGATGGGTTTTGTTTGTGAATTTCTTTACTAAAATTTGTAACATTTTTAATAGGTGGCAGTGTTTTTATTTTAATTACATTCTACTTACTATCTTTGTGGAATGAAAGAAAATGTTATTGTATTTAACGACAGCCAATCAGCTCTGATTAAGTGTTTTATTTACTTTTAACTTGATAATCAGCCTTAGATAGTTTGTCTTTATTACCCAAGTACATTTTCAGGTTTAAAAATGATTCATACAAAAAAGCATAGGATGAAGATGTCCCCTGCTGGTACAGACTTTTAAGTCTAAAGGCAGGGTGTACTGACCAAGTGTAAGGTACCTTGAAACAATGTGTGATAAACATGATATAAGTTTGTTTACCAACTTCACTGGTAATTTACGATTCTCTCGGCAGAAGGATTGCGATATATTATTATCAGAATATATATTTTTCTATCGATATTAAATATCAGAATTGGATCTATACAGTTTAGTAATTAAGCTCACAATACACGGATAGTCTTTTTCGCTGATATATACATTGAATGTTATAGTCTTAGTGACAACAATATAATATTGAACACAAGTTTTGTTTGAGGTGTTGACAATTCACAATATATTTTTAGACGATATTTAAGATTTAAACTCAGGTGGAAACGTGGTAAGATTGGACACTGATCAACTTGGAGTTTGTACATGAAACAGATACAGGTAACTATGTTATAAATATTTTTTAAGAAAAAGAAAAAAGACATTAAAACTTAATAAAATCGAGTATCACTTAATATATTGAAACTTTCATTGCTTGATACAGAGACTAACGATTCCTTATTTTTAACTACGAAATAGTTAAGTGCTCAGCTCACTACACTTTTTCCTGGGTCGCATGGAATGATCCATTGAAATTTATAAATGATAATATGCCAAGTGTATAAATAAATATACCGGACTACAAACAGTCAAGTGTCACTTTAAATAATAAGAATGAGTTTTGTGATGATATTTTTATGTAAAGATCACAATGATTATTAAAATAATATGACTTTAGTCTGGTTTACCACCCATAATGTGATTCTTGCATGTGGTCACAGTATAATTTGTCTCTCAGAGAAAATCAGTTTAAAAACCACAAGAAACAATAAGATAAAATTATTCATTAAAGTTCCTGAATTTCCAAAAAACTTGTCTAAGACACGTGCCCGGCAACGGTCAGTCGCAAACTCTCTCTTTGTAAACCTGAAGATGACCTAGGAAGGTCGAAACGTTGGTCTCTAATTTTCAATAAAAATGTTAATACCCATACTAGTCGTTCTAAAATACATTTTTATTCAGAAGTTGCCAAGAACTGTATAACTTTATTATGATTAACATGCCAGCGTTCCATGTGAACAACTGTTTTTTACTTCTTTTTGAACAACGTTAAAATCACCTTGGACAACAGTAAGAATTTCAAACTGTGTGGTTAAGGTCTCTAACTGATCCAAAGTTTCATCACAAGTCGTAATTTCTTGCAAACTGTACTTTACTTCCAGCAATGTGTGATTTTGTGTTTCATCTAAAGTAACTTTTGTCATCATTTGTATATCATTCTGTAAATCCAGAGATAAGATAAAAGGGCTTATTGCTGTGTATCATTTGAAATTAGTGAAAAATAATGATTAATTATTAATAAATACTTGATATTACAAAATAAAGTATGACAGTCGGTTTAAATATTTTTGTTACATAGTTTGGATATATCCGAATAAACAATTATATCCACTGAGTGTGAAATCGGGATTTACCCTACGGGCACCACAGAAAAGTTCTCTTAAACTCCAACATGCGAGAATATCCTCTTCTCGAAATAATCGCTAATCTTGCGTAACTGCTGCCATCTATGTCCTATACTGTGATACAGGGATGATTTTTAAGCATCAGCTGACTGACCGACCATGTGGAACACGTGCTTTAACTTTCGTGTTTTGTAGCTGATTTTATTGATTTATGGGTGACTTAATTACTTACATGTTACATTTGTAATACTTATCATTGTCTCTCAGCAATTACAGTACATATCCTCTTACATGTGACAGTCTTTGAAATTCACCGATATAAGTCATTTCTACGTGGATAATTGATTATTTCTGGTGAATCAGCCTTGAAATTAATTACGCAGGAACTCTAATTAAAAAATAACATAAATAACAGCTTTAAATTATCTTAGATTAATTATATAAAAGCACGATTGTATTTAACTATCCGTCTGCCTGAAACGTTTCTCGCAAAT